>NC_092036.1:63406958-64006958 GCF_003086295.3 Arachis hypogaea
AAGAAGTACGGATCCCTACAAAGACAAGTTGTAAAAGAATCCTGAAAGAGACCTAATAAAGGTCCAAGAAAGAATTACAAAAAAAAAAAAAAAAAAAAAAAAAAAAAAAAAAAAAAAAAAAAAAAAAAGATAAAAGTCTCCTACAAAACAAGTTGTAAAAGTAATCCTGAAAGAGACCTAATAAAGGTCCAAGAAAGAGGATACAAAAACAACTTAGAAGAGATCGACCTAACGAAGTCGGTCTCCTACAAAACAAGTTGTAAAAGTAATCCTGAAAGAGACCTAATAAAGGTCAAGAAAGAGGATTACAAAAACAACTTAGAAGAGATCGACCTAACGAAGTCGGTCTCCTACAAAACAAGTTGTAAAAGTAATCCCTGAAAGAGACCTAATAAAGGTCCAAGAAAGAGGATTACAAAAACAACTTAGAAGAGATCGACCTAAGAAGTCGGTCTCTACAAAGACAAGTTGTAAAAGTAATCCCTGAAAGAGACCTAATAAAGGTCCAAGAAAGAGGATTACAAAAACAACTTAGAAGAGATCGACCTAACGAAGTCGGTCTCCTACAAAGACAAGTTGTAAAAGTAATCCCTGAAAGAGACCTAATAAAGGTCCAAGAAAGAGGATTACAAAAACAACTTAGAAGAGATCGACCTAACGAAGTCGGTCTCCTACAAAGACAAGTTGTAAAAGTAATCCTGAAAGAGACCTAATAAAGGTCCAAGAAAGAGGATTAAAAAACAACTTAGAAGAGATCGACCTAACGAAGTCGGTCTCCTACAAAGACAAGTTGTAAAAGTAATCCCTGAAAGAGACCTAATAAAGGTCCAAGAAAGAGGATTACAAAAACAACTTAGAAGAGATCGACCTAACGAAGTCGGTCTCCTACAAAACAAGTTGTAAAAGTAATCCCTGAAAGAGACCTAATAAAGGTCCAAGAAAGAGGATTACAAAAACAACTTAGAAGAGATCGACCTAACGAAGTCGGTCTCCTACAAAACAAGTTGTAAAAGTAATCCTGAAAGAGACCTAATAAAGGTCCAAGAAAGAGATTACAAAAACAACTAGAAGAGATCGACCTAAGAAGTCGTCTCCTACAAAACAAGTTGTAAAAGTAATCCCTGAAAGAGACCTAATAAAGGTCAAGAAAGAGGATTACAAAAACAACTTAGAAGAGATCGACCTAACGAAGTCGGTCTCCTACAAAGACAAGTTGTAAAAGTAATCCCTGAAAGAGACCTAATAAAGGTCCAAGAAAGAGGATTACAAAAACAACTTAGAAGAGATCGACCTAAGAAGTCGGTCTCCTACAAAGACAAGTTGTAAAAGTAATCCCTGAAAGAGACCTAATAAAGGTCCAAGAAAGAGGATTACAAAAACAACTTAGAAGAGATCGACCTAACGAAGTCGGTCTCCTACAAAACAAGTTGTAAAAGTAATCCCTGAAAGAGACCTAATAAAGGTCCAAGAAAGAGGATTACAAAAACAACTTAGAAGAGATCGACCTAACGAAGTCGGTCTCCTACAAAACAAGTTGTAAAAGTAATCCCTGAAAGAGACCTAATAAAGGTCAAGAAAGAGGATTACAAAAACAACTTAGAAGAGATCGACCTAACGAAGTCGGTCTCCTACAAAACAAGTTGTAAAAGTAATCCCTGAAAGAGACCTAATAAAGGTCCAAGAAAGAGGATTACAAAAACAACTTAGAAGAGATCGACCTAACGAAGTCGGTCTCCTACAAAACAAGTTGTAAAAGTAATCCCTGAAAGAGACCTAATAAAGGTCCAAGAAAGAGGATTACAAAAACAACTTAGAAGAGATCGACCTAAGAAGTCGGTCTCCTACAAAGACAAGTTGTAAAAGTAATCCCTGAAAGAGACCTAATAAAGGTCCAAGAAAGAGGATTACAAAAACAACTTAGAAGAGATCGACCTAACGAAGTCGTCTCCTACAAAGACAAGTTGTAAAAGTAATCCCTGAAAGAGACCTAATAAAGGTCCAAGAAAGAGGATTACAAAAACAACTTAGAAGAGATCGACCTAACGAAGTCGGTCTCCTACAAAACAAGTTGTAAAAGTAATCCCTGAAAGAGACCTAATAAAGGTCCAAGAAAGAGGATTACAAAAACAACTTAGAAGAGATCGACCTAACGAAGTCGGTCTCCTACAAAGACAAGTTGTAAAAGTAATCCCTGAAAGAGACCTAATAAAGGTCCAAGAAAGAGGATTACAAAAACAACTTAGAAGAGATCGACCTAACGAAGTCGGTCTCCTACAAAACAAGTTGTAAAAGTAATCCCTGAAAGAGACCTAATAAAGGTCCAAGAAAGAGGATTACAAAACAACTTAGAAGAGATCGACCTAACGAAGTCGGTCTCCTACAAAACAAGTTGTAAAAGTAATCCCTGAAAGAGACCTAATAAAGGTCCAAGAAAGAGGATTACAAAAACAACTTAGAAGAGATCGACCTAAGAAGTCGGTCTCCTACAAAGACAAGTTGTAAAAGTAATCCCTGAAAGAGACCTAATAAAGGTCCAAGAAAGAGGATTACAAAAACAACTTAGAAGAGATCGACCTAACGAAGTCGGTCTCCTACAAAACAAGTTGTAAAAGTAATCCCTGAAAGAGACCTAATAAAGGTCCAAGAAAGAGGATTACAAAAACAACTTAGAAGAGATCGACCTAACGAAGTCGGTCTCCTACAAAACAAGTTGTAAAAGTAATCCCTGAAAGAGACCTAATAAAGGTCCAAGAAAGAGGATTACAAAAACAACTTAGAAGAGATCGACCTAACGAAGTCGGTCTCCTACAAAGACAAGTTGTAAAAGTAATCCCTGAAAGAGACCTAATAAAGGTCCAAGAAAGAGGATTACAAAAACAACTTAGAAGAGATCGACCTAACGAAGTCGGTCTCCTACAAAACAAGTTGTAAAAGTAATCCCTGAAAGAGACCTAATAAAGGTCCAAGAAAGAGGATTACAAAAACAACTTAGAAGAGATCGACCTAACGAAGTCGGTCTCCTACAAAACAAGTTGTAAAAGTAATCCCTGAAAGAGACCTAATAAAGGTCCAAGAAAGAGGATTACAAAAACAACTTAGAAGAGATCGACCTAACGAAGTCGGTCTCCTACAAAGACAAGTTGTAAAAGTAATCCCTGAAAGAGACCTAATAAAGGTCCAAGAAAGAGGATTACAAAAACAACTTAGAAGAGATCGACCTAACGAAGTCGGTCTCCTACAAAGACAAGTTGTAAAAGTAATCCCTGAAAGAGACCTAATAAAGGTCCAAGAAAGAGGATTACAAAAACAACTTAGAAGAGATCGACCTAACGAAGTCGGTCTCCTACAAAACAAGTTGTAAAAGTAATCCCTGAAAGAGACCTAATAAAGGTCCAAGAAAGAGGATTACAAAAACAACTTAGAAGAGATCGACCTAACGAAGTCGGTCTCCTACAAAGACAAGTTGTAAAAGTAATCCCTGAAAGAGACCTAATAAAGGTCCAAGAAAGAGGATTACAAAAACAACTTAGAAGAGATCGACCTAACGAAGTCGGTCTCCTACAAAGACAAGTTGTAAAAGTAATCCCTGAAAGAGACCTAATAAAGGTCCAAGAAAGAGGATTACAAAAACAACTTAGAAGAGATCGACCTAACGAAGTCGGTCTCCTACAAAACAAGTTGTAAAAGTAATCCCTGAAAGAGACCTAATAAAGGTCCAAGAAAGAGGATTACAAAAACAACTTAGAAGAGATCGACCTAACGAAGTCGGTCTCCTACAAAGACAAGTTGTAAAAGTAATCCCTGAAAGAGACCTAATAAAGGTCCAAGAAAGAGGATTACAAAAACAACTTAGAAGAGATCGACCTAACGAAGTCGGTCTCCTACAAAACAAGTTGTAAAAGTAATCCCTGAAAGAGACCTAATAAAGGTCCAAGAAAGAGGATTACAAAAACAACTTAGAAGAGATCGACCTAACGAAGTCGGTCTCCTACAAAACAAGTTGTAAAAGTAATCCCTGAAAGAGACCTAATAAAGGTCCAAGAAAGAGGATTACAAAAACAACTTAGAAGAGATCGACCTAACGAAGTCGGTCTCCTACAAAGACAAGTTGTAAAAGTAATCCCTGAAAGAGACCTAATAAAGGTCCAAGAAAGAGGATTACAAAAACAACTTAGAAGAGATCGACCTAACGAAGTCGGTCTCCTACAAAACAAGTTGTAAAAGTAATCCCTGAAAGAGACCTAATAAAGGTCCAAGAAAGAGGATTACAAAAACAACTTAGAAGAGATCGACCTAACGAAGTCGGTCTCCTACAAAGACAAGTTGTAAAAGTAATCCCTGAAAGAGACCTAATAAAGGTCCAAGAAAGAGGATTACAAAAACAACTTAGAAGAGATCGACCTAACGAAGTCGGTCTCCTACAAAGACAAGTTGTAAAAGTAATCCCTGAAAGAGACCTAATAAAGGTCCAAGAAAGAGGATTACAAAAACAACTTAGAAGAGATCGACCTAACGAAGTCGGTCTCCTACAAAACAAGTTGTAAAAGTAATCCCTGAAAGAGACCTAATAAAGGTCCAAGAAAGAGGATTACAAAAACAACTTAGAAGAGATCGACCTAACGAAGTCGGTCTCCTACAAAGACAAGTTGTAAAAGTAATCCCTGAAAGAGACCTAATAAAGGTCCAAGAAAGAGGATTACAAAAACAACTTAGAAGAGATCGACCTAACGAAGTCGGTCTCCTACAAAACAAGTTGTAAAAGTAATCCTGAAAGAGACCTAATAAAGGTCCAAGAAAGAGGATTACAAAAACAACTTAGAAGAGATCGACCTAACGAAGTCGGTCTCCTACAAAGACAAGTTGTAAAAGTAATCCCTGAAAGAGACCTAATAAAGGTCCAAGAAAGAGGATTACAAAAACAACTTAGAAGAGATCGACCTAACGAAGTCGGTCTCCTACAAAGACAAGTTGTAAAAGTAATCCCTGAAAGAGACCTAATAAAGGTCCAAGAAAGAGGATTACAAAAACAACTTAGAAGAGATCGACCTAACGAAGTCGGTCTCCTACAAAGACAAGTTGTAAAAGTAATCCCTGAAAGAGACCTAATAAAGGTCCAAGAAAGAGGATTACAAAAACAACTTAGAAGAGATCGACCTAACGAAGTCGGTCTCCTACAAAACAAGTTGTAAAAGTAATCCCTGAAAGAGACCTAATAAAGGTCCAAGAAAGAGGATTACAAAAACAACTTAGAAGAGATCGACCTAACGAAGTCGGTCTCCTACAAAGACAAGTTGTAAAAGTAATCCCTGAAAGAGACCTAATAAAGGTCCAAGAAAGAGGATTACAAAAACAACTTAGAAGAGATCGACCTAACGAAGTCGGTCTCCTACAAAACAAGTTGTAAAAGTAATCCCTGAAAGAGACCTAATAAAGGTCCAAGAAAGAGGATTACAAAAACAACTTAGAAGAGATCGACCTAACGAAGTCGGTCTCCTACAAAACAAGTTGTAAAAGTAATCCCTGAAAGAGACCTAATAAAGGTCCAAGAAAGAGGATTACAAAAACAACTTAGAAGAGATCGACCTAACGAAGTCGGTCTCCTACAAAGACAAGTTGTAAAAGTAATCCCTGAAAGAGACCTAATAAAGGTCCAAGAAAGAGGATTACAAAAACAACTTAGAAGAGATCGACCTAACGAAGTCGGTCTCCTACAAAGACAAGTTGTAAAAGTAATCCCTGAAAGAGACCTAATAAAGGTCCAAGAAAGAGGATTACAAAAACAACTTAGAAGAGATCGACCTAACGAAGTCGGTCTCCTACAAAACAAGTTGTAAAAGTAATCCCTGAAAGAGACCTAATAAAGGTCCAAGAAAGAGGATTACAAAAACAACTTAGAAGAGATCGACCTAACGAAGTCGGTCTCCTACAAAGACAAGTTGTAAAAGTAATCCCTGAAAGAGACCTAATAAAGGTCCAAGAAAGAGGATTACAAAAACAACTTAGAAGAGATCGACCTAACGAAGTCGGTCTCCTACAAAGACAAGTTGTAAAAGTAATCCCTGAAAGAGACCTAATAAAGGTCCAAGAAAGAGGATTACAAAAACAACTTAGAAGAGATCGACCTAACGAAGTCGGTCTCCTACAAAACAAGTTGTAAAAGTAATCCCTGAAAGAGACCTAATAAAGGTCCAAGAAAGAGGATTACAAAAACAACTTAGAAGAGATCGACCTAACGAAGTCGGTCTCCTACAAAGACAAGTTGTAAAAGTAATCCCTGAAAGAGACCTAATAAAGGTCCAAGAAAGAGGATTACAAAAACAACTTAGAAGAGATCGACCTAACGAAGTCGGTCTCCTACAAAACAAGTTGTAAAAGTAATCCCTGAAAGAGACCTAATAAAGGTCCAAGAAAGAGGATTACAAAAACAACTTAGAAGAGATCGACCTAACGAAGTCGGTCTCCTACAAAACAAGTTGTAAAAGTAATCCCTGAAAGAGACCTAATAAAGGTCCAAGAAAGAGGATTACAAAAACAACTTAGAAGAGATCGACCTAACGAAGTCGGTCTCCTACAAAACAAGTTGTAAAAGTAATCCCTGAAAGAGACCTAATAAAGGTCCAAGAAAGAGGATTACAAAAACAACTTAGAAGAGATCGACCTAACGAAGTCGGTCTCCTACAAAACAAGTTGTAAAAGTAATCCCTGAAAGAGACCTAATAAAGGTCCAAGAAAGAGGATTACAAAAACAACTTAGAAGAGATCGACCTAACGAAGTCGGTCTCCTACAAAGACAAGTTGTAAAAGTAATCCCTGAAAGAGACCTAATAAAGGTCCAAGAAAGAGGATTACAAAAACAACTTAGAAGAGATCGACCTAACGAAGTCGGTCTCCTACAAAGACAAGTTGTAAAAGTAATCCCTGAAAGAGACCTAATAAAGGTCCAAGAAAGAGGATTACAAAAACAACTTAGAAGAGATCGACCTAACGAAGTCGGTCTCCTACAAAACAAGTTGTAAAAGTAATCCCTGAAAGAGACCTAATAAAGGTCCAAGAAAGAGGATTACAAAAACAACTTAGAAGAGATCGACCTAACGAAGTCGGTCTCCTACAAAGACAAGTTGTAAAAGTAATCCCTGAAAGAGACCTAATAAAGGTCCAAGAAAGAGGATTACAAAAACAACTTAGAAGAGATCGACCTAACGAAGTCGGTCTCCTACAAAACAAGTTGTAAAAGTAATCCCTGAAAGAGACCTAATAAAGGTCCAAGAAAGAGGATTACAAAAACAACTTAGAAGAGATCGACCTAACGAAGTCGGTCTCCTACAAAACAAGTTGTAAAAGTAATCCCTGAAAGAGACCTAATAAAGGTCCAAGAAAGAGGATTACAAAAACAACTTAGAAGAGATCGACCTAACGAAGTCGGTCTCCTACAAAGACAAGTTGTAAAAGTAATCCCTGAAAGAGACCTAATAAAGGTCCAAGAAAGAGGATTACAAAAACAACTTAGAAGAGATCGACCTAACGAAGTCGGTCTCCTACAAAACAAGTTGTAAAAGTAATCCCTGAAAGAGACCTAATAAAGGTCCAAGAAAGAGGATTACAAAAACAACTTAGAAGAGATCGACCTAACGAAGTCGGTCTCCTACAAAGACAAGTTGTAAAAGTAATCCCTGAAAGAGACCTAATAAAGGTCCAAGAAAGAGGATTACAAAAACAACTTAGAAGAGATCGACCTAACGAAGTCGGTCTCCTACAAAGACAAGTTGTAAAAGTAATCCCTGAAAGAGACCTAATAAAGGTCCAAGAAAGAGGATTACAAAAACAACTTAGAAGAGATCGACCTAACGAAGTCGGTCTCCTACAAAGACAAGTTGTAAAAGTAATCCCTGAAAGAGACCTAATAAAGGTCCAAGAAAGAGGATTACAAAAACAACTTAGAAGAGATCGACCTAACGAAGTCGGTCTCCTACAAAACAAGTTGTAAAAGTAATCCCTGAAAGAGACCTAATAAAGGTCCAAGAAAGAGGATTACAAAAACAACTTAGAAGAGATCGACCTAACGAAGTCGGTCTCCTACAAAGACAAGTTGTAAAAGTAATCCCTGAAAGAGACCTAATAAAGGTCCAAGAAAGAGGATTACAAAAACAACTTAGAAGAGATCGACCTAACGAAGTCGGTCTCCTACAAAACAAGTTGTAAAAGTAATCCCTGAAAGAGACCTAATAAAGGTCCAAGAAAGAGGATTACAAAAACAACTTAGAAGAGATCGACCTAACGAAGTCGGTCTCCTACAAAACAAGTTGTAAAAGTAATCCCTGAAAGAGACCTAATAAAGGTCCAAGAAAGAGGATTACAAAAACAACTTAGAAGAGATCGACCTAACGAAGTCGGTCTCCTACAAAGACAAGTTGTAAAAGTAATCCCTGAAAGAGACCTAATAAAGGTCCAAGAAAGAGGATTACAAAAACAACTTAGAAGAGATCGACCTAACGAAGTCGGTCTCCTACAAAGACAAGTTGTAAAAGTAATCCCTGAAAGAGACCTAATAAAGGTCCAAGAAAGAGGATTACAAAAACAACTTAGAAGAGATCGACCTAACGAAGTCGGTCTCCTACAAAACAAGTTGTAAAAGTAATCCCTGAAAGAGACCTAATAAAGGTCCAAGAAAGAGGATTACAAAAACAACTTAGAAGAGATCGACCTAACGAAGTCGGTCTCCTACAAAGACAAGTTGTAAAAGTAATCCCTGAAAGAGACCTAATAAAGGTCCAAGAAAGAGGATTACAAAAACAACTTAGAAGAGATCGACCTAACGAAGTCGGTCTCCTACAAAACAAGTTGTAAAAGTAATCCCTGAAAGAGACCTAATAAAGGTCCAAGAAAGAGGATTACAAAAACAACTTAGAAGAGATCGACCTAACGAAGTCGGTCTCCTACAAAACAAGTTGTAAAAGTAATCCCTGAAAGAGACCTAATAAAGGTCCAAGAAAGAGGATTACAAAAACAACTTAGAAGAGATCGACCTAACGAAGTCGGTCTCCTACAAAACAAGTTGTAAAAGTAATCCCTGAAAGAGACCTAATAAAGGTCCAAGAAAGAGGATTACAAAAACAACTTAGAAGAGATCGACCTAACGAAGTCGGTCTCCTACAAAGACAAGTTGTAAAAGTAATCCCTGAAAGAGACCTAATAAAGGTCCAAGAAAGAGGATTACAAAAACAACTTAGAAGAGATCGACCTAACGAAGTCGGTCTCCTACAAAACAAGTTGTAAAAGTAATCCCTGAAAGAGACCTAATAAAGGTCCAAGAAAGAGGATTACAAAAACAACTTAGAAGAGATCGACCTAACGAAGTCGGTCTCCTACAAAACAAGTTGTAAAAGTAATCCCTGAAAGAGACCTAATAAAGGTCCAAGAAAGAGGATTACAAAAACAACTTAGAAGAGATCGACCTAACGAAGTCGGTCTCCTACAAAGACAAGTTGTAAAAGTAATCCCTGAAAGAGACCTAATAAAGGTCCAAGAAAGAGGATTACAAAAACAACTTAGAAGAGATCGACCTAACGAAGTCGGTCTCCTACAAAGACAAGTTGTAAAAGTAATCCCTGAAAGAGACCTAATAAAGGTCCAAGAAAGAGGATTACAAAAACAACTTAGAAGAGATCGACCTAACGAAGTCGGTCTCCTACAAAACAAGTTGTAAAAGTAATCCCTGAAAGAGACCTAATAAAGGTCCAAGAAAGAGGATTACAAAAACAACTTAGAAGAGATCGACCTAACGAAGTCGGTCTCCTACAAAGACAAGTTGTAAAAGTAATCCCTGAAAGAGACCTAATAAAGGTCCAAGAAAGAGGATTACAAAAACAACTTAGAAGAGATCGACCTAACGAAGTCGGTCTCCTACAAAGACAAGTTGTAAAAGTAATCCCTGAAAGAGACCTAATAAAGGTCCAAGAAAGAGGATTACAAAAACAACTTAGAAGAGATCGACCTAACGAAGTCGGTCTCCTACAAAGACAAGTTGTAAAAGTAATCCCTGAAAGAGACCTAATAAAGGTCCAAGAAAGAGGATTACAAAAACAACTTAGAAGAGATCGACCTAACGAAGTCGGTCTCCTACAAAACAAGTTGTAAAAGTAATCCCTGAAAGAGACCTAATAAAGGTCCAAGAAAGAGGATTACAAAAACAACTTAGAAGAGATCGACCTAACGAAGTCGGTCTCCTACAAAGACAAGTTGTAAAAGTAATCCCTGAAAGAGACCTAATAAAGGTCCAAGAAAGAGGATTACAAAAACAACTTAGAAGAGATCGACCTAACGAAGTCGGTCTCCTACAAAACAAGTTGTAAAAGTAATCCCTGAAAGAGACCTAATAAAGGTCCAAGAAAGAGGATTACAAAAACAACTTAGAAGAGATCGACCTAACGAAGTCGTCTCCTACAAAGACAAGTTGTAAAAGTAATCCCTGAAAGAGACCTAATAAAGGTCCAAGAAAGAGGATTACAAAAACAACTTAGAAGAGATCGACCTAACGAAGTCGGTCTCCTACAAAACAAGTTGTAAAAGTAATCCCTGAAAGAGACCTAATAAAGGTCCAAGAAAGAGGATTACAAAAACAACTTAGAAGAGATCGACCTAACGAAGTCGGTCTCCTACAAAGACAAGTTGTAAAAGTAATCCCTGAAAGAGACCTAATAAAGGTCCAAGAAAGAGGATTACAAAAACAACTTAGAAGAGATCGACCTAACGAAGTCGGTCTCCTACAAAACAAGTTGTAAAAGTAATCCTGAAAGAGACCTAATAAAGGTCCAAGAAAGAGGATTACAAAAACAACTTAGAAGAGATCGACCTAACGAAGTCGGTCTCCTACAAAACAAGTTGTAAAAGTAATCCCTGAAAGAGACCTAATAAAGGTCCAAGAAAGAGGATTACAAAAACAACTTAGAAGAGATCGACCTAAGAAGTCGGTCTCCTACAAAGACAAGTTGTAAAAGTAATCCCTGAAAGAGACCTAATAAAGGTCCAAGAAAGAGGATTACAAAAACAACTTAGAAGAGATCGACCTAACGAAGTCGGTCTCCTACAAAGACAAGTTGTAAAAGTAATCCCTGAAAGAGACCTAATAAAGGTCCAAGAAAGAGGATTACAAAAACAACTAGAAGAGATCGACCTAACGAAGTCGGTCTCCTACAAAACAAGTTGTAAAAGTAATCCCTGAAAGAGACCTAATAAAGGTCCAAGAAAGAGGATTACAAAAACAACTTAGAAGAGATCGACCTAACGAAGTCGGTCTCCTACAAAGACAAGTTGTAAAAGTAATCCCTGAAAGAGACCTAATAAAGGTCCAAGAAAGAGGATTACAAAACAACTTAGAAGAGATCGACCTAACGAAGTCGGTCTCCTACAAAACAAGTTGTAAAAGTAATCCTGAAAGAGACCTAATAAAGGTCCAAGAAAGAGGATTACAAAAACAACTTAGAAGAGATCGACCTAACGAAGTCGGTCTCCTACAAAACAAGTTGTAAAAGTAATCCCTGAAAGAGACCTAATAAAGGTCCAAGAAAGAGGATTACAAAAACAACTTAGAAGAGATCGACCTAACGAAGTCGGTCTCCTACAAAACAAGTTGTAAAAGTAATCCCTGAAAGAGACCTAATAAAGGTCCAAGAAAGAGGATTAAAAAACAACTAGAAAGATCGACCTAACGAAGTCGGTCTCCTACAAAACAAGTTGTAAAAGTAATCCCTGAAAGAGACCTAATAAAGGTCCAAGAAAGAGGATTACAAAAACAACTTAGAAGAGATCGACCTAAAGAAGTCGGTCTCTACAAAGACAAGTTGTAAAAGTAATCCCTGAAAGAGACCTAATAAAGGTCCAAGAAAGAGGATTACAAAAACAACTTAGAAGAGTCGACCTAACGAAGTCGGTCTCCTACAAAGACAAGTTGTAAAAGTAATCCCTGAAAGAGACCTAATAAAGGTCCAAGAAAGAGGATTACAAAAACAACTTAGAAGAGATCGACCTAAAGAAGTCGGTCTCCTACAAAACAAGTTGTAAAAGTAATCCCTGAAAGAGACCTAAAAAGGTCAAGAAAAGGATTACAAAAACAACTTAGAAAGATCGACCTAACGAAGTCGGTCTCTACAAAGACAAGTTGTAAAAGTAATCCCTGAAAGAGACCTAATAAAGGTCCAAGAAAGAGGATTACAAAAACAACTTAGAAGAGATCGACCTAACGAAGTCGGTCTCCTACAAAACAAGTTGTAAAAGTAATCCCTGAAAGAGACCTAATAAAGGTCCAAGAAAGAGGATTACAAAAACAACTTAGAAGAGATCGACCTAACGAAGTCGGTCTCCTACAAAACAAGTTGTAAAAGTAATCCCTGAAAGAGACCTAATAAGGTCCAAGAAAGAGGATTACAAAAACAACTTAGAAGAGATCGACCTAACGAAGTCGTCTCCTACAAAGACAAGTTGTAAAAGTAATCCCTGAAAGAGACCTAATAAAGGTCCAAGAAAGAGGATTACAAAAACAACTTAGAAGAGATGACCTAACAAGTCGGTCTCCTACAAAGACAAGTGTAAAAGTAATCCCTGAAAGAGACCTAATAAAGGTCCAAGAAAGAGGATTAAAAAACAACTTAGAAGAGATCGACCTAACAAGTCGGTCTCCTACAAAACAAGTTGTAAAAGTAATCCCTGAAAGAGACCTAATAAAGGTCCAAGAAAGAGGATTACAAAAACAACTTAGAAGAGATCGACCTAACGAAGTCGGTCTCCTACAAAGACAAGTTGTAAAAGTAATCCCTGAAAGAGACCTAATAAAGGTCCAAGAAAGAGGATTACAAAACAACTAGAAGAGTCGACCTAACGAAGTCGGTCTCCTACAAAACAAGTTGTAAAAGTAATCCTTGAAAGAGACCTAATAAAGGTCCAAGAAAGAGGATTACAAAAACAACTTAGAAGAGATCGACCTAACGAAGTCGGTATCCTACAAAACAAGTCGTAAAAGTAATCCCTGAAAGAGACCTAATAAAGGTCCAAGAAAGAGGATTACAAAAACAACTTAGAAGAGATCGACGTAACAAAGTCGGTCGCCTACAAACAAGTTGTAAAAGTAATCCCTGAAGAGACCTAACAATGGTCCAAGAAAGAGGATTACAAAAACAACTAGAAAGATCGACCTAACGAAGTCGGTCTCCTACAAGACAAGTTGTAAAAGTAATCCCTGAAAGAGACCTAATAAAGGTCCAAGAAAGAGGTTACAAAAACAACTTAGAAGAGATCGACCTAACGAAGTCGGTCTCCTACAAAACAAGTTGTAAAAGTAATCCTGAAAGAGACCTAATAAAGTCCAAGAAAGAGGATTACAAAAACAACTTAGAAGAGATCGACCTAACAAAGTCGGTCTCCTACAAAACAAGTTGTAAAAGTAATCCCTGAAGGAGACCTAACAATGGTCCAAGAAAGAGGATTACAAAAACAACTAGGAAAAGATCGACCTAACGAAGTCGGTCTCCTACAAGACAAGTTGTAAAAGTAATCCCTGAAAGAGACCTAATAAAGGTCCAAGAAAGAGGATTACAAAAACAACTTAGAAGAGATCGACCTAACGAAGTCGGTCTCCTACAAAACAAGTTGTAAAAGTAATCCCTGAAAGAGACCTAATAAAGGTCCAAGAAAGAGGATTACAAAAACAACTTAGAAGAGATCGACCTAACGTAGTCGGTCTCCTACAAAACAAGTTGTAAAAGTAATCCCTGAAAGAGACCTAATAAAGGTCCAAGAAAGAGGATTACAAAAACAACTTAGAAGAGATCGACCTAACGAAGTCAGTCTCCTACAAAGACAAGTTGTAAAAGTAATCCCTGAAAGAACCTAATAAAGGTCCAAGAAAGAGGATTACAAAAACAACTTAGAAGAGATTGACCTAACGAAGTCGGTCTCCTACAAAGACAAGTGGTAAAGGTAATCCCTGAAAGAGACCTAATAAAGGTCCAAGAAAGAGGATTAAAAAATAACTTAGAAGAGATCGACCTAACGAAGTCGGTCTCCTACAAAACAAGTTGTAAAAGTAATCCCTGAAAGAGACCTAATTAAGGTCCAAGAAAGAGGATTACAAAAACAACTTAGAAGAGATCGACCTAACGAAGTCGGTCTCCTACAAAGACAAGTTGTAAAAGTAATCCCTGAAAGAGACCTAATAAAGGTCCAAGAAAGAGGATTACAAAAACAACTTAGAAGAGGTCGACCTAACGAAGTCGGTCTCCTACAAAGACAAGTTGTAAAAGTAATCCCTGAAAGAGACCTAATAAAGGCCAAGAAAGAGGATTACAAAAACAACTTTGAAGAGATCGAGCTAACGAAGTCGGTCTCCTACAAAACAAGTTGTAAAAGTAATCCCTGAAAGAGACCTAATAAAGGTCCAAGAAAGAGGATTACAAAAGCAACTTAGAAGAGATTGACCTAACGAAGTCGGTCTCCTACAAAGACAAGTGGTAAAAGTAATCCCTGAAAGAGACCTAATAAAGGTCCAAGAAAGAGGATTAGAAAAACAACTTAGAAGAGATCGACCTAACGAAGTCGGTCTCTTACAAAACAAGTTGTAAAAGTAATCCCTGAAAGAGACCTAATAAAGGTCCAAGAAAGAGGATTACAAAAACAACTTAGAAGAGATCGACCTAACGAAGTCGGTCTCCTACAAAACAAGTTGTATAAGTAATCCCTGAAAGAGACCTAACAATGGTCCAAGAAAGAGGATTACAAAAACAGCTAGGAAAAGATCGACCTAACGAAGTCGGTCTCCTACAAAGATAAGTTATAAAAGTAATCCCTTAAAGAGACCTGACAAAGGCCCAGGAAAGAGGATTACAAAAATAACTTAGAAGGGGACCAACATAAAGAAATCGGTTATAAGGCGCTAAAAATACAAACAAAAGTAAGAAAACCGAGAAACAAGTCGGACCCCCCACAGTCACAACCTCAAAAGGATCCAAGCTACAAACAATAAGTACAAAAGCAATCTAAAGAGGCCAAGCAGCAAGATTCCAACAGATACCCTGTTAAAGCACAATGAAAGCATAGTATGATAAAGCTTCAAGAGGCCACCAAAATCAACCTCAGAGAAACCAGTTTGTTTTCAAAATAAAGTTGCTAAAAATAGCAACTGGAGTATCAACAGTCAATAAAACATCATTCACAAAAAAGAGTTCAAAGCCCACAAACCAGGCTATTTACACAAATACTTAAAGGAGATCAACCAAGATCTGGAGCCTTCCCGGCAGCATCAGTACGGGGAGAAGGAGGGCAAGTCTGAATAGACACAGCGTCTACAGTTGCATCATCCTGGTTCAGAATCTGGCAATCCGGATCGGACATAATGGGAGGAACTGAGGAGGTCGACACTTTAAGAGAAGGCACTGTGGGAGGGTCAGCATCATCATCATCCTGGTCATCAGGGACAATCTTACCATCCCTCACAACATTGTCCAGGTTGACGAAAGTCAAGTCGGCATCAGGAGCAACAATCCAGAACTGCTCCATCAGGTTCTTGGAGGTGGCAGTTACGCTGCCCACAAGGTGACCCTGATGCTCGGCATGATTAACCCGAGCAGTTTCCAAATCATCCTGGAGATGCATCAATTTCCTATAAGCTGAGACATAGCTATCCTTATGCTTCAGTGCCATGTCCTCAGCCAACTTCAAAGAAGCAGCCAAGGAAATAGAGCTGGCCTTCTCACCCTGCAGCTCCTTCTCCACCATCGCCAACTTCACCTCCAACTCATCCTTCAGACCCTTGATCTGATCAAATTCTGACTTGGCCTCCTCCATGAAGGATTTTGTGGCATGAATCGGGATTCCCTGAACTGTTCGGAAAATAGCCGCACCCATATGAGCCATATTCACACTACTTTTGGTGATAAAATCCAGATGCTGAAGAAGAGACACGTCGTCCATGGAAAGCCCACCATAGGGGGCAATTTGCTGGTCAACAAACTCGATAGCATCAAAGTTCGGGGCATCCAGGTTAAAGGGCTCGGATGTTTTTTGCTTTTTTAAGGGGGGGACACCAGAAGCAACGTCAGAAGTCTGAGGAGGATCGACCTGATGAAACCGAGGAGTAGGAATTACTTTCCTTGGCCGGAGAGAACTCGGCACAGGAGGCTTCACTGGGACCTAAGAAGATCTCTCGCCGGCCACTTTGGCCGAGATGTTCAGAGCAGCAGTTGCCTTCTTTGCCCTTTTAAAGGCCTTCATGGAGTCGTTGTTCTTTGACATCTCTACAAATATAGAATTAGCCACAGTAAAGAGTTACGGTCACAAACAAGAGGAAGAAAAAATTAAGAAACAAGTATAAGAGACAAGTCAGACAAGTGCCCAAAATAGTCCGAACCAAGGACGGGTCATTCAAAAACCTTTTTGTATCAAGATGGGGTGGTTTCCCCCAAAGTTCCTCAAGGACAGCAACAAAGGCACGCTCAACATCATCAAGCATCTCCCAGGTATAGCGAGACACTCTCACATCCCTCTACCACTCTGGAGGGAAAGAAGGCTCATCATTTTCATCAAGAAAAAAGGGGCGGGCCCCCTCGACAGCACGAACCTTAAAGAAGTAATTCTTGAAGTCCTTAAAGGACTCATCATACATAGCAAAAACTTTGTGGCCCTAGGCAGACCTGAAGGAAACCCAAGAAGCTTTCTTTTTTGAAGAACCGCCAGGCTTGGCGGAAACAAACAAATAAAGGAAAAAAGTCTGGGAAGGTGTTACATCTAATTCACGACAGAGAAGTTGAAAAATTTTAATAAAACCCCAGGAATTAGGGTGAAGCTGGGATGGGGCCGTATTACACGACCACAACAGGTCGGTCTCGAAAGCAGTAAAAGGAAAAGTAACGTTCAACTGGCTGAAGAAGTATTCATAGGCATAGAAGAAAGAACACTCCCTCTCAATGGAAGTCGGAAAACAAGCTCTCTCATCAGAATCAGGAGCAACAAGCTCGTAATCCTCCTCACGGGCATTGTTACCACAAATCCTATGGCGCTTCCTCAGCTTTGTGCAAAACTCAGCATCCACAACAGAAACACACAACAAAACAAGGGAGTCCATCCAATTGGACATCCCCTCGGGAACCCTGGAAGACATCTTTACAATGTTATTGCGAGAAGACATGAGGCTAACTAACCCTACAAGTAAGAAAAGAAGATGGGGTTACCACAAACATCTCGGACAAAGGGAGAAAACAACTCGGTCAATACTTCTCAGGCGATGGAACAAAGAAAAGGAAAACTCCAAGACTCAAACCAAAGTCCTGGGGCATCCTTTGGAGGCAGTAACAAAGCAAGGTTTCTAGAAATCAATCTACAAGCTTACATCCCAGCATGTCTCAAAAAGAAATTCAAAAAACAGCAAACACCTTTCTTTAAGGAGAAATACAAAAAATCGTTACATTCTACCAAACACGCCAAGCAGAGACCATTAAAGATGCAACCTTTTTTCAAGATCAGACAAAAAGCAAACAAAGCGAGGAACAGACGCAGATGTTTTATCAAGTATCAGGCAGGAAAAAACCACAAGCGACAATAAAACCCTAGAAAGCCTCAACGGAAAAGCCAAGAGAATGCGTAAAAGAAAGACAGGAGAAATATGTTACAGTGACAAGCAAATACAAGACCTCGAAAAGATTCAAACTTTCAAACATGCAAAGTCAAAGCTTCACCAAAAATTGAAAACGAAGCTACAAGAAAGCCAATACTTACTTGGAAAAGAGCAGTGACGTTAGGATTTTTGCCAGTAAAGAATGTCATAAAAACAGTCGCGTTGTAGATAAAGTCTCTAAACCGACAAAAATCCTTCGTACAAACGTTTTGGTTGTCACAAGTAACAAACCCCTAAATAAATTGATAACCGAAGTATTTAAACCTCGGGTCGTCTTCTCAAGGAATTGCAGGGAGGTATGTTCTTATTATTGGTTATGAAAAAGTGTGTTTGGGGTTTTTGGATCAAGGTAAAAGGTTAGTTGGGCAATGGGCACAGGTATATTTTCAAAGCAATAAAAGTAAATGAATGACTATAAAATAAACTCTTGGCAAGGTATGGGAACTGGAGGTCCTATCCTGATTATCCTTATCAATTGTGATGAGAATTGAATTTTTCTCCCACTTTGTTAACCTCTAACTATGAAGGTAAGTTAAGTGGATAAATTCCAATTTTCAATTAACAATGAGTTTGATAACTCAAGAGTCGCCAGTTATTTAACCAAAGCCAAAAGGAAAACTATCTACTCGAATGAAAATAATTTGGATAAGTACCGACAACATAAATTAAAGAAAGCAATTATAGATCTGAAATATCTCAAATAACATTAATTTAAAAGAGTAATCTGTAACATGGAAGAGTTCATAAATTTAATTGGAAAAATAAATAAAAAGAAACATTGAACCTGAATCGAGAGTCACTCTTAAAAACCAAGAGAAGTCCTAAATCCTAGTTTCTAAAAATCCTAATTTCTAATCCTAAGAGAGAGAGGAGAGAACCTCTCTCAAAACTAATCTAAATCATGAGAAGTGAATTATGAAAAGCATGATAATGAATGGATGCATTCCCCCACTTCATAGCCTCTAATCTATGCCTTCTGGACTTGGATTTGGGTTAAAAAGGTCCTCAGAGCGTTTTCTGCAATTTCTGGTGCGTGGCCTCTGTCACGCGTCCGCGTGGGTCACGGTCGCGTCATTCGGAGCTTTTCCTTGCCACGCGGTCGCGTCAGTCATGCGACCGCGTCATGTGCGTTCTGCTTAAGGCGCGCAGTCGCGTCAGTCATGCGGCCGCGTTGCTGCTGATTCGTGCTTGGCACGCGATCGTGTCGTCCATGCGATCACGTGGATACCAGTTTCCTTAAAAGCTCCGTTTTGCTTTCTCCTTTCCTTTTAGTATGTTTCCTTTTTCATCCTTTAAGTCATTCTGCCTTAGAAAATCTGAAACTACTTAACACACTAATCACGGCATCGAATGGAAATAAGAGAGGATTAATAATAAGCAAATATAAGTCCAAAGAAACATGTTTTCAATCAAAGCATATAATTAGGAAGGCAAATGTAAAACATGCAAATAGTATGAATAAGTGGGTAAAGAGTTGATAAAATCCACTCAATTGAGCACAAGATAAACCATAAAATAGTGGTTTATCAACCTCCCCACACTTAAACAAAAGCATGTCCTCATGCTAAGCTCAAGAGAAACTATAAAGGAATGAAGAGGAATGGTAGAATGCATGAGATGCAACCTATGAGTGCAACTAAATGAAAAATATTTCTACTTACTTGGTTAAAAGCAAATAAATCCCCAAGAATAAATATGAACTGGATTTCACTAATTCAAATCATAAAAATGAAGTACAAATAGACTTGTAGAAGAAAATAACTCATGAAAGCCGGGAACAAAGAATCAAGCATCGAACCCTCACTAGTAGTGTATATCACTCTTAATCACTCAAGTGTTTTAGGTTCGATTCTCTCAATTCTCTACTAACCTTGCTTTCTAAGGCTTGCTCTTCATCTAACAATCAACATAAATTTAATGCACAGATACACATATCAAGAGGTCTTTTAAGGGTTGTAATGGGGTTAGGGTCAAGGTAGGATTGTATTTTGGTCAAGTGGACTAAAATCTGAATCCTTAATTAACTTAAAATTTCCCACCTAACTTTAAACAATCCATGTAATCACAACATCTAACCATCCATTAACCATGTTTTCCACATATTCATGCATTCTAATTTCAAGTATAACTCATATGCATTGCTTTCACTTACTTTGGGGCATTTTGTCCCCTTTCACTTATTTTGCTCTTTTTTTTTTCTTTTTTCTTATATATATATATATATATATATATATATATATATATATTTTCTTTTGTTTTTCTCAATGCATATGATTAATTTATTGAATGCATGAATATGTCCTAAACATTTCTTTCACATTTTCATAAAATTCTAACATACTCAATTCTCAAACTAGATGTTTCCAAACCCACTCTTCCCCACACTTAATTCATAAGCATTCTCATTAGTCTAAGCTAACCAAGGATTCAAATTAAAGACATTATTGTTTTTCGCTTAGAGTTAATGATGTGCTAAAATAAAGAACAAGAGGGGTAAAATAGGCTCAAAATTGGTTTGCAATAGATAATGAAAAGGTTAAAGCCATATGGGTATGTAAGCTCAGTGAAACAAGGTTTCAATCATATAAGTGTATGCATACATTAAACAATGGAAATATAGAATTAAGCAAGACAAAGATCACAATTTTAGAGACAGAAACACACACCAAAAATAAAATATTGGTTGATAAAATGCAACCAATCAAATAGGCTCAAAATCTCACTGGTTTTGTGTGTTCGAGCTTTAAACCATGTTCCAAAATAATATTTCTTTCATACAAGTTTTTCAAAAAAAAGTTTTATTCAAATTAGTGAAATACTATTAAAATTTCTTGAAAAAAAGAAAATATTACTTTAACCAAGTGGTAAAATATGCACAAAAATCAAACAAACATGCAAATGCAACAATAAACAGACAAATAAAATAAAATATTGGTGTTGAGTCGAGAAATAACTAACCCATGGAGATCGGTATCGACCTCCCCACACTTAAAGATTGCACCGTCCTCGGTGCATGCTGAGATGTGCAGGTAGACGGGTTGCTCCAATTGATGCTTTTCTCATCAAGGAATGTGCAGATGGGCTTGTTTTTTTCCCCTTTTAGAAGTTTCTCCCTTTTTTGTCTTCGGTGGCCAGCCTGGAAGAAGAGAAAAAGAAGAACAGTAATACCCAGAAGTAAAGATAAGAAAATAAATGAAGTATGGGTGGGTTAATGCCAAATAATGGGGGTCTCAATTACATGGTAGCTACAACATGCAAGTGAGAAAACAATAGAAGCCATGGCATGCCAGTAGTACAAAATGTACAGCAATGGGAAAGAAAGTGGGGAAGGAGAGATAATATAAATTCATGTCAATGCAAAAGTAATGCAGGTATAAAAGATTGGCATTGATTTAAATAATATTACTCAATCAGAATTAAACAAGTCACTAAGCACCAAGAAAATACCAGAAAAGATGTAACAGTTGAATAAGAATATTTGAACACCAATAATAACTTTTAGAAAAATAAAATATGCAATGAATGAAAGTATGCAAATAAATTAAATAAAATAAAATGAAAGTGAAAAAGAATGAGAAGTAGAAAAAGAAAGTGAGAAAGGAGAAAGAAGGAAGAAATTAGGATTAGAAGAGAAAAGTTAAGAAAATTGGCACTAATCTGGATAGGTTGTGCGACGCTGGTGACGCGGTCGTGTGGGTGACGCGGTCGCGTGGTGCGCGATAAGGTTAGGCGAAGCGGACGCGTAGGGCACGCGATCGCGTGACTCGATTTGTGCTAGTGGTGCGAGTGCAGCCTCGCGGTCGCACAACTCTCTGTTCGAAACTTGGTATTGCCAAAATCCAGGGTGACGCGGTCGCGTGGTCGACGCGATCGCGCAGGTGGCCTTATTTCCAATATGACGCGGACGCGTGGGTGACGCGTTCGCGTGGCAGGGCTTGTGCTACTAGCACGGGTCCAGCCCAATTCCAGCTCAACTTTCGGCCATACACCCTTTTTACGCCGATTTCAGGTCACGCGGCCGCGTGGGTGACGCGGTCGCGTGGGAGGCTATTTTTTCAAATGACGCGAACGACGCGTTCGCGTGGAGACAATTTGTGCTAATAGCGCGCCTCCAGCCCTGCTCCTGCATAACTTTCTGTTCAATTTATTATTCTCTCATCTCCTTGCGACGCGGACGCGTCGCTGATGCGGTCGCGTCGCGTGCTCGCTTTTTTTTTTTTGAAACTGAAAAATGCAGAATGCAGTGTTAATATGAATGTAATGCAAAACTCCAGGTTCAATATAACAAAATAAAATAAAATTCAAAAACAAATAAAACTAAATAAAAATGAAAAATGAACGATCATACCATGGTGGGTTGTCTCCCACCTAGCACTTTTAGTTAAAGTCCTTAAGTTGGACATTTGATGAGCTTCCTGTTATGGTGGCTTATGCTTGAACTCATCCAGGGATCTCCACTAGTGTTTGTAATTCCAGTAACCTCCGGGGTCCCAAACTAAGCATGTAAAGCCCTTAAGAAGCTTCAAACAGATTCTTAGGCTCCCGGGGTGTTGGATGTCAAAACAGATTCCAGGATCCCAAATATTGCTTTTACACCCGTCTTCGTGTTGATTATCATTATTCCATCCGGGTAGCAAGCAATCTGAATTCTCACTAAAGCGGCCAAACAACTTCCTAGACCTATTCAGTTGAGCTCTATACCAACTTTTACGTTTAAGCTTAAGGCTTCCAACCATGATGAACCTTGCAGGACAATTCTTACCACTGACCATCTTTCTTTTACTCTTAATGCCACAAAGAGCTCTAAGTTGACCATCCGTCTCCAGTAGCCCATATTCAAGTGGGATTAGAAAGCTATGGGATAAGAATTTTACCCACTTGAATGTTGTGAAGGATGATAGCGACTTAGGGAGAGGTATCTTTAATGAAATTGCGAGCTCCACTCCCTTGTGCTCTTCTCTAATAATTACCACCTCTTTGCAAGCTTCTTCAATTTCAACCTATTCCTCTTGGTAGCTCTCTTTCAATTTAATCTCCTCTTCATTGCTTTCCAAGAGCATGGGAGGTTGTGCTTCTTTTTCTTGAATCTCCATCACTTGATCAACTTCTTCCAAGTCTTCAACTGTGATATGCATTGGAAGTTGTACACCCTCCTCAGCATCAATTTCAACCATCTTGGAAGGAGGCTCAATGTCTTGACTTTCCCATGGAGGTTCTGCATCTCCTAAGTCTTTAACCACTTCTTCTTCTTCTTGAACAATGACAGCTTCTTCTACTTGTTCTAGTACGAATTCATTCTCTGTCTTGTTCACTGGGGTTTTGGTATCTCCTTCATGCTACGCTCTTCACTAGACTGTCCACATGGGGCTGTGGTTGATCCTTGTGTATTTAAGCGTCTAGAAGCCCATTGAATTAATACTTGCCCCAGTTGTTGAGTGGTTGCCTGAAATCGATCCATTGTTTCCTTGAGACGATCCTTTGACTCTTGATGCACTCGGTTTTCATAAGTAGGATCATAGTGCTCTTGGATTGATGGATATGGAGATGGTGAATATTGGAGTGGTGGTTCTTGTGAGTAATTAGGTTGGAATTGGGGTGGTTCTATATATGGTTCATATGGCTCATAAGGTGGTTGGTATGGTGGTTGAGGGTTAGGGTCATATGGAGGTGAATGGTGGAAAGGGGCTTGTGAGTGTGGTGGGTTGAGGTTGTGTTGAAAGGATGATCTCTGAGCATAGGGTGGGGCTTGTTGGTAGCTACAAGGTGGTCCACCATATCTATCAGCTTAGGATGCATTGTAGCCTGGTCTTTGTCCATGATATCTAGGATGGTGTTGTTGCCTAAAGGGTTGATTAGATCCTCTTGGATCCATCCATCCTTGATTGTTCTGACCTTGATGCATATTCCTGCTGTGGTTTCTATTTCCTTCAACAAAGTTAGAACCAAACTCAAAGCGAGAGGGGTGAGAATTCATAGTAGTTAGAGAAAATAAAAACAAAAATTAATAAAAAGAAAATATTTTGAGAAAGATATAATTTTTGAAAAAAGATAGGAAGAAATTTAAAATTTTTTTTAAATATTTACAATAACCAATAATAAGGCACACATTTGCAATTCCCCGGCAACGGCGCCATTTTGACGTTAGGATTTTTGCCAGTAAAGAATGTCATAAAAACAGTCGCGTTGTAGATATAGTCTCTAAACCGACAAAAATCCCTTCGTACAAACGTTTTGGTTGTCACAAGTAACAAACCCCTAAATAAATTGATAACCGAAGTATTTAAACCTCAGGTCGTCTTCTCAAGGAATTGCAGGGAGGCATATTCTTATTATTGGTTATGAAAAAGTGTGTTTGGGGTTTTTGGATCAAGGTAAATGGTTAGTTGGGCAATGGGCACATGTATATTTTCAAAGCAATAAAAGTAAATGAATGACTGTAAAATAAACTCTTGGCAAGGTATGGGAACTGGAGGTCCTATCCTGGTTATCCTTATCAATTGTGATGAGAATTGGATTTTTCTCCCACTTTGTTAACCTCTAACTATGAAGGTAAGTTAAGTGGATGAATTCCAATTTTCAATTAACAATGAGTTTGATAACTCAAGAGTCGCCAGTTATTTAACCAAAGCCAAAAGGAAAACTATCTACTCGAATGAAAATAATTTGGATAAGTACCGACAACATAAATTAAAGAAAGCAATTATAGATCTGAAATATCTCAAATAACATTAATTTAAAAGAGTAATCTGTAACATGGAAGAGTTCATAAATTTAATTGGAAAAATAAATAAAAAGGAACATTGAACCTGAATCGAGAGTCACTCTTAAAAACCAAGAGAAGTCCTAAATCCTAGTTTCTAAAAATCCTAATTTCTAATCCTAAGAGAGAGAGGAGAGAACCTCTCTCAAAACTAATCTAAATCATGAGAAGTGAATTATGAAAAGCATGATAATGAATGGATGCATTCCCCCACTTTATAGCCTCTAATCTGTGCCTTCTGGACTTGGATTTGGGTCAAAAAGGGCCTTAGAGCGTTTTCTGCAATTTCTGGTGCGTGGCCTTTGTCACGCGTCCACGTGGGTCACGCGGTCGCGTCATTCGGAGCTTTTCCTTGCCACGCGGTCGCGTCAGCCATGCGACCGCGTCATGTGCGTTCTGCTTAAGGTGCGCGGTCGCGTCAGTCATGCGGCCGCGTTGCTGCTGATTCGTGCTTGGCACGCGATCGCGTCGTCCATGCGATCGCGTGGATACCAGTTTCCTTAAAAGCTCCGTTTTGCTATCTCCTTTCCTTTTAGTATGTTTCCTTTTTCATCCTTTAAGTCATTCTTCCTTAGAAAATCTGAAACAACTCAACACACTAATCACGGCATCGAATGGAAATAAGAGAGAATTAATAATAAGCAAATATAAGTCCAAAGAAACATGTTTTCAATCAAAGCACATAATTAGGAAGGCAAATGTAAAACATGCAAATAGTATGAATAAGTGGGTAAAGAGTTGATAAAATCCACTCAATTGAGCATAAGATAAACCATAAAATAGTGGTTTATCAAGCAGCAAGCTTCAAGGAATCTAAAGATGGAGACAAAATCTGGGACGCCCTCTCACAAGCAAAAACGCGAACAAAGCAATGTCGTAGAAGAGAAAACACGAAAACTACAAAAACTCCAAGAGAAAGCAGAAGTGCAAACGAAAGAACAGAAAGCAAAGAGAGCAGAGAAAGGAAGTTACAAAAGGGCTGAAGGAGAGAAACCGTTTCTGGGTTTTCAAAATCAAAGTAAAGAGCCAAAGGGAAACGAGGCAATTAATGCTCAAATTAAAGAAGGCATTAAACCCTCGCACGTTCCTAAAAAAGCGCCGATATAAAAGCGCGCGTCTTTTAGAAGAAACGTTCTACATTCATAGCTGCTACAAAGGAGTCAACAAAATGCTTGAGTTCGGCTTCACCAAAGAAAGACCGAAGTCAAGGAATCGATCTCAAAAAGAAGACCGAGCTCAAGCAGGGGCACTGTTCATATCCTGGGTCGAGTTGTCCGACCCGGGATGTTCTACAGACAAAGCAACCGACCTCTTCAGGTCAGGAAAATTCGACCTCTTCTCAAAGAGCTCGGTTGAGTCACGAGAAAGCCCAAACAAAGGGTCCAAATAGAGGAACACGCCCCAGATCCTAAGGCAACCCAAGCCTACAAGAGAAGGGCGGTTCCCTTGAAGATAAGATGACCTCACTCAAAAGATAAGATAAGATAAGATAACTAACTTATCTTATCCAAAAAGGTCACTCCACACCATTATAAATACACTGGAGCACCCAGGTATAACTCATACTCTGATTCTACTCAATACCTGCTTAATACCCTTGCTAACTTAAGCATCGGAGTCCCTTGCAGGTACCCCCCACCCTCCGGGGATGAAGGATTAGCAGCACTTTCAGTCCCACAAGTCGGACACACCAGCTCCAACCGCTATACACCTCCCGGACACGTCGGCTCCGACCAACACAGAAGATCTCGACCGAGATCGACCTACAGTTTCAGGTAACCCTCGGAATACCACCCTAACAAGGATCTCCTCACCAAGTCCAACTTAGGACTATAAACCAAAGTGCTAGGTGGGAGACACCCCACCATGGTAATAGCCTTCTAACCTTCTCTCTTTTAGCTTTTATTTCATGAATAATTGGTTAGTTTGTTGGGTTGGTTAGTTTTATTTTGATGTTTATTGAGTAATTTTGGTGAAATAATGTGTTTTAGGGAGTTTTGTGATGTTTTGAGACTTGAAAACCTATTTGGGATGTCAAGATTGATGCCCTAGAGGCATAATTTTCGTGTAGGAACAGAGACCTGTGCGTGCGCACAGCCTTGTGTGGCCGCACAGAGCCCCTATTTTCCAGTTCCCGTACGTGCGCACAGCATCATGCGCTCGCACACCCTTTAACACCCCCTCTGTGCCCAGCGCACGCACAGGGTGTGCGTGGTAACACCACCCTTTTTCCTCCTGTGCAACCGCACACCCTGTGTGCATTCGCACACGACCCCCTCATTTCAAAAAAAAAAAGAGAAGCCACACGTGCGAGCGCACACCCTTTGTGCGCCCGCACAGCTTGAACACACCTATCTGGTCGCAGCAACCGCACCTCTTGTGTGATCGCACGCCCCCTCTTTCCTCCTTCTATGCGAGCGCACATCCCTTGTGCGTCCGCACAGGTTGCATTACACCTTCTGTTCACAGCATCCGCACGGCCCTGTGCACATGCACATCTCCTTCTTTCTCCTTGTGTGCGCCCGCACACGACCTTGTGCATCCGCACAGGTCAATTTTCGAACGTTAATTCGGAAAGACAGAGGGTCACGCTTCATTTCCCATCCTCACCCCTCTTCTCCCATTTTCTCTGAAAACCACAACCACCCCTCTTAGCCCAGCCTCCTTCCTCCGCGACCCACCTCCGGCGACCTCCACGGCGCCGCCGTTGCACCTCTTCTTTGTCTTTCTCCTCACCCTCTTTTTTTTCTCTCTCCTCTACTTTTCTTTCCCTTTCTGCCCTGCCTCTGTGCCAGGCTCCAGTCGCCTTCTTTTTCGGTGAGCTTTTGTGCCGTTAGCCACTGTCGGCGATCACCTCGCCACCCCTTTCTCAGTTCTTTTTTCCTTCTCTTTCCTTCTGCATTACAGGTTCCCTTTCTCCCCTGAACCTTATTTTTTTTACTGCTTCTTCTTGCTTATGTTTTTAATTTTGCTTTAGTCAATAAGTGGCTATAGTTTAGTTGATTTTTGTCTTCTGGAATGAATGTTGATTGCTGGTTGATTGTTTGAATCTTTTCTAGGGTGGATAACTGCTGATGTTGCTGAAACTGACTGCTGTTGTTTCTACCTGATTCTGAATGCTGCTTTTGCTTGATTTTGAAACCAAATAATGCTGCTAATTTTTGCACATATTTTGCTTGATGTAATGCTTGAATGGGAGTTTTTTGATTCGATTTTTGTGTCTGATTAGCATAGGGTTTGAATTTCCCTTTCATTTTGCGTTATGATTCCTACTTGTGCGAAGTTTTGTTAATTTTGGATGCTGCCTAAAACATCAATCTGAACTTCACCTTACCTATGCGATTATCTTGTTTGATGTGAATTGTTGATGTGCATAGCATTCTCAGCCTACCCACTATGCATTTCATTGTTGATTTTGTTCTTGAGACCAAATTGGACTGAAATTTACAACTTTGACCATTCAATTTGGTACCTTTAAGTGCATAGCAGGCTGATTCACTGCATTATATGTTGACTGTCCATTCCTTTTGCTCACACACCAAACTAGCATTAAACATCCAATTTTGAAATCTATTTGGTGCCTTTTGGCAGCAGTACATATAATGTTTGTTTGGTGAGTTGACTAACTGCCTATTCATGTGTTCTTGAACATAAATGACCATGTACAATTACTTGTCCCTTGTAAATCTTTTTGGAGCAATGAATTTAATTTCAACTGACATTTCTTTTGGGAACAAGGATTGACAATGTGACCATTCTACTACTTTGTTCCATGAATAAGTAGGTGTTTTGAAAGTTGATCATTGCCTTTTGTGCCAATTTTTACAAGCTTTTTCAATCCTTAAGGCACAATTGCAATAATCAATTCCTTTTCAAATCAATTCGCTTACATAAAACACCTAAATCACACATATGCTTTAATTATTGTTCATTATCTTTTATAGTACTTAGGTTGCTTGATTTGGGAAAACACATTTTCTTTCAAACCTTTAATTATTTTTTACATGTTATCCCTTGATTCGGTATTTATTTACCTGATTGGCTCTTACATGAATTGCTTGATTAATTCCTCTGGATTTCTGTGACTTCTGTATACCTCTCCTAAGTTGTACTCGGTTTCTTTTTGTCTTTTTTAGGATGCGTAAAAAGGGGAAGGAGAAAGCCAAGCCTTTGGCTCGTGCTCCTCCTACACCCCCCAGCACTCAACCTGAAGTATTTATAAATGCTGAATCCCAAGAACAATACAAGAAAATAGAAAACAAGGCCTTTCACTATAAGCGAAAGCTAAACCTACTTGAGAAATATGCGGCCCAAATTTTGGATAAACTGAATTTTTATCATTGGAATTTCGTAAAATTCGATCCGGTGGAAGTTAATGAAAACTAGGTCAAAGAATTTTATGCGAATCTTCTGCAGAGAGATGCCCCTAATGTCCTTTTGAGAGGTGTCACTCTAGACACCTCTGATACTGCTTTAGAGGAACTCTTAGGCATCCCGCATATTCCTAAAGCTCGTGATGCTTATCCTCAGATAGTGAATGATCTGTTATCAGGTGTGCTATCTCTAGATGTCGTTCTGAGAAAGATTGGCACACCTGAGGCCAGATGGGAGTACAGTAGGGGAGAAAATTTGGTCCCTCAGAGCATTGCGTGCACTGACCTTAACCCGAAGGCGAGGATTTGGCATCAGATCATCGCCGACTATATTCTTCCGAGCACGCATGCCACTCGGACCTCATCTAGGCCATTATGGAGGGGAAGAGCATTTCTGTTCTTCCCCTCATCAGAGATTTGATGTGGAAGGTAACACAGCAACTGAAGTATAACATTCCCTTTCCATCGTTGATCACCAAGTTAGCCACTCTGTCTGGGATGGAAAGACGTCAGACCGACTGCATGTCCATCCTGATAAGCAAGTAGCCATTCCTTCTGTACGGTGACTACGACGGACTGCCACAGAAGAAGAGGAAGATTACTGAGCCTACATCATCATCAGCAGAGCCATCAGCACCACCAGCACCTCGTGCCCACAGCCCAACTCCAGACGCCTTATGAACTGGGTCGGGATATCTTGCAGACTCTACACCGTATTGAGTACCGCAACGCTCACCACTGGACGGTTGCGATTCTGGGCCACCTCCTCCAGACACACTAGAGCCTAAGCCTGAAGACCCAGCAGCGGAGGAGCCAGCAGCTGAGGCTGGCCAGGCAGATGAGCCCATTGAGCAGCCAGTAGCAGAGGCCATAGTAGAGGAGCCTACAGATCAGATGGTTGATAAAACTGCAGATCACATGGTTGAGGAGTCGACAGCTATAGCCGAGCTGATTGTTGAGACCATATTAGAGGCAGCTGGCGAGACACTAGAGGAGCCTAGAGTAGATCCCGCACCACGCCGTCCACTGAGATTATCGTCTACCAGTGTCACCACCACCCACCACTGTCTGACGGCGGAGCTTCTCATGGCTGATTTCCCCCGATTGACTATTTTAGGCACTGAGGATAGTGCATGACTTAAGTGTGGGGAAGGATCTGTGATATTTTGGGTGTAAACATTCTCTACTGAACACTTTCATTTAGTTATTTTCAGTCTTTATGATACTTTTGTGGATATTTTTGGTACTTTGACTTATGCACCTTCTATTTTAGTTTATATATATAGTAGTTGCTTCTAGTTATCTTTAGTATCGCACTTTCATTTTGGTATATATATATATATATATATATATATATAAACATATTGCATTTTATATTGCTTGGTATATAGTATAGATATGGATTGTGATTGGATGTTGTGAATAATTATGCCTAGCTCATTTTGATCCTAATTGTTCATGTTACCTTTTTGTTTGTTGAAAATTAGGAGAAGAACTAGGAAATTTTGAAAAAAATTTTGCATCCATCACAACATACATACATACATACATATATAGGAATAATTTTGGTGAAAAACAACATGACTTTCCAACAATTTTGGGCTTTCTATTGAATTGATTGGAAAACAGTTTTTAAACTTGCTTGAATGATTTTTTGTGGAACATAGAAGAGAGATAGAACAAGGCAACCTTGTGAGATTTTAAGCTTGAATGAGTGGTTACACATCTTTAACCACTAATTTTGTTCATTGTGTGGCATATCTCTTCTATGATTGTGATCTTAGTGTTGCTTAATTCTTTGTTTCCAATGATTGATGTTTTTAATTGCATTGAGCATGATTGAGGCCATTTTTGTCTAAAAGCTTACATTTCTCATATAGCCTACCCTTTGCATTTACCATTGTTAAACCCCTTTGAGCTTTATTTACCCCATTGTTCTTGATTTTAGCACATCACAACCATAAGCGGAAAACCATGAATTACCTTGGATTGTATCCTTGATTAGCTTAGGTTGGAGAAGTGTGTTTCATTTAAGTGTGGGGGAATATTGGAAAACATTGGTAGTGAATGAAAATATTACTTTTGGGTATTTATTAAAAATCTTGGAAAATGGGTGTATTCATGTATGAGCTACTAAAACCATATGTATTTTCACTTTTATTTCAAAAAAAAATATTATCATCATAAAAAGAGGATGAAAGTACCCCTAAGTGAAGGAAAATGAATAAGAAATGCATATGTGATGTGAATGATGAGCCATACATGAGTGATTGTGAAAAAGAATTGATGGAAGGTTAGGATTGCCTTTTGTTTTGATTTGGATGATATAGGTTGATGTGGAGCTTAAACTAATCAAGGATACAATTGCATTAGTCTACTTGGCCATATCCACCCTACCTTGCCCTAACCCCATTACAACCATATGAAGTCCTCATGATAATTGCATTCATGCATCACTTGTTTGTTGATTGTTAGATGAAAGGAAAATCCTTGAAAGCATGATTAGGAGGAGACTTGAGTAAATTGACCTTAAACACCAAGTGATCAGAGTGTATACACACCTAGGGAGGGTTCAATTACTCAACTCTATGTTTCCATGCTTCTTGTCATGCAATCTTGCAAGTTGCTTCGCTTTAATGAGTTGGATCAATTCTTTAGATTTTGGTTGCATTGGATTATTCCCTTGCTTTGCCCTAATTGTCTATACATGCTTGGAAATTTGATTGTTTGTTTTCACCAATTTCATATAGATAATATAGATAGATATATAGGTATAAATAGTATTTACATACTTACATGCATATAGATAGTTGCATTCAATAAATTGATTACCCCTTTTGATCATTCTCCTTGTTAGTTAGCATAAGTACATGCTATCGTTTAAGTGTGGGGGAATTGATGAGTCCATATTTGATGGTATATTTTGGCTTGATTTGAATGGATTCTAGTATATGAACTCACACTTAAGCACCAAAATAGCATACTTTTGTGTTTGATCCCTAATTCAATCCTAAACGTGAAAGCATGCAATTTTGTGCTTTAATAGAGAAAATTAATCCTACTTTTATGTCATTCGATGCCGTGATATGGTTTGTGAGTGATTTCAGGCCTTGAAGGCAAGAATGGATGGGCAAAAGTGGAAGAAAGCATGTACAAGGGAGAAAAGATAAAGAAAACAAGGAAAAGCACAAACAGCGAAGTGTGCGTACGCACAACCTTACGTGCGTACGCGCAAGCAAGGATTTCCATGCGCGTGTGCGCACGAGCACCTGTGCGTATGCATAGGAGCCAAAACAACAAAGTGTGCGGACGCACACGTCTGTGTGTCCGCACAAGACCCAACACATGATTTCATTAATGAACCCGTGCAACGCGTATTTTGGGGGCTTTTGGCCCGTTTTGGAAGGCTGAATTGTTGAATTGAAGTGCTATATAAGGGGAGAATCAACACTTAGCATGGGAGCTCACTTTTATTTAGGTAGTAGTAGTATAGGAAGCTTCCATAAGAGTAGGAATAGTGTAGCATTGCTCTCTTAGGGTTTATGCAATTTCAATTGTAGCATTTTATAGCAAGTTTTAATTTTGGATGTTGATCAACTCTTTTGTAAGTACTCTTAATTTCCTCTTTAATTACATTGTCTTTATTTTCATTTCCTTCTTGGTTCAAGCACTTTGTTTATAATTGTAATTTTGAGTTCTTGAAGTTTTGATTGATGAATTTAGTATTTTATGCTCTCTTTATGCTTGATTACTTATTTATACTTGGTTTTGTTGATAGTTGGTTATAGCTCTCCAATTTCCTTTGCAATTTTCCACACTTTACTTTTAAGCATGCAAGGTGTTTGTGAAAATGCCAACTTCGAGTTTTGAGTAGATTTTCACACCTTGGCTTGTGGTTTGAATTCCTAGGATACTAGAGTCATAATGTCCGACATTTAGTGGTAATTATTGGGTAGTTAGTTGGCTCTTGTTTCCATTGACGCTAGCCTTTTATCAACTAGTTTGATAAGTTGGTTAGGACTTATGGATTAAGGTCAATTATGCTTGCTTGACTTACTCCTCGATGGTTGGGGTTGACTAGGCGAGATTGACTCATGACAATTACCATAATTGTGGTTATGGCAATGATAGGATTCCTTGGATTCTCAATCCCCAAGTCAAGGTCTCTTTTATGCATTAACTCACAATTTTGATCATCACTTAGTTCTTCGATTTCTTAGTTCTTTTAATTTTAATTTCTTCCTCGAAAACCCCTTTTTGTCTTAACAACCAAGGAAGTAACACCTCAATTGCATCTCTAGGGAGAACGACCCGAGGTTTAGATACTCTCGATTTATATTTTGTTTTGAATTCAAATATTTGATTGTGAGGAATGTTTGTTGATTTAGACTATACTTGCAATGAAAGAAATCTCATATTGAGAAAAATCTAGATCATCAAATAGTTTTGGACGTCACTCCTCAAAGGAGAGGGATAAGCCCACGAAAAAATTGCTCCAGATGCACACGGAGCCCCCAGTCAGCGTCGAAAAGTCAAGGGGAAAGCGGGGAGGCACCAAGAAGACGACGAGATCCCCTGATCTACACCCGACCTCCGACGAGGCAAACCGTGGAGGAAAACCGAGAAGACAGCAGAGAAAGACCAAGGAGAACGCGATATCCCATAATCATGGGGGTAACCCCCTTTCATCATTCCATCCTCGAGGTCTGGCTACCGAAGCACTTCAATAAGCCAACGGACATGAGGTACAATGGAACCCAAGACCCCCAAGAGCATTTAACAGCCTTCGAGGCCAGGATGAACTTGGAAGGGGTTGGCGACGATGTGAGATGTCGAGCCTTCCCCATCACCCTAGCGGGCCCGGCAATATGTTGGTTCAATGCCCTCCCCAGGGGTCCGTGACATCCTTTGGGGACATCGCCCGTGCCTTCCTAGCTCAGTTCACCACACGTATTGCTAAAGTGAAGCACCCGATCAACCTTCTTGGGGTAATGCAAAGGAGCGGTGAACCAACTAGGAAGAACCTGGATAGGTTCAACGACGAGTGCTTGGAGATCGACGGCCTGACCGACTCGGTGACCAGTTTATGCTTGACGAATGGGTTGCTAAATGAGGATTTTAGGAAATACCTTACCACCAAGCCCATGTGGACGATGCAAGAAATCCAAAATATGGCTCGGGAGTATATCAATGACGAAGAAGTTAGTTAGGTTGTGGCAGCTAACAAGCGATAGCCTGCCTACAGCCATACTCGTCAGCCCGATAACGGGGAAAGGCCCAGGAAGCACTCCAAGGATGGAGCTCCAGCTAAAAACTTCAAGCCCTTTCCCCGGGTAGGGAAGTTTACTAACTACACCCTACTGACAGCCCTAATTGTTGAAGTTTACCAGCAGATCGCCGACAAAGGCATCCTGTCGAAGTCTTGACAACTCAAGGATAAAACAGGAGGGAACAAAAATGTCTATTGCGATTACTATAAGGGCTTCGGCCACAAGACCCAAGATTGTTTTGACCTGAAAGATGCTCTGGAGCAGGCGATCCTGGAAGGCAAGCTGGCAGAGTTCTCCCACCTTATAAGGGAACCCAGGAAACTAGAGCATGATTAAACTGACGACGACAAGAGCCACGCCGTGAGGCAGAGACAAGAGCCCGAGGAGGATGGTGAGTGTGGTTTCACTATCGTGAACGTCGTGGTCGGGAAAGACGCGTCTCCTAAATCCAACTCGGCCAGCAGAAAAGACGCCAAGGTGTTAGCCATGTCCTCGTCCAGTCGCATGTCCCCCTCCAGAAGGATACCTTCAATATCATTCGGGCCTGAAGACCAATGGTTTGATGACTCGCCGGAGAACCCTCCCATGGTAATCACGGCTAGAGTCGGAACTGGGTTAGTAAAGCGAATCCTAGTGGACACGGGGGCGGATTCGAATATAATATTCCGCAATGTGTTTGATGCTTTGGGCCTCTGTGACAATGATCCAAAGACCCACCAGCACGGCGTGGTCGGCTTAGGCGACAACTTCATCAAACCTGATAGGATAGTCTCCTTGCCAGTATCAATAGGTGGAGGACGGGGGAAGAGGTCGATAATGGCAGAGTTCGTGGTCTTAAGAGACTCCACTGCCTACAACCTCATCCTAGGAGGAAAAACTATCAATGAGTTTGGAGCAGTGATCTCTATAAAGCTACTGATGATAAAGTTTGCTATGATGGATCGATCAGATTCATATGGGGAGATTTGGAAACGGCGGTCGCTTGCGACAACGCCAATCTCTCCTTAAGGAAGAAGACCAAAGAAGCATCCGGGGTCTTTCTAGCTGACCTAGACACGCGACTCGATGACAAACCCAGGCCATAACCCGAAGGAGACCTCAAAAAATTCAGGGTCGGAGACTCGGAAGAAAAGTTCACCTTTGTAAACAGGAACCTCCCCCATGACTTAAAAGAACCATTAGTAGATATGATCTGAGCAAATGGGGACCTGTTCGCTTGGACACCAGCCGACATGCCAGGGATTGACCCCCAAATCTTGTTATACCACCTAGCTATGAAGGTGGAAGCTAAACCAGTAGCACAAAGGCAGAGGAAAATGTCCCGAGAAAGAGCTGACGAAGTGGCCAGACAAACAGCTAGCCTGCTAGAAGCAGGTTTCATCCGGGAACTAGACTACTCGACTTGGCTATCAAATGTAGTCCTGGTTAAGAAGCCCAATGGGAAATTGAGAATGTGCGTGGACTATTCCGTCCACAATAACGCATGCCCCAAGGATTCTTTTCCCCTCCCTAATATCGATGCTCTTGTTGTCGCGGTTGCGTGGTACCAGTATCTGAGTTTTATGGACGCATACTCGGGCTGTAACCAGATACCGATGCACCGGCCAGATGAAGAGAAGACGATGATCATAATGCCAGGGGGAACATACTGTTACAAGGTGATGCCGTTTGGACTGAAGAATGCGGGAGCTACATACCAAAGGCTAATGAACAAGATATTCAATGATCTTATCGGCAAGACGATGGAAGTGTATGTAGATGACATTCTGGTAAAGACCAGGGCTGAGGACCTCATCAGTGATATAGAGAATGTGTTCACATCTCTCCGACGGCACGGTATGAGGCTTAACCCACTCAAGTGCGCCTTCACCATAGAAGCCAGAAAGTTCTTAGGTTTCATGATAACCCAGAGAGGAGTGGAGGCCAACCCGGAGAAATGCAAAGCAATCCTACAGATGAAGAGCCCAGGATGCGTTAAAGATGTCCAGAGATTGGTGGGAAGGCTCACCGCACTATCCCATTTCCTCGGAGCCTCAGCTCTGCCTTTCTTCAACTTGATGAAAAAAGGGATAGCGTTTGAATGGATCCCGGAGTGTGAAGAAGCCTTCAAGCACTTCAAGGAGATAATCTCGGCACCACCTGTCCTTGGGAAACCTAAGAATGGAGAGGCGCTATACCTCTACTTAGCAATAACTGATGAGGCTTTGGCGATAGTCCTGGTGCGAGAAGAAGGAAAGATCCAGTAACCGGTCTAGTTTGTAAGTAAGGCATTGCAAGGGGTGGAACTGAGGTACAGTAAGCTTGAGAAACTGGCACATGCACTCCTGACATCCTCGCGCAGGCTGCGATAGTACTTCCAAGGACACCAGATAATTGTCAGGATAGACCAGGCAATCCACCAAGTACTCCAGAAACCCAACCTGGCAGGCAGGATGATGACTTGGGCTATTGAATTATCCCAGTACGACTTGCAGTACGAACCCAGGCATGCGATCATGGCCCAAGCCATGGCTGACTTCCTGGTCGAACTAACAGGGAGTCCTCCCGAGACACCGAGCACACGGTGGAAGCTCCCTGTAGACGGAGCCTCCAACCAAACATTCGGGGGAGCGGGGATTATCCTAGAAAGTTTGACCGGGATTATATATGAACAATCGGTCAAGTTTGAGTTACCAGTGTCCAACAATCAAGCGGAATACGAAGCCTTACTTGGTGGCCTAGTCCTGGTAAGAGAGATTGGGGCCACCAGAGTAAAAGTGTGTAGCGACTCCCAGGTCGTCACATCACAGATCAATGGAACATACCAAGCCAAATATGCATTACTACAGAAATATCTGGAGAAGGTGAAAATGCTGAGCAAGGAGTTCGACGAGGTCACGGTGCAGCACGTCCCGAGAGAGAGGAACACCCGAGATGACCTCTTGTCAAAGCTAGCAAGCACGAAGCCAGGAACGGGGAATCGATCTTTGATCCAAGGATTAGTGAAGTAACCAACGCTGACCCTGCATATATCACGTGCAACCGACCCTCCCTCCTGATTGAACCCAATCATTGATTTCTTGGAAAAAGGTAAACTCCCTGAGGAGGATAAAATGGCAAAGGCGCTAAGGAGAGAAGCATCCAAGTATACGATGATACAAGGCTAGTTGTTTAAGAGAGTGCTCAGCCAACCCCTATTGAAATGCCTGTGCCCCGACCAATCAGACTACGTTTTAAGCGAAGTCTATGAAGGATGTTACGGCCACCACATCGGTGGAAAGGCCTTGGCTGGAAAGCTTGTTAGGGCGGGTTACTATTGGCCCTCGATGATGGTGGACTCGAAAGAATTTGTAATGAGATGCAGAAGATGCCAAGAGAACGCCAACTTTCATAGAGCACTGGCAGCTGAACTAAGCCTGCTGATAGCCTCCTGGCCATTCTCACAATGAGGAGTCGACTTGTTAGGGCCTTTTTCGGTTGGACCGGGACAGGTTAAGTACCTAATTGTCGCCATCGACTATTACACAAAGTTGGTATAAGCCGAGCCATTGGCCAGCATATCCTCGGCCAACTGTCGGAAGTTCATATGGAGACAAGTAATAGCCAGATTTGGAATACTGGAAGTCGTCATCTCGGACAACGGGACGCAGTTTGCCGATAAGAAGTTCAAATAATTTCTCACCGGCTTAGGCATAAAGTAAAAGTTCTCGTCTATTGAGCACCCCCAAACTAACGGCCAAGTTGAAGCGGCAAATAAGACTGGTGATGAGCGGATAATTTATGCGCTTTTTGGCATTATTTTTAGGTAGTTTTTAGTATAATTTAGTTAGTTTTTAGTATATAATTATTAGTTTTTATGCAAAAATCACATTTCTGGACTTTACTATGAGTTTGTGTGTTTTTCTGTGATTTCAGGTATTTTCTGGCTAAAATTGAGGGACCTAAGCAAAAATCTGATTCAGAGGGTGAAAAGGGACTGCAAATGCTGTTGGATTCTGACCTTCCTGCACTCGAAATGGATTTTCTGGAGCTACAGAAATCCAGTTGGTGCGGTCTTAATTGCGTTGGAAAGTAGACATCCTAGGCTTTCCAGCAATATATAATAGTCCATACTTTGCCCGAGTTGATGCAAACTGGCGTTCAAATGCCAACTTCTTGCCCTATTTTGGCGTTAAACGCCAGAAACAGGATAAAAGCTGGAGTCAAACACCCAAACTAGCATAAAAGCTGGCGTTTAACTCCAAGAAAAGTCTCTATACATGAAAGCTTTAATGCTCAGTCCAAGCACACACCAAGTGGGCCCGGAAGTGGATTTTTGCATCATTCACTTATTTTTGTAAACCCTAGTAACTAGTTTATTATAAATAGGACTTTTTACTATTGTATTTTCATCTTTGGATCATCTTTTGATCTTTTGGTCACTTTTGGGAGGCTGGTCATTTGGCCATGCCTAGATCTTGTTCTTATGTATTTTCAACAGTGGAGTTTCTATAAACCATTGATTAAGGTGTGGAGCTCTGCTGTTCTTCATGAATCAATGCAATTACTACTGTTTTCTATTCAATTCAAGCTTATTTTTATTCTAAGATATTCATTCGCACACAAGAACATGATGAATGTGATGATCAAGTGACACTCATCACCATTTTCACTTATGAACGTGTGCCTGACAAACACTTCCGTTCTACATGAAAACAAGCTTGAATGCATATCTCTTGGATCTCTCTTCAACGATTCACATCGTCTTTCCTGACAGGAGAGCATCTAAATCCGAGATTAGAATCTTCGTGGTATAGGCTAGAATCAATTGGCAGCATTCCTGAGATCTAGAAAGTCTAAACCTTGTATGTGGTATTCTGAGTAGGATCTGGGAAGCGATGACTGTGACGAGCTTCAAACTCGCGACTGTGGGGTCTAGTGACAGTGTGCAAAAGGATCATTGGATCTTATTCCGACACGATCGAAAACCGACAGCTGATTAGCCATGCGGTAGCTGTGCCTGATATTTTTCATTCGAGACGAGAAATCTGACAGTTGATTAGCCGTACAGAAACCGTAGAGGACCATTTTCACTGAGAGGACGGGAGGTAGCCATTGAGAAGATTGATCCCCAACATACAGCTTGTCATGGAAAGGAGTATGAATGATTGAATGAAGACGGTAGGAAAGCAGAGATTCAGAAGGGATAACGCATCTCCATACGCTTATCTGAAATTCCCACCAATGAATTACATAAGTATCTCTATCTTTATTTTATATCTATTTATCTTTTAATTATCAAAGCTTCATAACCATTTGAATCTGCCTGACTGAGATTTACAAGATGACCATAGCTTGCTTCAAACCAACAATCTCTGTGGGATCGACCCTTACTCACGTAAGGTATTACTTGGACGACCCAGTGCACTTGCTGGTTAGCTGTGCGAAATTATGAGAAAAGTATTGAGATTACAATCGCCTGTACCATGTTTTTGGTGCCGTTGTCAGAGATCACAATTTCGTGGACCAAGTTTTTGGCACCGTTGCCGGGGATTGTTCGAGTTTGGACAACTGACGGTTCATCTTGTTGCTTAGATTAGGTATTTTTCTTTTTATTTTGTCCTTCATAATTTTTAAGAATGAATTCTAGAGTTTCAAATGATGCTTTTATCATCACAGGAGCTAGTTGATTTCCATCAATTTGGCTGTTGTATGTAATGTCTTGCTGAAACTTGGCTAGCCATGTCTAATCTTTCTAGACTAAAGCTTTAGACTAACATTGCATGATTCCTGGAATTCTTATTAAAAATTTTGAGTTTCTTATTTTCTTTTCCACAAATAACTTTCGAAAAAAAATACAAAAAAATTAGTAAAATCATAAAAACCAAAAATATTTTATGTTTCTTGTTTGAGTCTAGAGTCAAATTTTAAGTTTGGTGTCAATTGCATATTTTTAATTTTCTAAAAACAATTTTCAAAATCTCATGCATGGTGTTCTTCATGATCCTCAAGTTGTTCTTGGTAAGTCTTTTCTTGTTTTTCATATGCATTCTTGAATTCGTAGAGTCTAAATATTAAAAATTTCTAAGTTCGGTGTCTTGCATGTTTTCTTTTCTTGAAAATTTTTCAAAAATAAGTTCTTGATGTTCATCATGATCTTCAAAGTGTTCTTGGTATTCATCTTGACATTCATAGTGTTCTTGCATGCATCATTTGTTTTGATCCAAAATTTTTATGTGTTGAGTCATTTTGTGGTTTTTCTCTTTCCTCATTAAATTCAAAAAAATAAAAAAATATCTTTTCCGTATTTCACTCATGAATTTTGAAATCTTTGGGTTGACTTAGTCAAAAACTTTTTAAAATAAGTTGTTTCTTGTTAGTCAAGTCAAGATTTCAATTTCAAAAATTTATCTTTTCAAAATCTTATTCAAAATCAAATTTTTTCATTTTTTTTCTTTCCTTTTGTTTTTCAAAAATTTTCAAAATTTTTTTAAAACTTTTTAAAATCTTTTTCCTATTTTTACGTCATATTTTTCGAAATTCATACTAACAATTAATGTTTTGATTCAAAAATTTCAAGTTTGTTACTTTCTTGTTAAGAAAGGTTCAATATTTGAATTTTAGAATCATATCTTTTAATTTCTTGTTAGTTAAGTCATCAATTTCAAAAAAAAAATCAAATCTTTTTCAACCATATCTTTTCAATCATATCTTTTTTAAAAAAATCAAATTTTCTTCAATCATATCTTTTTCAATCATATTTTTTTAAAATCAAATTTTTTCAATTATATCTCTTTTAATTTAATTTAAAAATCTCTTTCTAATTTCTTATCTTTTCAAAATTGATTTTCAAATCTTTTTCAATTAACTAATTGACTTTTTGTTTGTTTTACTATTTCTTATCTTGTTCAAAACCACCTAACTACTTATCTCTTCTAGCTTTTTTGAAAATCACTAACCATTTTTTAAAAATAATTTTCAAAATTCTATCCCTCTCATCTCTTTCTATTTATTTTATTTATCTACTAACACTTCTCTTCTACTCATAATTTGAACCTTCTCTTCTCTCTGTGTTTGGATTTTTCTTCTTATCTCTTCTCATCCTTCTATTCTTCTTCTCTTCTACTCACATAAAGGAATCTATATACTGTGACATAGAGGATTTCTCTTCTTTTCTGTTCTCTTCTTTTTCATATGAGCAGGAGCAAGGACAAGAACATTCTTGTTGAAGCTGACCCTGAACCTGTAAAGACTCTGAAGAAGAAGCTAAGAGAAGCTAAAGTACAACAATCCAGAGAAAACCTTATAGAGAATCTCGAAAAAGAAGTAATGGCCGAACCCAACAACAATAACAATGCAAGGAAGGTGTTTGGTGATTTTACTATACCAACTTCCAATTTCCATGGAAGAAGCATCTCAATCCCTGCCATTGGAGCAAACAATTTTGAGCTTAAGCCTCAATTAGTTTCTCTGATGCAACAGAATTGCAAGTTCTATGGACTTCCAACAGAATTGCAAATTCTTTCCTCCTCAAAAGCTGAGCAAGCTTATAGTGGATGTTCAAACCTTCAGGCAGAAAGAAGGTGAATCCCTCTATGAAGCTTGGTAAAGATACAAGCAACTGACCAAAAAGTGGCCTTCTGACATGCTCTCAGATGGACCATCCTGGATATATTCTATGATGGTCTGTCTGAATTGTCTAAGATCTCATTGGACCATTCTGCAGGTGGATCTATTCACCTAAAGAAAATGCCTACAGAAGCTCAGGAACTCATTGAAATGGTTGCAAATAACCAGTTCATGTACACCTGTGAAAGGAATCCTGTGAGTAATGGGACACCTCAGAGGAAGGGAATTCCTGAAATTGATGCTCTAAATGCCATATTGGCTCAGAACAAAATGTTGACTCAGCAAGTCAATATGATTTCTCAGAGTCTGAATGGATTGCAAAATGCATCCAATAGTACTAAAGAAGCATCTTCTGAAGAAGAAGCTTATGATCCTAAGAATCCTGCAATGGCAGAGGTGAATTACATGGGTGAAGCCTATGGAAATACTTATAATCCCTCGTGGAGAAATCATCCAAAATTTATCATGGAAGGATCAACAAAAGCCTCAACAAGGCTTTAACAATAATAATGGTGGAAGAAACAGGTTTAGCAATGGCAAGCCTTTTCCATCATCCTCTCAGCAACAGACAGAAAAATCTGAGCAGAACCCATCTAGCTTAGAAAATATAGTCTTTGATCTATCTAAGGCCACTCTCAGTTTCATGAATGAAACAAGGTCCTCCATCAGAAACTTGGAGGCACAAGTGGGTCAGCTGAGTAAAAGGGTTATTGAAACTCCTCCTAGCACTCTGCCAAGCAATACAAAAGAAAATCCCAAGAGAGAGTGCAAGGCCATAACCTTACTTATTATGGCCGAACCTGGAGAGAGTGAAAAGGCAGTGATTCCCAATAAGGAAGACCTCAGGGAACCTCCACTGGCCATTAAGGAGTACTCTAATGAGGAACCAAAGGAATCTGAGACTCATACAGAGACCATAGAGATTTCTTTGAACTTCCTTTTACCATTCATGAGCTCTGATGACTATTCATCTTCTGAAGAAGATGAAGACATTACTGAAGGGCAAGTTGCCCAATATTTAGGAGCAATCATGAAGCTGAATGCCAAGCTATTTGGTAATGAGACTTGGGAGGATGAACCTCCATTGCTCATTAATGAACTTAATACCTGGGTTCAGCAAACTTTACCTCAAAAGAAACAGGATCCTAGTAAATTCTTAATACCCTGTACCATAGGCACCATGACCTTTGAAAAGGCTCTGTGTGACCTAGGGTCAGGTATTAACCTCATGCTACTCTCTGTAATGGAGAAACTAGGAATCTTTGAGGTACAGGCTACAAGAATCTCATTGGAGATGGAAGACAAATCAATGAACAGGCTTATGGACTAGTAGAGAACATGCTAGTGAAGGTTGAAGGCCTTTACATCCCTGCTGATTTCATAATCCTAGACACTAGGAAGGATGAGGATGAATCCATCATCCTTGGCAGACCTTTCCTAGCCACAGCAAAAGCTGTGATTGATGTTGACAGAGGAGAGTTGGTCCTTCAATTGAATGAAGACTACCTTGTATTCAAGACTTAAGGTTCTCCTTCTGTACACATGGAGAAGAAGCATGAAAAGCTTCTCTCAATACAGAGTCAAATAAAGCCCCTGATGACAAGTCATCATATACCCATTTTTCAAGCTAATTTCATTTGTTTTGTTAGTCTTTATGCACTTTCTTGCATCTTAAGTAAGTGATTTGGAGTGAAAATGCATAACTTCTTTAAATCAAGCAACCACCATGAAATTAATGTTAATTCATGAGGTTTAAGCTAATTTTAATTGAATTTTAATTGATTTATAAGCCTTATGAATTTAGTGATACTTGGAGTGGTTGTTTTGGTTTATTTCAGGTGAAGAAAAGAATAAAAGAGAAAAGTGTGGCCTAAGAAAGCATGACCCAAGGAGAAGGAAGCGTGGTCAAAGGAAGGAAAAGGGTGCCGCATACAATGGGGGAGGCAAGCATTGCCCTCCACAAGGGCACACTGCCCTCTAGGAGGGCAACATAAGGGAACAAGGCAAAGAAGGCAACTCTGCCCTGCCCACTACAAGGGCAGAGCACAAATTTGTGCCTTGGAATCAAGAAGAAGAAAATGTTGCCCTGCCCTCCACAAGGGCAGTATCGGGCTCACCAAGGAAGAAAATCAAAGGAAAAATTCCTATGATGCTTGCCACAAGAGTTGAACACGGGACCATGAGGAAGTAAGGAACTAAGTCCCATTACCGTGCCAAGAAACCAAGGAAAATGAATGAGCGTGTGTTTCTGCCCGGATTCGAATGCGGGACTTCATTTTGGAAACACTGCCCTACCCTCTGCGAGGGCAGGGCAGCATTTTGTTGGTGCATGAATCTGGCGCACCAATGGACATTTCTGGCGCACCAAATCACTATCCTGGCAGCACCAGCGCGCACCACAGCACGATCCTGGCAGCACCATATTTTTCTGCCCTGCCCTCCGCGAGGGCAGGGCAGCATCCTGTGCACCAAGGCACCATTCTGGCGCATCATGGCATGATTCTGGCAGCATCAGCACGCACCGTGGCACATCTCTGGCGCACCAATTTTTCCTGCCCTGCCCTCCGCAAGGGCAGGGCAGCGTTCTGCGCACCAAGACCGCACCAAGCCGCACCAAGCCACACTACACACCAATTTTCTGCCCTGCCCTCCACAAGGGCAGGGCAGCCTCCTGGGAGCTATTATTTTTGGGCCGAAAATTGAATTAAAAATCCAATTTAATTCATTTCTTCACCAAATCAAAAGCCCATCCAAATCCCAAAATCCAAGAATAGAAAGTGTATAAATAGGAGCTAGTTTGATGTAATTAGGAACCTTTTTACTTGACTTTTGAATTTTGCACTTTCTTTTGAGCTTTGAATTTTAGCAACTTTCCTAGGGAGACTGAACCGAGCTTTCAGAGAATTGGGGAGGAGAATTGATCTCTCTTCTTCCTCATTCTTGCTTGGGCACTTTTATTTTTCTTGTTTGAGTCTTGGGTGTTAAGAATTGAGGAAATTCTGTCTCAATCTCCACTCAAGAGCTCTTTAATTTCTCTTCTGCATAATTGAATTCATTTACATTCCCTTTACTGCTTCTTCTTCAATTCCTTGTCAATTGCTTTGTGAACTTGGATCTGGGAAGGCAAATTGAGATCTAGACTTTGCTTTCTAGTCTCTTGAGACCTGAGATCCCATTTTACTTTTGGTTCTTCTGTGAACCCTGCTGCACATTAATTTCATTTTCTGTTTGAATTTCAGTTTATTCCAATTCATCTTCTACTTTATTAATTGTGGCAATTCAATTTCTCTTTGTTTAGATTCTGCAATCCCAGTCCTCAAATCCCTTTTATATTCAAGCAATTTACATTTCTTGCACTTTAAGTTCTGCAATTTACATTTCTTGCACTTTAAGTTTCAGTCATTTACTTTCTTGTTCTTTAAGATTCAGCAAGTTTACTTTCCTGTTCTTTAATTTACTGCAATTTCCCCTTCTCCCTTTACATTCCAAGCAATTTATATTCTGTTAAATACAACCCACTCAACCAAAACTTGATTCGCTTGACTAAATCAACCACTAAACTAAAATTGCTCAATCCTTTAATCCCTGTGGGATCGACCTCACTCATGTGAGTTATTATTACTTGATGCGACCCGGTACACTTACCGGTGAGTTTTGTGTTGGATCGTTTTCCACACATCAAGTTTTTGGCGCCGTTGCCGGGGATTGAAATAGATTGACAATGATTAAGTGAAGTGGAGATCTAGATCAAGCACTTTTTCTTTTCTTTTCTTCTAATTTTGACTAACACACTAACTGTTTGAATTTTTGCTTAAACTAGCTAAAACTTCATTCTAGCTATAGATTGAAGTTTCATTGGTTTTCTGGATCTGTGTGTTTATTGTCGTGTGTTTGTATGTCAGGTACAGGAAGATCTTCCCCTGTCCTCTCTGAAATTGACCAAAGAACTCTTCGAAGAATAAGAAGAGCTGAAAGAGGGAAGAACGTTATTGGAGAGGAAGAATCTGAGGAGGAATTCCAAGAAATGGAAGGAGATCTCAATCAACCAGGAGAAGGAGCCAACCATAACCAACAACAACGAAGAGTCCTAGCTTCATATACATTTGCAAATGCTAGACACTGTGGAAGTAGCATTCTTCCTCCTAATGTCAATGCAAACAATTTTGAACTGAAGCCACAACTCATCACTTTGGTTCAAAACAACTGTTCTTTTGGAGGAGGACCATTGGAGGACCCAAATCAACATTTATCTACCTTATTGAGAATCTGTGACACTGTGAAAACCAATGGTGTGCCTCCTGACAGCTACAAGTTGTTGCTCTTTCCATTTTCCCTCAGAGACAAAGCCACTCAATGGCTAGAGACCTTTCCAAAAGAAAGCATCAACACTTGGGATGACTTGGTGAGCAAGTTCCTTGCCAAATTTTATCCCCCTCAAAGAATCCTAAGATTGAAGACAGAGGTGCAAACATTTACTCAAATGGAGGCTGAAAACTTATATGAAGCATGGGAAAGATATAAGGCTCTATTGAGGAAATGTCCACCAGAGATGTTCACTGAGTGGGATAAGTTGCAGAACTTCTATGAGGGACTCACTCTTAAGGCTCAAGAAGCACTTGATCATTCAGCTGGACGCTCTTTGCAACTCATGAAAACTATAAAGGAAGCTCAAAACCTCATTGATATGGTGGCCAATAACCAATATTTCTTTGCTCATCAAAGACAACGCCAACCATCACAAAGAAGAGGAGTAATGGAGTTGGAAGGAGTGGATTCAATTCTAGCTCAGAACAAGATAATGCAGCAGCAGATTCAACAACAGTTTGAACAAATGGCCAAAAGAATTGATGGCTTGCAAGTTGCATCAGTGAGTGCCACAAGCCAACCACCAACTACTTGGGTGCAAAGTGAAGAAACTCAAGAGGAACAATAGCAAGAGCAAGTCCAATACATGCACAACCAAAATCCTGGAACAAATGAAGTCTATGGTGATACTTACAATCCATCTTGGAAGAACCATCCCAACCTCAGGTGGGGAGACAACCATAATCAAAACCAACAACCATGGCAAAGAAACACAAATCAGAATAATTGGAAAAGCACAAACCACAACCCCCAGCCAAACATTAACCAAAATACATACAGAAAACCACAAAATAATTACCCCAACTCTAACCATTATCCACCCAACAACCACCCAACAAATCAAAACACCTATCATCATCCATCAACACCCCCAAACCAACCAATTTCACAAGAATCCCAGAGGATCACTAATCTAGAGCTGCTCATGGAGAAAATGATGAAGAACCAAGAATTAACAACTAAGAACCAAGAAGCGTCCATGAAGAACTTAGAGAGGCAAATTGGGCAAATCTCCAAACAGATTTCTGTTGAAAAACCATCAAGCTCATTGCCTAGTGACACCATTCCCAACCCAAAGGAAGAATGCAAGGTCGTGCAACTAAGAAGTGGAAAAGTGTTAGTGGATGGTAACCAAGGAGCAACCAAGAATAATGACAATGAACCAAGAAAGAATGATGAAGCCATCAACAAGGACATGATAAGCAAGAATGTCCCAGAAAAACTCACAGAGGAAGACAACAAACCACAGAATCTAAAGAAAGGAAAGCAGATCATTGAAGAACCAAATCCAAAACAACATCAAGTGGAGAAGAGCTCAACACCACTACTACCGTATCCACAAAGATTTCACAAAGAGACAAAGGATCAGCATTTCCACAAATTTCTTGAGACTTTCAAGAAGCTGGAAATCAACATACCTTTGGCCGAGGCTTTGGAGCAAATGCCTCTGTATGCCAAGTTCTTGAAAGAGCTCATCAACAAGAAAAGAAGTTGGAATGAAAAGGAAACTGTAATGCTTAGTGAAGAATGTAGTGCACTCATTAAAAAGGGACTCCCTCCCAAGCTTGAAGTTCCTGGAGGTTTCTTCCTACCATGCACTATTGGAAATCTATTCATCAATAAGGGAATGTGTGATTTAGGAGCAAGCATAAATCTAATCCCATCTTCTTTAGTGAAGAAGCTTGGCATAGAGGAGGTGAAACCAATACAGATGTCCTTGGAGTTGGTAGACCAATCAGTGGTATATCCTAAAGGGCTGATTGAGAACCTTTTAGTTAAGGTTGACAAGTTCATTTATCCTGCAGATTTTGTGGTCCTGGATTCTTCAGAAAATGGAAATGATTCCATAATACTTGGTCGACCATTTTTGGCCACTGCTAGAGCCATTGTGGATATAGAGAAGGGAGAGTTAACCCTCAGGATGCATGAGGAGAGCATCATCTTGAAAGTCTTTCCAAAATTGCAAAGGAATGAAGAAACAAGCAGAACAAGTGATGACTTTCTTCCAAAGCAAGCAACCGACAAGGCAGTAGAACAGAAAAACAAGCAGTTGCAAGGAGAAAAAGGAATTCAAAAGGAAGCAGGGGTGATAAACAAGAAGGAAGGTATCACAACCCAAGTCACTGACAAGAAAAAAAGATCAACAAGAAAGAAAAAGATGAAGAGCAAGAACAAGGCTCACAAAGGGTGGAAGAACAAGAAAATTCCAACTGAGGGATTTTCCAAAGGTGACAAAGTACAATTAGTATATCAACAACTAGGAACAGAAGATTATTACACTGTCAACCAAATACTTTCTCTTGAACATATGGAAATTGAGCATCAAGGCACACAGAGAAAGCTTACAGTGAGAGGTGACAAGTTGAGACATCACCAACATCAACCACCCTAAAGGGAGTTCAATGTCAAGCTAGTGACAATAAAAGAGCGCTTGTTGGGAGGCAACCCAACCTGAGGTAGTTTTCTTTCATAGCTTTTTCAATAAAAATGTTGAATAATTGGTATGGATTGCAAGGAGCTAAGTTTGGTGTTGCACACCAAAACAATTTAAGGGAGAATGAAAGATTCTAAGTTTGGTGTTCCACCAAAAATATCATTTAAAAACACATTCTCACCTCTTGCATGATGCTAGCTCCAATCAACCAAACACATTATTCGACTGTTTAATTGCTTTCTAGTTTTAATTTCATTAACCTTTAGCAAGGACACAGGGATTCAAATATGGGTAACTTGTTGCATCTGAGACAGTGGCAAACAATTAAGTTTGGTGTTCACACACCAAAACAATTCCAAGAGCCACACTCCGTTTATGCATACTAACCATATAATTAAGGGCTTGAGAAGCAAGCAACTTTGAGAATTATGCAGGACATGAGTCAACAGTTGAAGATATTATGCATCTTAACTCAAAGAGAACACAACAGAAGGAAGAATCAAAGGGCTGCAACTTCAAAGGTTGTATCTACACTTGATCCTTGCTGCTGTGAAATGTTTTGAATCTGGAAACCATTGTATGTCTTGCTAAAGTGTTTATCTAGTTGCAAGTGAAATTGTTTGTTAAAAATGCTAAATCTGCATAATGCTTGTTATCCATCACTTAGCTTGAAATTTTGTTTTGTTTCCCACATGCTTAAATAAAAGAGATTTGTTTGAATTGAAAAGTGAAATATCCAATGTCGCATAAGTAAGAATGGAAGTTAGTGGTGGTATATGTGTTTGATTAAATGCACAACTCATGAAATAATTGTTGCATAATATCATTCTCATTCAAATGTGAGTTAGCTTGCTGTTACAAAGACTCTTATCAATAATGAAAAAGCCCTTGGTAACGAAAACAGAAAGAAAAGGAAGAAGAAAAAGCCAAATGGCAAGAAAAACAAAGAATAAAGGTTGGACACCAATAGCTTGGACCCTAGGACATATGCCTATGGTGTTCTTGTACTAAGATATGCTTGGATGAGTAAATTCTAAGGGGTATTTTAAAACCCGGTCACTTAGATCAACTGATTTGGGATGACCAATTGAAAGTCCATAATAAAGAGCAACTTAGATACAGAACATTTAGTTATCCAAAGAGATGCTGGGCATCAATGATCCTAGGAAGAATTAGTGAGCAATGTGTCTGTGGTGGAAAGATGTTGAGCAAAAGAAAAGAAAATAAAGCCAAAGGCTACTACTGCAACATTTGACACCAAACCTCAAAAAAATTAATAAGCTTGTTAAGCATTATAAGCCAAGAAAGGTTAGCAAGGGATTAATAAAAAAAGTGAGTCTTATAACAGCAAGTTTAGCAAGCCTTTGAAGAAAGATGTATATTATGTAACAGCAACAATAATTGAGTTATCATTGTCTGCATAAAGACTCCATAAATCAAGTTATGCTATATGCCTAATAAGGATATGTGTTCTTTTCTTGTTCATATCATTTACTCTTAGTTTTGATGCTTGCTTGGGGACAAGCAAGATTTAAGTTTGGTGTTGTGATGACAAGTCATCATATACCCATTTTTCAAGCTAATTTCATTTGTTTTGTTAGTCTTTATGCACTTTCTTGCATCTTAAGTAAGTGATTTGGAGTGAAACTGCATAACTTCTTTAAATCAAGCAACCACCATGAAATTAATGTTAATTCATGAGGTTTAAGCTAATTTTAATTGAATTTTAATTGATTTATAAGCCTTATGAATTTAGTGATACTTGGAGTGGTTGTTTTGGTTTATTTCAGGTGAAGAAAAGAATAAAAGAGAAAAGCGTGGCCTAAGAAAGCGTGACCCAAGGAGAAGGAAGCGTGGTCAAAGGAAGGAAAAGGGTGCCGCATACAATGGGGGAGGCAAGCATTGCCCTCCACAAGGGCACACTGCCCTCTAGGAGGGCAACATAAGGGAACAAGGCAAAGAAGGCAACTCTGCCCTGCCCACTACAAGGGCAGAGCACAAATTTGTGCCTTGGAATCAAGAAGAAGAAAATGTTGCCCTGCCCTCCACAAGGGCAGTATCGGGCTCACCAAGGAAGAAAATCAAAGGAAAAATGCCTATGATGCTTGCCACAAGAGTTGAACACAGGACCATGAGGAAGTAAGGAACTAAGTCCCATTACCGTGCCAAGAAACCAAGGAAAATGAATGAGCGTGTGTTTCTGCCCGGATTCGAATGCGGGACTTCATTTTGGAAACACTGCCCTGCCCTCCGCGAGGGCAGGGCAGCATTTTGTTGGTGCATGAATCTGGCGCACCAAGGGACATTTCTGGCGCACCAAATCACTATCCTGGCAGCACCAGCGCGCACCACAGCACGATCCTGGCAGCACCATATTTTTCTGCCCTGCCCTCCGCGAGGGCAGGGCAGCATCCTGTGCACCAAGGCACCATTCTGGCGCATCATGGCATGATTCTGGCAGCATCAGCACGCACCGTGGCACATCTCTGGCGCACCAATTTTTCCTGCCCTGCCCTCCGCAAGGGCAGGGCAGCGTTCTGCGCACCAAGACCGCACCAGCCCGCACCAAGCCGCACCACACACCAATTTTCTGCCCTGCCCTCCACAAGGGCAGGGCAGCCTCCTGGGAGCTATTATTTTTGGGCCGAAAATTGAATTAAAAATCCAATTTAATTCATTTCTTCACCAAATCAAAAGCCCATCCAAATCCCAAAATCCAAGAATAGAAAGTGTATAAATAGGAGCTAGTTTGATGTAATTAGGAACCTTTTTACTTGACTTTTGAATTTTGCACTTTCTTTGAGCTTTGAATTTTAGCAACTTTCCTAGGGAGACTGAACCGAGCTTTCAGAGAATTGGGGAGGAGAATTGATCTCTCTTCTTCCTCATTCTTGCTTGGGCACTTTTATTTTTCTTGTTTGAGTCTTGGGTGTTAAGAATTGAGGAAATTCTGTCTCAATCTCCACTCAAGAGCTCTTTAATTTCTCTTCTGCATAATTGAATTCATTTACATTCCCTTTACTGCTTCTTCTTCAATTCCTTGTCAATTGCTTTGTGAACTTGGATCTAGGAAGGCAAATTGAGATCTAGACTTTGCATTCTAGTCTCTTGAGACCTGAGATCACATTTTACTTTTGGTTCTTCTGTGAACCCTGCTGCACATTAATTTCATTTTTTGTTTGAATTTCAGTTTATTCCAATTCATCTTCTACTTTATTAATTGTGGCAATTCAATTTCTCTTTGTTTAGATTCTGCAATCCCAGTCCTCAAATCCCTTTTATATTCAAGCAATTTACATTTCTTGCACTTTAAGTTCTGCAATTTACATTTCTTGCACTTTAGGTTTCAGTCATTTACTTTCTTGTTCTTTAAGATTCAGCAGGTTTACTTTCCTGTTCTTTAATTTACTGCAATTTCCCCTTCTCCCTTTACATTCCAAGCAATTTATATTCTGTTAAATACAACCCACTCAACCAAAACTTGATTCGCTTGACTAAATCAACCACTAAACTAAAATTGCTCAATCCTTTAATCCCTGTGGGATCGACCTCACTCATGTGAGTTATTATTACTTGATGCGACCCGGTACACTTGCCGGTGAGTTTTGTGTTGGATCGTTTTCCACACATCAGCCCCCACATTCGAACTCTAAGTTTGGTGTTGGGAGGCCACAACCAAACTCTAAGTTTGGTGTTGGGAGGCCACAACCAAACTCTAAGTTTGGTGTTGAGAGGCCACAACCATGCTCTGATTATCTGTGAGGCTCCATGAGAGCCCACTGTCAAGCTTTTGACATTAAAGAAGCGCTTATTGGGAAGCAACCCAATTTTTATTTATCTATGTTAAAATTCTATTTTCCATTATTATTTCATGTTTTCTTTAGGTTGATGATCATGTGGAGTCACAAAAACAACTGCAAAAATCAAAGCAAAATCAAAAACAGCATTAGAAACAGCACACCCTGGAGGATGAGTGATGAGCGAATAATTTATACGCTTTTTGGCATTGTTTTTAGGTAGTTTTCAGAAGGATCTAGCTACTTTTAGGGATGTTTTCATTAGTTTTTATGAAAAATTCACATTTCTAGACTTTACTATGAGTTTATGTGTTTTTCTGTAATTTCAGGTATTTTCTGGCTAAAATTGAGGGACCTAAGCAAAAATCTGATTCAGGCTGACAAAGGACTGCTGATGCTGTTGGATTCTGACCTCCCTGCACTCGAAATGGATTTTCTGGAGCTACAGAAATCCAACTGGTGCGCTCTCAATGGCGATGGAAAGTAGACATCCAGAGCTTTCCAGCAATATATAATAGTCCATACTTTGTTCGAAATTACTAACCCTTTTTCAAAATTAATTTTTGAAATTCTCTCTCTCATCTCTTTCTATTTATTTATTTAATTACTAACACTTCTCTTCATCCTAAAATTCGAACCCCCTCTTCCTCTCTGAGTTCGAATTTTCCTCTTTTCCTTCTTCTATTCTTTTCTTCTTCTACTAACATAAAGGAATCTCTCTACTGTGGTAAAGAGGATCCCTATTATTATTTTATGTTCCCTTCTTTTTTTCATATGAGTAGGAGCAAGGACAAGAATATTCTTGTTGAAGTAGATCCTGAACCTGAAAGGACTCTGAAGAAGAAACTAAGAGTAGCTAAATTACAATAATCCAGAGACAACCTTACAGAAATTTTCGAAAAGGAAGAGGAGATGACAGCCAAAAATAATGCAAGGAGGATGCTTGGTGACTATACCACACCTACTTCCAAATTTGATGGAAGAAGCATCTCAATCCCTGCCATTGGAGCAAACAATTTTGAGCTGAAACCTCAACTAGTTGCTCTAATGCAATAGAACTGCAAGTTTCATGGACTTCCATCAGAAGATCCCTATCAATTTTTAACTGAGTTCTTGCAGATCTGTGAGACTGTTAAGACTAACGGAGTAGATCCTGAAGTCTACAGGCTCATGCTTTTCCCTTTTGCTGTAAGAGCCAGAGCTAGAACATGGTTGGACTCACAACCTAAAGATAGTCTGGACTCTTGGAATAAGCTGGTCACGGCCTTCTTGGCCAAGTTCTTTCCTCTTCAAAAGCCGAGCAAGCATAGAGTGGATGGTCAGACCTTCAAACAAAAAGATGGTGAATCCCTCTATGAAGCTTGGGAAAGATACAAGCAGATGACCAAAAGGTGTCCTTTTGACATGCTTTTAGAGTGGACCATTTTGGATATATTCTATTATGGTCTATTTGAGTTCTCTAAGATGTCACTAGACCATTCTGCAGGTGGATCCATTCACCTAAAGAAAATGCCTACAGAAGCTCAAGAACTCATTGACATGGTTGTAAATAACCAATTCATGTACACTTCTGAGAGGAATCCTGTGAGCAATGGGACACCTCAAATGAAGGGAGTTCTTGAAATTGATGCTCTGAATGCCATATTGGCTTAGAACAAAATGTTGACTCAGCAAGTCAACATGATTTCTCAAAGTCTGAATGGATGCCAAAATGCATCCAACAGTACTAAAGAGGCATCTTCTGAAGAAGAAGCTTATGATCCTGAGAACCCTGCAATGGCTGAGGTAAATTATATGGGTGAACCTTATGGAAACACCTATAATTCCTCATGGAGAAATCATCCAAATTTCTCATGGAAGGATCAATAAAAGCCTCAACAAGGCTTTAATAATGGTGGAAGAAACAGGCTTAGCAATAGCAAGCCTTTTCCATCATCTTCTCAGTAACAGACAGAGAATTCTGAGCAGAGCTCCTCTAGCTTAGCAAACATAGTCTCTCATCTGTCTAAGGCCACTTTAAGTTTCATGAGTGAAACAAGGTCCTCCATTAGAAATTTGGAGGCACAAGTGGGCCAATTGAGTAAGAAAATCACTGAAACTCCTCCTAGTACTCTCCCAAGCAATACTGAAGAGAATCCGAAAAGAGAGTGCAAGGCCATTGACATAATCAAAATGGCTGAACCTAGAGACGAATGGGAGGACGTGAACCCCAATGAGGAAGACCTCATGGGATGTCTCCCGGACAAGAAGGAGTTCCCTATTGAGGACCTAGAGGAATCTGAGGCTCACATAGAGACCATAGAGATTCCATTAAACCTCCTTCTGCCATTCATAAGCTCTGAAAACTATTCTTCCTCTGAAGAGGATGAAGATGTAACTGGAGAGCAAGTTGCTCAATATCTAAGAGCTATCATGAAGCTGAATGCCAAGTTGTTTGGTAATAAGACTTGGGAAGATGCACCTCCCTTGCTCATTAGTGAACTAGATAGATGGGTTCAGCAAACTTTACCTCAAATGAAACAAGATCCTGGTAAATTCTTAATACCCTATACCATGGGCACCAGGACCTTTGAGAAGGCTCTGTGTGACCTGGGGTAAGGTATAAATCTTATGCCACTCTCTGTAATGGAGACGCTGGGAATGTTTGAGGTACAAACTGCCACTTTCTCATTACAGATGGCAGACAAGTCAATAAGACAAGCTTATAGAATGGTAGAGGACGTGTTAGTGAAGGTTAAAGGCCTTTACATCCCTGCTGATTTCATAATCTTAGACACTAGGAAGGAAGAGAATGAATGTATCATCCTTGGAAGACCCTTCCTAGCCACAGCAGGAGCTGTGATTTATGTTAAAAGAGGAGAGTTAGTCCTTCAATTGAATGGGGACTACCTTCTGTTTAAGGCCCAAGGGTATCCCTCTATAAACATGAAAAGAGGCACGATAAGCTTCTCTCAATACAGAGTCAAACAAAGCCCCCACAATCAAACTCTAAGTTTGGTGTTGGAAGGCCATAACCAAACTCTAAGTTTGGTGTTGAACCCCCACAAACTCTAAGTTTGGTGTTGGGAGGTCCCAACAATGCTCTGAACATATGTGAAGCTCCATGAGAGCTCACTGTCAAGCTATTGACATTAAAGAAGCACTTATTGGGAGGCAACCCAATTTTTATTTATCTATATTTTTATTGTTCTTTTATGTTTTATTAGGTTCATGATCATGTGGAGTCACAAAACAAATACTAAAATTAAAAACAGAATCAAAAACAGCAGAGGAAACAGCATACCCTGGAGGAAGAGCTTACTGGTGTTTAAACGCCAGTAAGGAGCATCTGGCTGGCATTCAACACCAGAACAGAGCATGAATCTAGCGTTGAATGCCAGAAATAAGCAGCAGTCTGGCGTTTAAATGCCAGGATTACACCCTGAGGAGAGCTGGCATTTAACGCCAGAAACAAGCATCAATCTGGCGTTAAACGCCAGGATTGCATGCAGGGGGTGTTTTACATGCCTAATTGGTGCAGGAATGATAAATCCTTAATACCTCAGGATCTGTGGACCCCACAGGATCCCCACCTACCTCAACTCACCCTCTCTCTTCTTCACACAACCCAATAACACTCTTCTCCAAAAACCCTTCACCAATCACCTCAATCTCTCTTCCCCATCACCTCTTCACCACTCACATCCATCCTCTCTTCCCCATAAACCCCGCCTACCTTCAAATTCAAAATCTCTTTCCCACCCAAACCCTCCCTAAATGGCCGAACCAAACCCCTCTCCCTCCACTATATAAACTCCTCCATCCTTCTTCATTCTCACACGACACAACCCTCTCTTCTCCCCCTTGGCCGAATACGCAACTCTCTCCCTCTCCTCCATATCTTCTTCTTCTTCTTCTTCTTCTTCTTCTATTCTTTCTCTTCTTTGGCTCGAGGACGAGCAACATTCTAAGTTTGGTGTGGTAAAAGCATAGCTTTTTTGTTTTTCCATAACCATTGATGGCACCTAAGGCCGGAGAAACCTCTAGAAAGAGGAAAGGGAAGACAAAAGCTTCCACCTCTGAGTCATGGGAGATGAGGAGATTCATCTCAAAAGCCAATCAAGACCACTTCTATGAAGTTGTGGCCAAGAAGAAGGTGATCCCTGAGGTCCTGTTCATGCTCAAGAAAAATGAGTATCCAGAGATCCGACATGAGATCCAAAGAAGAGGTTGGGAAGTTCTGACCAACCCCATTCAACAAGTCAAAATATTAATGGTTCAAGAGTTTTATGCCAATGCATGGATCATTAGGAACCATGATCAAAGTATGAACCCAAATCCAAAGAATTATCTTACAATGGTTCGGGGGAAATGCTTAGATTTCAGTCCGGAAAATATAAGGTTGGCGTTCAACTTGCTTATAATGCAAGAAAACACACGCCCTTACACTAGAAGGGTCAACTTTGATCAAAGGTTGGACCAAGTCCTTATGGACATATGTGTTGAAGGAGCTCAATGGAAAAGAGACTCTAAAGGCAAGCCGGTTCAATTGAGAATACTGGACCTTAAGCCTGTGGCTAGAGGATGGTTGGAGTTTATCCAACGCTCCATCATCCCCACTAGCAACCGATCTGAAGTTACTGTGGATCGGGCCATCATGATCCATAGCATCATGATTGGAGAGGAGGTAGAAGTTCATGAAGTCATCTCTCTAGAACTCTACAAAGTAGTCGAAAAGCCCTCCACCTTGGCAAGGCTAGCTTTTCCTTATCTCATTTGGCATCTATGCTACTTAGCTGGAGTTATCATAGAAGGAGACATCCTCATTGAAGAGGACATGCCCATCACTAAGAAGAGGATGGAGCAAACAAGAGAGCCTACTCATGGATCTCAAGAGACGCATGAGGAAGCTCATCATCAAGAAATCCCTGAGATGCCTCATGGGATGCATTTTCCTCCAAATAACTATTGGGAACAACTCAACACTTCTCTAGAAGACTTGAGTTATAACATGGACCAATTAAGGGTGGAGCACCAAGAGCACTCCATCATTCTCCATGAGATTAGAGAAGATCAAAGAGCTATGAGGGAGGAGCAACAAAGGCAAGGAAGAGACATAGAGGAGCTCAAGGACATCATTAGTCCTTCAAGAAGACGATGCCACCATCACTAAGGTGGACTCATTCCTTGTTCTTATTTATCTGTTTTTCGGTTTTTATGCTATATATTTGTCTATGTTTGTGTCTTTACTACATGATCATTTGTATTTAGCAACTATGTCTTAAGGCTATGAATAATTCCATGAATCCTTCACCTTTCTTAAATGAAAAATGTATTTAATACAAAAGAACAAAAAGTACATGAGTTTCGAATTCATCCTTGAATTTAGTTTAATTATATTGTTGTGGTGACAATACTTTTTGTTTTCTGAATGAATGCTTGAACAGTGCATATTTTTGATTTTGTTGTTTATGAATGTTAAAATTGTTGGCTCTTGAAAGAATGATGAAAAAGGGAAATGTTATTGATGATCTGAAAAATCATAAAATTGATTCTTGAAGCAAGAAAAGCAGGGAATAACAAAGCTTGCGAAAAAAAAATTATTTTTAGAAAGAAAAAGAAAAAGCAAGTAGAAAAAGCCAATAGGCCTTAAAACCAAAAGGCAAGGGTAAAAAGGATCCAAGGATTTGAGCATCAATGGATAGGAGGGCCCAAGGAAATAAATCCAGGCCTAAGCGGCTAAATCAAGCTGTCCCTATGTGCTTGTGGCATGCAGGTCCAAGTGAAAATCTTGAGACTGAGTGGTTAAAGTCATGATCCAAAGCAAAATGAGTGTGTTTAAGAGCTCTGGACACCTCTAACTGGGGACTTTAGCAAAGTTGAGTCACAAACTGAAAAGGTTCACCCAGTTATGTGTCCATGGCATTTATGTATCCGGTGGTAATACTGGAAAACAAAGTGCTTAGGGCCACGGCCAAGACTCATAAAAGTAGCTGTGTTAAAGAATCAACATACTTAACTAAGAGAATCAATTAACACTATCTGATGTCTAAGCTCCTATAGAAGCCAATCATTCTGAACTTCAAAGGAAAAAGTGAGATGCCAAAACTATTCAAAAGCAAAAAGCTACAAGTCCCGATCATCTAATTAGAACTAATATTCATTGATAATTTGAGATTTATAGTATATTCTCTTCCTTTTATCCTATTTGATTTTCAGTTGCTTGGGGACAAGCAACAATTTAAGTTTGGTGTTGTGATGAGCGGATAATTTATACGCTTTTTAGCGTTGTTTTTAGGTAGTTTTTAGTAGGATCTAGCTACTTTTAGGGATGTTTTCATTAGTTTTTATGCAAAATTCACATTTCTGGACTTTACTATGAGTTTGTGTGTTTTTTTGTAATTTTAGGTATTTTTTGGCTGAAATTGAGGCACCTGAGCAAAAATCTGATTCAGGCTGACAAAGGACTGCTGATGCTATTGGATTCTGACCTTCCTGTACTCGAAATGGATTTTCTGGAGCTACAGAAATTCAACTGACACGCTCTCAACGGCGTTGGAAAGTCGACATCCAGAGCTTTCCAGCAATATATAATGGTCTATACTTTGTTCGAGCTTAGATGACGCAAACTGGCGTTCAACGTCAGTTCCATGCTGTATTCTGGAGTAAAATGCCAGAAACACGTCACAAACCAGAGTTAAACGCCAAAAACACGTTACAACTTGGCGTTTAACTCCAAGAGAAGCCTCTGTACATGTAAAGCTCAAGCTCATCCCAAGCACATACCAAAGTGGGCCCCGGAAGTGGATTTCTGCACTTAGACTTATTTCTGTAAACCCTTGTAACTAGTTTTAGTATAAATAGAACTTTTTTACTATTGTACTAGTGTCTTTTGACCACATCATTGGTCTCAGTTTTAATTGTTCATCTTAGGAGACTATTGATCACATTTATGGGGACTGGCCATTCATCCATGCCTGGACCATCACTTATGTAATTTCAACGGTGGAGTTTCTACACACCATAAATTAAGGTGTGGAGCTCTACTGTACCTCGAGTTTTAATGCAAAGTACTTCTATTTTCTATTCAATTCATGCTTATTCTTACTCTAAGATATTCGCTGCCCTTCAACCTGATGGATGTGGTGATCCATGACACTCATCATCATCCTTCCTTATCAACGCGTGCTTGACAACCACTTCCGTTCTACCTTAGACCGAGCGAATATCTCTTGGATTCCTTGATCAGAATCTTCGTGGTATAAGCTAGAACCCTTTGGCAGCCACTCTTGAGAATCCAGAAAGTCTAAACCTTGTCTGTGGTATTCCGAGTAGGATTCAGGGATTGAATGACTGTTACGAGCTTCAATGGATTCTATTCTGACATGATCGAGAACTGAAAAATGATTAGCCGTGCTGTGACAGAGCATTTGGACCATTTTCATTGAGAGGATGGGAAGTAGCCATTGACAACGGTGATGCCCTACATACAGCTTGCCATAGAAAGGAGTGTGAAGGATTGAAGAAAGGTAGTAGGAAAGCAGAGATTCAATAGGGACAAAGCATCTCCATACACTTATCTGAAATTCCCACCAATGATTTACATAAGTATCTCTATCTTTATTTTATGCTTTATTTATTATTAATTTCAAAAACCTGTTTCATTATAATCTGCCTGACTGAGATTTACAAGATGACCATAGCTTGCTTCATACCAACAATCTCTGTTGGATCGACCCTTACTGACGTAAGGTTTATTAACTGGACGACCTAGTGCACTTGCTGGTTAGTTGTGCGAAGTTGTGAAGAATGTGAGTGAACCCTAGTAGTGTGCACCAAGTTTTTTTGGAGCCATTACTAAAAATCGTTAGAGTTATGAAAAGAGTAAATCATAATTTTGCCTATCAATGAGCTTACTGGCGCCTGAACGCCAGTAAGAGTAGCAGAATGGGCGTTAAACGCCCAGTCTGGCACATTCTGGGTGTTTAACACTAGAAAGAAGCACCAAACTGGCATTTTGACGCCAAAAACAGGCTACAGCTTGGCGTTAAACGCCAGGAAAGGTATAAAAGCTGGCATTCAATGCTAGAAACAGGCAGCAGTCTGGCGTTAAACGCCAGTATTGTATACAGAGGGCATTTACATGCTTAAATGGTGCAAGGATGAGAAATTCTTGACACCTCAGGATCTGTGGACCCCACAGGATCCCCACCTACCCCACCTCTCTCTCTCTCCCCCTCACACATCTCTATAACACTCTACCAAAAACACCACTCACATATCAAATCCTATCCTCTTCCCTATATTCTCTTCACCAATCACCTCTATCCCTCTTCCCTAAAATCCCCACCTATCTCACTTTTCAAATTCAAACACTTTTCACTCCCAAACCCACCCAATTCCATTTGGCCACTCTCTCTTTCTTTCCCTATAAATACCCCTCTTCACTCCTTCATTTTCAAACATCACATACACTCTCCTACCCCCTTGGCCAAACCTATCTCTCCTTCCATCTCCTCTATTTTCTTCTTCTTTCCCTTCTTTCTTTCTTCTTTTACTCGAGGACAAGCAAACCTTTTAAGTTTGGTGTGGTAAAAGCATTGCTTTTTGTTTTTCCATAACCATTTATGGCACCTAAGGTCGGAGAAACCTCTAGAAAGAGGAAAGGAAAGGCAAAAGCTTCCACCTCCGAGTCATGGGAGATGGAGAGATTCATCTCAAAGGTCCATCAAGACCACTTCTATGAAGTTGTGGCCAAGAAGAAGGTGATCCCTGAGGTCCCTTTCATGGTCAAAAGGAATGAGTATCTGGAGATCCGACATGAGATTGAAAGAAGAGGTTGGGAAGTTCTCACCAACCCCATTCAACAAGTCGGACTCTTAATGGTTCAAGAGTTCTATGCAAACGCATGGATCACTAAGAACCATGATCAATGTATGAACCCAAATCCAAAGAATTGGCTTACAATGGTTCGGGGGGAAATACTTAGATTTCCATCCAGAAAATGTAAGGTTGGTGTTCAACTTGCCAATGATGCAAGAAAACACACGCCCCTACACTAGAAGGGTCAACTTTGATCAAAGGTTGGACCAAGTCCTTATGGACATATAAGTGGAAGGAGCTCAATGGAAAAGAGACTCAAGAGGCAAGCCAGTTCAATTGAGAAGACCGGACCTTAAGCCTGTGGCTAGAGGATGGTTAGAGTTCATCCAACACTCCATCATTCCTACTAGCAACCGATCTGAAGTAATTGTGGATCGGGCCATCATGATCCATAGTATCATGATTGGGGAGGAAGTGGAAGTTCATGAGATGATACTTCTAGAACTCTACAAGGTGGATGACAAGTCCTCCACTTTGGCAAGCTTAGCCTTTCCTTATCTCATTTGTCACCTATGCAGTTTAGCTGGAATTGTCATAGAGGAAGACATCCTCATTGAAGAGGACAAGCCCATCACTAAGAAAAAGATGGAGCAAACAAGAGAGCCCACTCATGGACCTCAACAAGAGCATGAGGAAATCCCTCATTAAGAAATCCCTGAGATGCCTCAAGGGATGAATTTTCCTCCACACAACTATTGGGAGCAACTCAACACCTCTTTGGAAGGCTTGAGTTACAACATGGACCAACTAAGGGTGGAGCACCAAGAGCACTCCATCATTCTCCATGAGATTAGAGAGGATCAAATAGCCATGAGGGAGAGCAACAAAGGCAAGGAAGAGAGATAGGGGAGCTCAGGCGTTCCATTGGACCTTCAAGAGGAAGAACTAGCCACCGTCACTAAGGTGGACCCATTGTTTAATTTCTTTGTTCTTATTTTTTCTGTTTTTCGACTTTATGATTTAGGTGTTATCCATGTTTGTGTCTTCACTACATGATCATTAGTGTCTAGTGTCTATGCTTTAAAGCTATGAATAATTCCATGAGTCATTCACCTTTCTTAAATGAAAAATGTGCCTAATTACAAAAGAACAAGAAGTACTTGGTTTTCAAATTTTATCTTGAAATTAGTTTAATTAATTTGATGTGGTGGCAATACTTTTGTTTTCTAAATGAATGCTTGAACAATGCATATTTTTGATAGTGAAGTTTATGAATGTTAAAATTGCTGGCTCTTGAAAGAATGATGAACAAAGAGAAATGTTATTGATAATTTGAAAAATCATAAAATTGATTCTTAAAGCAAGAAAAAGCAGTGAAAAACACAAGCTTGCGAAAAAAAGAAAAAAATGGTGAAAAAGAAAAAGAAAGAAAAAGAAAAAGCAAGCAGAAAAAGCCAATAGCCCTTTAAACCAAAAGGCAAGGGTAAAGAGGAACCAAGGCTTTGAGCATTAATGGATAGGAGGGTCTAAAGGAATAAAATCCTGGCCTAAGCGGCTAAAACAAGCTGTCCCTAACCATGTGCTTGTGTCATAAAGGTCCAAGTGAAAAGCTTGAGACTGAGTGGTTAAAGTCGTGATCCAAAGTAAAAGAGTGTGCTTAAGAACTCTGGACACCTCTAACTGGAGACTTTAGCAAAGCTGAGTCACAATCTGAAAAGGTTCGCCCAGTTATGTGTCTGGGGCATTTATGTATCCGGTGGTAATACTGGAAAACAAATTGCTTAGGGTCACGTCCAAGACTCATAAAGTAGCTGTGTTCAAGAATCAACATACTAAACTAGGAGAATCAATAACACTATCTAAATTTTGGTTCCTATAGATGCCAATCATTCTGAATTTCAAAGGATAAATTGAGATGCCAAAACTGTTCAAAAGCAAAAAGCTACTTTCCCCGCTCATCTAATTGGGAATAAGTTTCACTGATATTGTGAGATTCATTGTATATTCTCTTCTTTTTATTCTATTTTATTTTCAGTTGCTTGGGGACAAGCAACAATTTAAGTTTGGTATTGTGATGAGCGGATAATTTATACGCTTTTTGGCATTATTTTTAGGTAGTTTTTAGTATGATTTAGTTAGTTTTTTGTATATAATTATTAGTTTTTATGAAAAAATCATATTTCTGGACTTTACTATGAGTTTGTGTGTTTTTCTATGATTTCATATATTTTCTGGCTGAAATTGAGGGACCTGAGCAAAAATCTGATTCAGAGGCTGAAAAAGGACTGCAGATGTTGTTGGATTCTGACCTCCCTGCACTTGAAATGGATTTTCTGGAGCTACAAAAACCCGATTGGCGCGGTTTCAATTGCGTTAGAAAGTAGACATCCTGGACTTTCCAGCATTATATAATAGTTCATACTTTGCCAGAGTTTTAACAACACAAACTAGCGTTCAAACGCCAACTTCCTTCCCTATTCTGGCGTTAAATGCGAGAAACAGGATAAAAGCTGGAGTTAAACACCCAAACTATCATAAAAGCTAGCATTTAACTCCCAAAAAAGTCTCTACATATGAAAGCTTCAATGCTCAGGCCAAGCACATACCAAGTCGGCCCAGAAGTGGATTTCTGAATCATTTACTTATTTCTGTAAACCCTAGTAACTAGTTTATTATAAATAGGACTTTTTACTATTATATTTTCATCTTTGGATCATCTTTTGATCTTTTGATCACTTTTCGGAGGATGGTCATTCAACCATGCCTAGACCTTGTTCTTATGTATTTTCAACAGTGGAGTTTCTACACACCATAGATTAAGGTGTGGAGCTCTGCTGTTCCTCTTGAATCAATGCAATTACTACTGTTTTCTATTCAATTCAACCTTATTCTTATTCTAAGATATTCATTCGCACACAAGAACATGATGAATGTGATGATCAAGTGACACTCATCACCATTCTCACTTATGAACGCGTGCCTGACAAACACTTCCGTTCTACATGAAAACAAGCTTGAATGCATATCTCTTGGATCTCTCCTCACGATTCACATCATTTCTCCTGACAGCAGAGCATCTAAATCAAAGATTAGAATCTTCGTGGTATAGGCTAGAATCAATTGGCAGCATTCCTGAGATCCGAAAAGTCTAAACCTTGTCTGTGGTATTCCGAGTAGGATCTGGGAAGGGATGACTGTGACGAGCTTCAAACTCGCGACTGTGGGGCGCAGTGACTGTGTGCAAAAGGATCATTGGATCTTATTCCAACACGATCAAGAACCGACAGCTGATTAGTGGTGCAGTGATTTACAACCACAGACTAACCGGTAAGTGCACCAGGTCGTACCAAGTAATACCTTACGTGAGTAAGGGTCGATCCCACGAGGATTGATGGATTAAGCTGATGCCAGGGCATCTAGGCCAATTTCACTGACCTTTTCTTTACTGTTTTAGGATAGTTTAATTCATTTTCTTAGGGAATAAGGCAAGTTTTGGATGAAAATACACTCACACCTTGATTCAAGCAACTATTGTGAATTTTACATGATTTCATGAGGATTTTGCAAGAATTGAATGACAAATTGATGATGCATAATCTCATGACTTTGGCTAGAGCTTTGATGCACTTTATTTGCTTGATTTCAGGACAAAGGAAGCAAGGAAGAACCACGTTAGTAGCCACATTAACCCAGTTAACGTGACCACTAACGTGGAATGGGAATGAGCTTGCAACGTTAATAAGAAAAGTGATCACCAATAAAGCCTGCGAAGCCATCATAAGCCCACGTTAATTGCCACGTTAACTAGGTTAACGTGGTAGTTAACGTGGAGATAAAGAGAGCTCCAACGTTAGTGGTAAACGTGAACACTACTAACGCTCCAAAAATTGGCAATGAGCCACGTTCAGAGTCACGTTAACTTAGTTAACGTGAACTCTAACGTGGAAGAGAGGAACAATGCCAACGTTAGTGACACTCACCTTTGTCACTAACGTTGGATCAAACTAGCATTGCCCACGTTAGTGGTCACGTTAAGACCACTAACGTGAAAGTTAACGTGGAGCTAAGATTGATGAGCCAACGTTAGTGACACTCACCTTTTTCACTAACGTTGGAGATGGCATTCACTACCACGTTAGTGGCCACGTTAACCTAGTTAACGTGAGCTCTAACGTGGAGAGTAGGGGCACTTGGAGTGTTAGTGACAAAGGTAAGTGTCACTAATGCTCTCGAAGATGAGGCATACCCACTAGTGCACGAAATTGTGATCATCAATGGTGCCATCAACATGGTACGCTCAATTGCAATCTCAACTCTTTATCACTACTTCGCACAACTAACCAGCAAGTGCACGGAGATTGTTGGTATGAGGCAAGCTATGGTCACCTTGTAAATCTTAGTCAGGTAGATTCAAATGGTTATGGATGATATACGAATAAAGCATAAAGTAAAGATAGAGATACTTATGTAATTCATTGGTGAGAACTTCAGATAAGCGAATGGAGATGCTTTGTCCCTTCCGTCTCTCTGGTTTCCTACTGTCTTCATCCAATACTTCTTACTCCTTTCCATGGCAAGCTGTATGTTGGGCATCACCGTTTTCAGTGGCTACAATCCCGTCCTCTCAGTGAAAATGTTCAACGCACCCTGTCACGGCACGGCTAATCATCTGTCGGTTCTCAATCAGGTTGGAACAGAATCCATTGATTCTTTTGCGTCTGTCACTAACGCCCAGCCTTCAGGAGTTTGAAGCTCGTCACAGTCATGCAATCATTGAATCCTACTCAGAATACCACAGACAAGGTTTAGACCTTCTGGATTCTCTTGAATGCTGCCATCAATTCTAGCTTATACCACGAAGATTCCGATCAAGGGATCCAAGAGATAAACATTCAAGCCTTGTTTGCTTGTAGAACAGAAGTGGTTGTCAGGCACTCATTCATAAGTGAGAATGATGATGAGTGTCACATAATCATCACATTCATCATGTTCTTGGGTGCAAATGAATATCTTAGAACAAGAATAAGCTGAATTGAATAGAAGAACAATAGTAATTGCATTAATACTCGAGGTACAGCAGAGCTCCACACCTTAATCTATGGTGTGTAGAAACTCCACCGTTGAAAATACATAAGTGATAATGGTGATCATTGGCTTCGGCCCCAGAGAGGGAACCAGAAGAACCAAGATGAAAATACAATAGTAAAAGGTCCTATTTGTAGAGAACTAGTAGCCTAGGGTTTACAGAAATGAGTAAATGACATAAAAATCCACTTTCAGGCCCACTTGGTGTGTGCTTGGGCTGAGCATTGAAGCTTTCATGTGTAGAGACTTTTCTTGGAGTTAAACGCCAGCTTTTGTGCCAGTTTGGGCGTTTAACTCTCATTCTTGTGCCAGTTCTGGTGTTTAACGCTAGGCAGTTTTGAGCTGATTTGGAACGCCAGTTTGGGCCATCAAATCTCGAGCAAAGTATGGACTATTATACATTGATGGAAAGCCCAGGATGTCTACTTTTCAACGCCGTTGAGAGCGTGCCAATTGGGCTTCTGTAGCTCCAGAAAATCCACTTTGAGTGCAGGGAGGTCAGAATCCAACAGCATCTACAGTCCTTTTCAGCCTCTGAATCAGATTTTTGCTCAGGTCCCTCAATTTCAGCCAGAAAATACCTGAAATCACAGAAAAATACACAAACCCATAGTAAAGTCCAGAAAAGTGAATTTTAACTAAAAACTAATGAAAATATAATAAAAACTAACTAAAACATACTAAAAACATACTAAAAACAATGCCAAAAAGCGTATAAATTATCCGCTCATCACAACACCAAACTTAAATTGTTGCTTGTCCCCAAGCAACTGAAAATCAAATAAGATAAAAAGGAAGAGAATATGCAATGAATTCCAAAAACATCTATGAAGATCAGTATTAATTAGATGAGCGGGGCTTTTAGCTTTTTGCCTCTGAACAGTTTTGGCATCTCACTCTATCCTTTGAAATTCAGAATGATTGGCTTCTATAGGAACTCAGAATCCAAATAGTGTTATTGATTCTCCTGGTTAAGTATGATGATTCTTGAACACAGCTACTTTATGAGTCTTGGCCGTGGCCCAAAGCACTCTGTCTTCCAGTATTGCCACCGGATATATACATGCGACAGACACATAACTGGGTGAACCTTTTCAGATTGTGACTCAGCTTTGCTAGAGTCCCCAATTAGAGGTGTCCATGGTTCTTAAGCACACTGTTTTTGCCTTGGATCACAACTTTATTCTTTTTCTCTCTTTTTTTTTCATTTTTCTCCTTTTTTTTGTATTCACTGCTTTTTCTTGCTTCAAGAATCATTTTTATGATTTTTCAGATCCTCAGTAACATGTCTCCTTTTTCATCATTCTTTCAAGAGCCAACATTCATGAACAACAAATTCAAAAGACATATGCATTGTTCAAGCATACATTCAGAAAACAAAAGTATTGCCACCACATCAATATAATTAATCTGTTATAAAATTCAAAATTCATGCAATTCTTCTCTTTTTCAATTAAGAACATTTTTCATTCAAGAAAGGTGATGGATTCATAGGACATTCATAACTTTAAGGCATAGACACTAAGACACTAATGATCATAAGACACAGACATAGATAACATAAGCATGGAAATACGAAAAACAGGAAATAAAGAACAAGGAAATTAAAGAACGGGTCCACCTTAGTGATGGCGGCTTGTTCTTCCTCTTGAAGATCTTATGGAGTGCTTGAGCTCCTCAATGTCTCTTCCTTGCCTTTGTTGCTCCTCTCTCATGATTCTTTGATCTTCTCTAATTTCATGGAGGATGATGGAATGTTCTTGGTGCTCCACCCTTAGTTGTCCCATGTTGGAACTCAATTCTCCTAGGGAGGTGTTGATTTGCTCCCAATAGTTTTGTGGAAGAAAGTGCATCCCTTGAGGTATCTCAGGGATTTCATGATGAGTGGGATCTCTTGTTTGCTCCATCCTTTTCTTAGTGATGGGCTTGTCCTCATCAATGAGGGTGTCTCCCTCTATGTCAACTTCAACTGAATAACAGAGGTGACAAATGAGATAAGGAAAGGCTAACCTTGCCAAGGTAGAGGACTTGTCCGCCACCTTATAAAGTTCTTGGGCTATAACCTCATGAACTTCTACTTCTTCTCCAATCATGATGCTATGAATCATGATGGCCCGGTCTATAGTAACTTCAGACCGGTTGCTAGTGGGAATGATTGAGCGTTGGATAAACTCCAACCATCTCCTAGCCACGGGCTTGAGGTCATGCCTTCTTAGTTGAACCGGCTTCCCTCTTGAATCTCTCTTCCATTGAGCGCCCTCTTCACAGATGTCTATGAGGACTTGGTCCAACCTTTGATCAAAGTTGACCCTTCTAGTGTAAGGGTGTTCATCTCCTTGCATCATGGGAAAGTTGAATGCCAACCTTACATTTTCCGGACTAAAATTTAAGCATTTCCCTCGAACCATTGTAAGCCAATTCTTTGGGTTTGGGTTCACACTTTGATCATGGCTCTTGGTGATCCATGCATTGGCATAGAACTCTTGAACCATTAAGATTCCGACTTGTTGAATGGGGTTGGTAAGAACTTCCCAACCTCTTCTTCGAATCTCATGTCGGATCTCCGGATATTCACTCTTTTTGAGTGTAAAAGGGACCTCGGGGATCACCTTCCTCAAGGCCACAACTTTATAGAAGTGGTCTTGATGCACCCTTGAGATGAATCTCTCCATCTCCCATGACTCGGAGGTGGAAGCTTTTGCCTTCCCTTTCCTCTTTCTAGAGGTTTCTCTGGCCTTGGATGCCATAAATGGTTATGGAAAAACAAAGAGCAATGCTTTTACCACACCAAACTTAAAAGGTTTGCTCGTCCTCAAGCAAAAGAAGAATGAAGAGAGTAGAAGAAGAAGAAATAGAGGAGATGGAGATGGCCTTGTGGTTTGGCCAAAGGGAGAGAAGTAGTGTTTAGGTTGTGTGAAAATGAGGTGGTAAAGATGGGTTTATATAGGAGTGGAGAGAGGGGTAAGGTTCGGCTATGTGAGGGTGGGTTTGGGAGGGAAAGTGGATTGAATTTGAATGGTGAGGTAGGTGGGGTTTTATGAAGGATGGATGTGAGTGGTAAGGAGAAAGATGGGATTTGATAGGTGAGGGGTTTTTGGGGAAGAGGTGTTGAGGTGATTGGTGAATGGGTGAAGAAGAGAGAGAGTGGTGGGGTAGGTGGGGATCCTGTGGGGTCCACAGATCCTGAGGTGTCAAGGAAAAGTCATCCCTGCACCAAGTGGCGAGCAAAAATGCTCTCTATGCCAATTCTGGCGTTAAACGCCGGGCTGGTGCCCATTTCTGGCATTTAACGCCAGCTTCTTGCCCTTTCCTGGCGTTTAACGCCAGTCTGGTGCCCCTTTCTAGCGTTAAACGCCCATAATGGTGCCAGACTGGGCGTTAAACGCCCATTTGCTGCCCTTACTGGTGTTTAAACGCCAGCAAGGTCTTCCTCCAGGGTGTGCTATTTTTCTTTCTATTTTTCATTATGTTTTTGCTTTTTCAATTGATTTTGTGACTTCCCATGATCATCGACCTACATAAAACATAAAATAACAAAGAAAAATAGATAAAATAACATTGGGTTGCCTCCCAACAAGCGCTTCTTTAATGTCAGTAGCTTGACAGAGGGCTCTCATGGAGCCTCACAGATACTCAGAGCAATGTTGGAACCTCCCAACACCAAACTTAGAGTTTGAATGTGGGGGTTCAACACCAAACTTAGAATTTGGTTGTGGCCTCCCAACACCAAACTTAGAGTTTGACTGTGGGGGCTCTGTTTGACTCTGTTTTGAGAGAAGCTCTTCATGCTTCCTCTCCATGGTGACAGAGGGATATCCTTGAGCCTTAAACACAAAGGATTCTTCATTCACTTGAATGATCAATTCTCCTCTGTCCACATCAATCACAGCCTTTGCTGTGGCTAGGAAGGGTCTGCCAAGGATGATGGATTCATCCATGCACTTCCCAGTTTCTAGGACTATGAAATCAGCAGGGATGTAATGGTCTTCAATCTTTATTAGAACATCCTCTACAAGCCCATAAGCTTGTTTTCTTGATTTGTCTGCCATCTCTAGTGAGATTCTTGCAGCTTGTACCTCAAAGATCCCTAGCTTCTCCATTACAGAGAGAGGCATGAGGTTTACACTTGACCTTAGGTCACACAAGGCCTTCTTGAAGGTCATGGTGCCTATGGCACAAGGTATTGAGAACTTCCCAGGATCTTGTCTCTTTTGAGGTAGTTTCTGCCTAGACAAGTCATCCAATTCTTTGGTGAGCAAAGGGGGTTCATCCTCCCAAGTCTCATTACCAAATAACTTGTCATTTAGCTTCATGATTGCTCCAAGGTATTTAACAACTTGCTCTTCAGTGACATACTCATCCTCTTCAGAGGAAGAATACTCATCAGAGCTCATGAATGGCAGAAGTAAATCCAATGGAATCTCTATGGTCTCTGTGTGAGCCTCAGATTCCCATTGTTCCTCATTAGGGAACTCATTGGAGGCCAGTGGACGTCCATTGAGGTCTTCCTCAGTGGTGATCTCTGCCTCTTCCTCCTCTTCAAGTTTGGCCATGTGGGTCATGTTAATGGCCTTGCATTCTCCTTTTGGATTCTCTTCTGTACTGCTTGGAAGAGTACTAGAAGGGAGTTCAGTAATTTTCTTGCTCAGCTGTCCCACTTGTGCCTCCAAGTTTCTAATGAAGGACCTTGTTTCAGTCATGAAACTTTGAGTGGTTTTGATTAGATCAGAGACCATGGTTGCTAAGTCAGAATGGCTCTGCTTAGAATTCTCTGTCTGTTGCTGAGAAGATGATGGAAAAGGCTTGCCATTGCTAAACCTGTTTCTTCCACCATTATTATTGTTGAAACCTTGTTGAGGTCTCTGTTGATCCTTCCATGAGAGATTTGGATGATTCCTCCATGAAGGATTATAGGTGTTTCCATAGGATTCTCCCATGTAATTCACCTCTTCTATTGAAGGATTTTCAGGATCATAAGCTTCTTCTTCAGATGAAGCGTCCTTAGTACTGCCTGGTGCAGCTTGCATTCCAGACAGACTTTGAGAAATCATATTGACTTGTTGAGTCAATATTTTGTTCTGAGCCAATATGGCATTCAGAGTATCAATCTTAAGAACTCCTTTCTTCTGATTTGTCCCATTGTTCACAGGATTCCTTTCAGAAGCGTACATGAATTGGTTATTTGCAACCATTTCAATGAGTTCTTGAGCTTCTGCAGGAGTCTTCTTCAGATGAAGTGATCCTCCAGCAGAGCTATCCAAAGACATCTTGGACAGTTCAGATAGACCATCATAGAAGATACCTATGATGCTCCATTCAGAAAGCATGTCAGAAGGGCACTTTCTGATCAATTGTTTGTATCTTTCCCAAGCTTCATAGAGGGATTCACCTTCCTTCTGTTTGAAGGTTTGGACTTCCACTCTAAGCTTACTCAATTTTTGAGGTGGAAAGAACTTTGCCAAGAAGGCATTGACTAGCTTTTCCCAAGAGTTCAGGCTTTCTTTAGGTTGTGAGTCCAACCATATCCTAGCTCTGTCTCTTACAACAAAAGGGAATAGCATAAGTTTGTAGACCTCAGAGTCAACCCCATTAGTCTTGACAGTGTCACAGATTTGCAAGAACTCAGCTAAAAACTGATGAGGATCTTCCAATGGAAGTCCATGGAACTTGCAATTCTGTTGCATCAGAGAAACTAAATGAGGCTTAAGCTCAAAGTTGTTTGCTCCAATGGCAGGGATAGAGATGCTTCTCCCATAGAAGTCGGGAGTAGGTGCAATAAAGTCACCCAGCACCTTCCTTGCATTGTTGGCATTGTTGTTGTTTTCGGCTGCCATATCTTCTTCTTGTTTGAAGATTTCTGTTAGGTCCTCTACAGAGAGTTGTGCCTTAGCTTCTCTTAGCTTTTGCTTCAAGGTCCTTTTAGGTTCAGGGTCAGCCTCAACAAGAATGCTTTTGTCTTTGCTCCTGCTCATATGAAAGAGAAGAGAACAAGAAAGTATGGAATCCTCTATGTCACAGTATAGAGATTCCTTGAGGTGTCAAAGGAAAAGAAAAATGGAAGGAAGAGGTAGAAAATTCGAACTTATCAAGGAAAGATGGAGTTTGAATTGTGCATTAAGGAGTAGTGTTAGTCCATAAATAGAAGGATGTGAGAAAAGGGGAAGAAATTTTCGAAAATTAAGTAAAAGATTTTAAAAACATTTTGAAAAACACTAATTGATTTTCGAAAACCAAGAGTGGAAAAGAAATCAAGTGATTTTTGAAAAAGATTTTGAAATTAGAAATCAACAAGATATGATTGGAAACTATTTTGAAAAAGATGTGAGAAAAATATATGATTGAAAAGATATAGTTTTAAAAAGATATGATTGAGAAGATATGATTTGAAAAACAATTTAAAAAGATTTGATTTTAAAAATTAATGACTTGGCTAACAAGAAAAGATATGATTCAAACATTAAACCTTTCTCAACAGAAAAGGCAACATACTTGAAATGTTGAATCAAATCATTAATTGATAGCAAGTATTTTTGAAAATGGAAAGAAATTGATTTTGAAAACATATGATTGAAAAGATATGATTTGAAAAAAAATTTGATTTTGAAAAATTTTGAAAACCTGAAAAAAAATTTGAATTAAAAACAGAATCTTCCCTCTTGTGCCATCCTGGCGTTAAACGCCCAGAATGGTATCCATTCTGGCGTTTAACACCCAAAACACTACCCTTTTGGGCATTAAACGCCCAGCCAGGCACCCTGGCTGGCTTTTAAACACCAGTTTTCCTTCTTCACTGGGCGTTTTGAACGCCCAGCCTTTTTCTGTGTAATTCCTCTGTTGTATATTCTGAATCTTCAATTCTCTGTATTTTTGACTTGAGAAGACACAAATTAAAAAAAAAAATTTGGATTTCTAATAATCAAATAACAATGCATGCAAGACACCAAACTTAGCAGTTTGTATACCATTGACACTAACAAAATGAGAATGCATATGAAAAATAACAAAACACTCAAGACAAGAGAATTTAAAGATCAGAACAAGAAAATCATCAAGAACAACTTGAAGATTAATGAAGACACATGCATGAATGCAAGAAAAATAGAAACATGCAATTGACACCAAACTTAAAATGAGACACTAGACTCAACAAGAAACATAAAATATTTTTTTATTTTTATGATTTTGTAATTTTTTTGGATTTTTCGAAAATTAAGTGGAAAAGAAAATAAAGATATCAAAATTCTTAATGAGAATTCCAGGAATCATGCAATGTTAGTCTAAAGCTTCAGTCTAAAGGAATTAGACATGGCTAGCCAACCTTCAGCAGGACATTGCATTCAAGAGCTAAATTGATGAGAATCAATCAGCTTTGGTAATGATAAGAACATCACCTTGAAACACTAGAATTCATTCTTAAAAATTCTGAAAAATACCTAATCTAAGCAACAAGATGAACCGTCAGTTGTCCAAACTCAAACAATCCACGGCAACGGCGCTAAAAACGTGGTGCACGAAATTGTGATCATCAATGGCGCCATCAACATGGTACGCTCAATTGCAATCTCAACTCTTTATCACAACTTCGCACAACTAACCTGCAAGTGCACTGGGTCGTCCAAGTAATAAACCTTACGCGAGTAAGGGTCGATCCCACGGAGATTGTTGGTATGAAGCAAGCTATGGTCACCTTGTAAATCTTAGTCAGGCAGATTCAAATGGTTATGGATGATATACGAATAAAGCATAAAGTAAAGATAGAGATACTTATGTAATTCATTGGTGAGAACTTCAGATAAGCGAATGGAGATGCTTTGTCCTTTTCGTCTCTCTGCTTTCCTACTGTCTTCATCCAATCCTTCTTACTCCTTTCCATGGCAAGTTGTATGTTGGGCATCACTGTTGTCAGTGGCTATAATCCCGTCCTCTCAGTGAAAATGTTCAACGCACCCTGTCACGGCACGGCTAATCATCTGTCGGTTCTCAATCAGGTTGGAACAGAATCCATTGATTCTTTTGCGTCTGTCACTAACGCCCAGCCTTCAGAAGTTTGAAGCTCGTCACAGTCATTCAATCATTGAATCCTACTCAGAATACCACAGACAAGGTTTAGACCTTCCGGATTCTTTTGAATGCCGCCATCATTCTAGCTTATACCACGAAGATTCCGATCAAGGGATCCAAGAGATAAACATTCAAGCCTTGTTTGCTTGTAGAACAGAAGTGGTTGTCAGGCACTCGTTCATAAGTGAGAATGATGATGAGTGTCACATAATCATCACATTCATCATGTTCTTGGGTGCAAATGAATATCTTAGAACAAGAATAAGCTGAATTGAATAGAAGAACAATAGTAATTGCATTAATACTCGAGGTACAGCAGAGCTCCACACCTTAATCTATGGTGTGTAGAAACTCCACCGTTGAAAATACATAAGTGATAATGGTGATCATTGGCTTCGGCCCCAGAGAGGGAACCAGAAGAACCAAGATGAAAATACAATAGTAAAAGGTCCTATTTGTAGAGAACTAGTAGCCTAGGGTTTACAAAAATGAGTAAATGACATAAAAATCCACTTTCGGGCCCACTTGGTGTGTGCTTGGGCTGAGCATTGAAGCTTTCATGTGTAGAGACTTTTCTTGGAGTTAAACGCCAGCTTTTGTGCCAGTTCTGGCTTTTAATGCCAGGTAGTTTTGAGCTGATTTAGAACGCCAGTTTGGGCCATCAAATCTCGGGCAAAGTATGGATTATTATACATTGCTGGAAAGCTCAGGATGTCTACCTTCCAACGCCGTTGAGAGCGCATCAATTGGGCTTCTGTAACTCCATAAAATCCACTTCGAGTGCAGGGAGGTCAGAATCCAACAGCATCTACAGTCCTTTTCAGCCTCTGAATCAGATTTTTGCTCAGGTCCCTCAATTTCAGCCAGAAAATACTTGAAATCACATAAAAACACACAAACTCATAGTAAAGTCCAGAAAAGTGAATTTTAACTAAAAACTAATGAAAATGTAATAAAAACTAACTAAAACATACTAAAAACATACTAAAAATAATGCCAAAATGCGTATAAATTATCCGCTCATCACCCACGTTAAGAGCCACGTTATTTACACTAACGTGAACTCTAACGTAGGGACAAGGGGTACAAGGCAATGTTATTGGGAAAGGTGAGTCCCAATAACACTTGCGAAGGTTCATAAGGCAACGTTTCACGTTAGTGCCACTAACATTGGAGTTAACGTGGGCTATATGGGGTTGGAACGTTAGTGAAAAAGATGATTGCCACTAACGTTCTCGAACCCACAATTTCACTTAACGTTAACATCACTAACACCCATGCCTAACTCACTTTTCTGCAAGATGAGCCCACTAAAGATTTTAACTGCTTCAACTCAAGATCTAAGGCCCATATCCAGGACTTGGAGAACTCACTAGAAAATCAAGAAGAGTAGTATATATAGGAGTAGTTTTGAACTATAGTGAAGCTTGGCATTTTGGAGAACTACCCTCTGTATATTTACTTTTTTGCACTTTTAGCTAAGCATGTATTCTTTTCTTCCATTTTTCATTTCTAGAGCTATGAACAACTAAACCCCTTTCATTGGGTTAGGGAGCTCTGTTTTAATTTGATGGATCAATTATATTTTTCATTCTTCTTCTTCTTTCTTTTCTTTTGATTTACTAGAAAGCTTTCGATCTTAATTCAATTGGTTAGTTATTTTGGAAAAGAAACTCTCCATAATTGGATCTCCTCTGAGCCTTGGAAAAAGGATGAGGAGATCATGCTAGAAATGCTTTCTCATGTTGGACCAAATTGGGGTCTGGGCGGATATAGTGACATGTAATCCTCCCAACACTTTGATTTGGAAATACATGTGGTATAATCAGTGACCATACTTCATCTCTTCCCATGAGCAATTAAATCAAGGAATTGGGCAATTGTTCAAGCTTAGAGAGATTGGGTTGCCAAGGAATTGGAACCCAATCACCTAAGATTGCCAAGGAGATCAATAGATGCTTTGATTGAAGAAGAGATGAAAATGAATTTGATCCGGAGAATACAACATCTCCTGAGCCCAATGAATTCCCCATTTCTGATCTTACCCATTCTCTTTACTTTCTGCCATTTATTTCCATGCTCATTTCCCCAAATTTCCATTTAAGATTTTGCACTTTATTTTCTGCTATTTACTTTCCCGCCATTTAAGTTTCTGCAACTCTCAACTATACTCTGTTTAGCTCAACTAGCATACTCTTCCAACTAAAGTTGCTTGACCAATCAATCCCTGGGGGATTCGACCTCACTCTATTGTGAGTTTTTACTTGACAATAATTCGGTATACTTACCGAAGGGAGATTTGTTGAGATACAAGTTTCCGTGCATCAAGTTTATGGCGCCGTTGCCGGGGATTAATTGTGATTAACAAACTGCCGGTTGATTGATTTACTAGATTAGACACTTTTCTTTTGTCATTGTTTTCTCTTGTTTCTTTATTTTCTTTTGCTAACTAACTGTTTGTGATATTGCCTCACTAGGAATTTCCTCATCTGTGACAATGGGAATTCCAAATCTCTTTTATCTTGGTGATTGTTGTTTGATACAGAGTAATTTAAAGAAAAATGGAGTATAGGTCATCTTTTGGTCAATCAAGTTACTTGGGATACTTCTCACCACCACAAAATAATGCATACTATTATGATAATGGTGGTTGGGAATATCAAAAACATGAAACGGGGTGCTTCTCAGGGTCACATAATGGTCCATATTTTGATGACTTTGATCACTACTCAAGCTGTGTCTGGGAAGATCAAAACCAAAGAAATTTCACTTATTCACACCCCACTCATTAAGAGCCATCATCCTTTAATTATTCAACCTCACCTCCTAGCTTTCCACATCAAAACTCTTCACCACTTGGATATGCCTCAACACAAAATTCCTTCCCACATCCATATAATTCATCTCACCACTCACACAATTCATTGCATTACACACAAAATTCTTCTCACAGTCCACAAAACCCATATTATTACCCACAAGAGTCATACCACTCTTAGAACATGCAACCACAAAACAACCAATTCCATTCACAAAATAGCCACCCTCAACCTCCAAATTGCAGCCCAGTTACACACCCTCCTCTCGAGGATAAGCTATCAAGGATAGAGAACCTATTGGCAATACTCTTGGAAGAATCTAAGGACATGAGGACTTTCAAGGAGGAAGTAAAATCCATTATGCAGAACCGGGGGCTGCCCTTAAGAAGCTTGAGGCACAAGTTGGGTATCTATCAAAGAAAATCACTATCCACAATTCTCTTAGTGGTACCATGGCAAATTCAAGGGAGGAATCAGAAGAACAAGAAAAGGAGGCACCCATACCAAGTGAGATTTCTATGAAGAAGGAGGAGGTTGTGAGAGTATATAAGCCTAAGGCTCCATACCCATAGAGGTTACTAGTGATGCCAAAGGAACATGCAAACTCACTCCCAAAAGGCTCAATGCAACACCATATAGAAGAAAGGGAGGAAGTCAATCAAGGGAGTCCACATTACTCTAATAACACAGAGAGTTGCATAAAGGGTGAGTTCATTGAACCACCAATTCAAGAAGCTCCTGATGAAGAAGACACTCCAACCATCATACAACACCCAAGTTCTGGAATCAAGGTGGTGAAGGCAATCAACATGAGCACTAAAAAGAGGATGGTGACCAAGAAAAGAAGGACAATATCCATGAAGAAGAAAAGGTCAACCAAAAGCCATTCCATCCCTACCCCAACAAACAAGTTTACTCAAGCTAACAACAAAAGAAAGCTTGCTGGGGAGAGGCACTCTAAACAAGGGGCATTAACTGGCTCCTCTTTCCTCTTGAGGTCATTCCTCTTAACAAACTAGAAGAAGAGGAAGAAAGTCATGAACAACATGTCAAGCTAATGACATTAAAAGAGCGCTTGTTGGGAGGCAACCCAACCGTAGGTAACATTTCCTTGCTTTGCTTAGTTTACTTTCAATAATTTGGCATATGATTGCATTCTAAGTTTGGTGTTGACATGCAACAATTTGAATTTCAATCTTCACTGGGTACTTGCAACATTCTAAATTGAGAGTGTCACACTAAGTTTGGTGTTGCCACTTATCTTTCATGCAAGGTACCACGCACACCACTTATTAATGCAATCAAAATGTCTCTGTTTGTATCTCTTATGCCTTTATTGTATCCTTAATCTTGCTTGCTGAAACACATGCATACTCACACTTCATTCTAAGACATTCATGATCCATCATAGACCCCATCACCACTATTTTACTTGTTGCTTGAGTATAAGCAAGCATTCTAAGTTTGGTGTGGGAAGGGGAAGAATAGGAGGAAAAGGGCAACAACAATGAAGATGAGCTACAAGGTGGTAAAGTTCCTTTTTCCTTTTTCTTATTTCCAGCACTTTAAATTGTATGATTGTCTTATATTTTCTTTGTATGCATGTGTGATTACTCCTAGTGAATAAGCATAATTTGATATTTGATTTGTGACATGTTGCTATGATATCATGATTATCATCTTGAGTTTTACTTGCACCCAATATCTTTAAGAATGCAACAAAGAAATCATTCTTTTGAAAGGAAAATGTTGAAGAATTTTATAAATCATGGGGCAAGCAAAAAATTAAGAGGAGTGGAGGTTCTGATTGTATGATTGTGTATTGAGGTTGCATGTTTGTGAAAACTTGTATGGGAGCTCATAGACAGGAAATGAAGTTTAGAGAAGTATTATGGAATTTCTCAAACATCTATTGATCCAAGAAGCAGTAACAAAAGAAAACAAAAGAAAAAGAAAAACAAAGAACAAGCCCAAGGTTCTGAGCATCAATTACTAGGAAGAAAAAGAAAGAAATAAGAACTCAAAGAGTTATTGTCCTAGTTAAATGCTTGTGATGGATTTGTATCAAAGAGAGAGGCTTGAGCAAGTAAATCCTAAGGGGTGCTTCAACACCTAATACCTTAGACCAACTGGTTTGGGAGTATTGATTGAAAGCTTATCTTAAAAAGCCGCTTTGATACATGACACCTAGAGTCGAGGCCAAGATACAAAAAGAAAAGAAAAATGCTAGAAAATAAGTGCTTCTTCAAGGTGACAATCTATAAAGAGGATTCCATAATATCATTTGAATGAAAGTCCTAAGATCTAAGACTTCCAAAATGTAAGGACTAATGAGCACTGGAATCCTTGCATAAGCATATAATTTAGAGTTCACCCCACTGTCACTTATTCACTTCACCCACTAAGGCATCATAAGAAATTCTTCAATACATTCCAATTAAGAGAATTCTTTGTGCATAGTTCTTTTCTTGCTTGGGGACAAGCAAGATTTAAGTTTGGTATTGTGATGCCAGGGCATCTTGGCTAGTTTTACTAGTCATTTTTTGTATGCTTTAGGTTGGTTTCATGCATTTTCTTAGGAAATAAGCAAGTATTTGGTTAAAAATACATTCATACCATGATTCAAGCAAACATTGTGAATTTTGAATGATTTCATGAGAATTATGCATGAATTGAATCATAAAATGGATGATGCATAATCTCATGATTAAGAGCAAGACTTTGATGCACTTTGTTTGATTGATTTCAGGTAACAAGAAGCTGAGAAGAGCCACGTTGGTGGCTACGTTAGTGCCACTAATGTGGCCATTAACATGGAAGAGAAGAGAAGCCCCAACGTTAGTGTTAAAAGTGAACGCCACTAACGTTAACGAAGGGCAAGAAGACCCACGTTAGTTGCCACGTTAGTTACATTAACGTGGGAACTAACGTGGAAGGAAAGGGAAACTCCAACGTTAGTGAAAAAAGTGAACACCACTAACGTTTGCGATGCCAAGAACACCCACGTTAGTGGCCACGTTAGTTACACTAACGTGGGCAAAAACCTCACCCGGCAGCCTGACCATGCCTTTTTCAAACAAGAATAACTTGAGCCACAAACTCCAAATAAGGTGATTCCAATGGCATTAGAAAGTAGGATGCCAGAGCTTTCCAAGAATATATAGCACTACATGGTGGACACTAAATTTGAGGGAGAAAACCTGCCCCGAAAGTGCAAAGATGAACATGGTATCAACCTGTAGTAAGGCCGGCTGACCTCTTCACCTTCCAAGAAGTGTAACTCGAGCTGTAAAGCTCCAAATGATGCGCTTCCAAAAGCGTTGGAAAGTAGACATCCAGAGTTTTCCAACAATATATAATAGTATGGGGTGGACATTAAGTTTGAGCTCCAGAACCTGGCAATATTAAGCCCCTGATCGCTAGTGTTATCGTGACTCACCTTTTCCAGTAACGCTAGCGACTATGCCAGCGACCTTGTCTACTTCAAAGGCACATAACATGAGTTACAGAGGTCCAATTGAGGTGATTCTAGTTGCGTTGGAAAGTATCCCAACAATATATAATAGTATGGGGGTGGACATTAAGTTTGAGCTCCAGAACCTAGTAATATTAAGCCCCTGATCGCTAGCGTTATCGTGACTCACCTTTTCCAGTAACGCTAGCGACTATCCCAGTGACGTTGTCCACTTCAAAGGAGCATAACTTGAGTTACAGAGGTCCAATTGAGGTGATTCCAGTTGCGTTAGAAATCCGAAATTCATTGATTTCCAACGATATATAATACTCCATAGTGGGCATGAAATTAGAGCACAAACAATAGGCATCTTTTAAGCCCCGAAAACACCAACTGGATAGCAAGTGTGATGTTAGCCACACTAACTTCAGCACTAATGCCACACTTGTAGCGTTAGTATGGCTAACGGTAGCACTAACCTTAGCACCTGGACCCCAACTTGATTCACTTCTCTTTCAAGGACCACCCAACCTCAAGGAATCAAGCTCACAAGTGTCAACCAATCAAGGCCACAAGAAGCATGTAGAATAGAAATTTTCATTTAATTATAATTTGCTTTTAATTTCATTTTGTAATTTAGGAGAGCCTATATAAGGGCCTTAGTTTTTACATTAAAAGGAAGACGAGAATAGAGAATTGAAGGAAGGGGGAGAGAGTGAAGACTGGTGCACGAAATTGCAATCACACTTTTGCAATCCCGCACAACTAACCAGCAAGTGCACTTGGTCGTCCAAGTAATACCTTACGTGAGTAAGGGTCGATCCCACGGAGATTGTCGGCTTGAAGCAAGCTATGGTTATCTTGTAACTCTTAGTCAGGATATCAATAATTCTCAGGTTTAATTGTGAAAAGTGGAAGAACATGAAATAATTACTTGTTTTGCAGTAATGGAGAACAGGTTGAGGTTTTGGAGATGCTCTATCTTCTGGATCTCTGCTTTCCTACTGTCTTCTTCTTCAAGCACGCAAGGCTCCTTCCATGGCAAGCTGTATGTAGGGTTTCACCGTTGTCAATGGCTACCTCCCATCCTCTCAGTGAAAATGTTCAACGTGCTCTGTCACAGCACGGCTAATCATCTGTCGGTTCTCAATCAGGTCGGAATAGAATCCAGTGATTCTTTTGCGTCTGTCACTAACGCCTAGCCTTCAGGTGTTTGACGCTCATCACAGTCATTCAATCCTTGAATCCTACTCAGAATACCACAGACAAGGTTTAGGCCTTCCGGATTCTCTTGAATGCCGCCATCAATTCTAGCTTATACCACGAAGATTCTGATTAAGAAATCCAAGAGATATCTACTCAATCTAAGGTAGAACGGAGGTGGTTGTCAGCCACACGTTCATAGGTGAGAATGATGATGAGTGTCACGGATCATCACATTCATCAAGTTTAGGAACAAGTGATATCTTAGAATAGAAGCAAGCATGATTTAATGAAAAACAGTAGTAATTGCATTAATCCATCAAGACACAGCAGAGCTCCTCACCCCCAACCATGGGGTTTAGAGACTCATGCCGTCGAAGATACAATAAGAAACGTGTAATGTCATGAGGTAGAGATACAATGTCAAAAGGTCCTATTAATAGTGAACTAGTAACCTAGGGTATACAGAAATGAGTAAATGACATAAAAATCCACTTCCGGGGTCCACTTGGTGTGTGCTTGGGCTGAGCATTGAGGCTTTCATGTGTAGAGACTTTTTCTGGAGTTAAACGGCAGCTTTTATGCCAGTCTGGGCGTTTAACTCCAATTTTTGTGCCAGTTCCGGCGTTAAAACGCCGGGAATTCTGAAGCTGATTTGCAACGCCGGTTTGGGCCATCAAATCTCGAGCAAAGTATGGATTATTATACATTGCTGGAAAGCCCAGGATGTCTACTTTCCAACGCAATTAAGAGCGCGCTAATTGGGCTTCTGTAGCTCTAGAAAATCTACTTTGAGTGCAGGAAGGTCAGAATCCAACAGCATCTGCAGTCCTTTTCAGCCTCTGAATCAGATTTTTGCTCAGGTCCCTCAATTTCAGCCAGAAAATACCTGAAATCATAGAAAAATACACAAACTCATAGTAAAGCCCAGAAAAGTGAATTTTAACTAAAAACTAATAAAAATGTAATAAAAACTAACTAAAATATACTAAAAACATACTAAAAACAATGCCAAAAAGCGTATAAATTATCCGCTCATCACAATACCAAACTTAAATTGTTGCTTGTCCCCAAGCAACTGAAAATCAAAATAGAATAAAAAGAAGAGAATATACTATAGACTCCAAAATATCAAAGAAACTTGGCTCCAATTAGATGAGCGGGACTAGTAGCTTTTTGCTTCTGAACAGTTTTGGCATCTCACTTTATCCTTTGAAGTTTAGAATGATTGACCTATATAGGAACTCAGAATTTAGATAGTGTTATTGATTCTCCTAGTTAAGTATGATGATTCTTGAACATAGCTACTTTATGAGTCTTGGCTGTGGCCCAAAGCACTCTGTCTTCCAGTATTACCACCGGATACATACATGCCACAGACACATAACTGGGTGAACCTTTTTAGATTGTGATTCAGCTTTGCTAGAGTCCCAATTAGCGGTGTCCAGGGTTCTTAAGCACACTCTTTTTGCCTTGGATCACTTTTTATTTCTACCCTTGCCTTTTGGTTTAAAGGGCTATTGGCTTTTTCTGCTTGCTTTTTCTTCTTCTCTCTTTTTTTTTTTTTGCTTCAAGAATCAATTTGATGAATTTTTAGATCCTCAACAACATTTCTCCTTTTCCATCATTCTTTCAAGAGCCAACAAATTTAGCATTCTTTAAACAACAAATTCAAAATACATATGCACTGTTCAAGCATTCATTCAAAAAACAAAAAGTATTGTCACCACATCAAACTAATTCAACTAGTTTCAGAGATAAATTTGAAATCCTGTACTTCTTGTTCTTTTGTAATAAAAACATTTTTCATTTTAAGAAAGGTGATGGATTCATAGGACATTCATAGCTTTAAGGCATAGACACTAAGATACTAATGATCATGTAATAAGACACAAACATAGATAAACATAAGCATAAAAATTCGAAAAATAGAAAATAAAGAACAAGGAGATTAAAGAACGGGTCCACCTTAGTGATGGCGGCTTGTTCTTCCTCTTGAAGATCTTATGGAGTGCTTGAGCTCCTCAATGTCTCTTCCTTGCCTTTGTTGCTCCTCTCTCATGATTCTATGATCTTCTTTAATTTCATGGAGGAGGATGGAATGTTCTTGGTGCTCCACCCTTAGTTGTCCCATGTTGGAACTCAATTCTCCTAGGGAGGTGTTGATTTGCTCCCAATATTTTTGTGGAGAAAAGTGCATCCCTTGAGATGAATCTCTCCATCTCCCATGGCTCAGAGGTGGAAGCTTTTGCCTTCCCTTTCCTCTTTCTAGAGGTTTCTCCGGCCTTAGGTGCCATAAATGGTTATGGAGAAACAAAAAGCAACGCTTTTACCACACCATACTTAGAAGGTTTGCTCATCCTCGAGCAAAAGAAGAAAGAAGAGAGAGAGTGGTGGGGTAGGTGGGGATCCTGTGGGGTCCATAGATCCTGAGGTGTGAAGGATAATTCATCCCTGCACCAAGTGGCGAGCAAAAATGCTCCTTCTGCCAATCCTGGCGTTAAACGCCGGGCTGGTGCCCATTTCTGGCGTTTAACGCCAGCTTGGTGCCCATTCTTGGCGTTTAACGCCAGTCTGGTGCCCCTTTCTGGCGTTAAACGCCAGTCTGGTGCCCCTTTCTGGCGTTAAACACCCAGAATGGTGCCAGACTAGGCGTTAAACGCCCATTTGCTGCCCTTACTGCCGTTTAAACGCCAACAAGTTTTCCTCCAGGGTGTGCTATTTTTCTTTCTGTTTTTCATTCTATTTCTACTTTTTCAATTGATTTTGTGACTTTCCATGGTCATCAACCTATAGAAAACATAAAATAACAAAGGAAAATAATAAATACAACATTGGGTTGCCTCCCAACAAGCACTTCTTTAATGTCAGTAGCTTGACAGTGGGCTCTCATGGAGCCTCACAGATACTCAGAGCCATGTTGGAACCTCCCAACACCAAACTTAGAGTTTGAATGTGGGGGTTCAACACCAAACTTAGAAGTTGGTTGTGGCCTCCTAACACCAAACGTAGAGTTTGACTGTGGGGGCTCTGTTTGACTCTATTTTGAGAGAAGCTCTTCGTGCTTCCTTTCCATGGTTACAGAAGGAGAACCTTGAGTCTTATAGTTTGTACTGTCTGCAAGCCACGGAGCTTCCTGAATAGCAAATAATTGCTCATCCGGAAAGGTTTCAGAGATCTCAGTAGGAGGGAGGGATGCTCCTGTTACTGGTTCTATCCGGGACAGGTGATCAGCTACTTGATTCTCTGTCCCTTTTCTGTCTCTTATTTCTATATCAAACTCTTACAGAAGCAACACCCATCTTATGAGCCTGGGTTTTGAATCCTGCTTTGTGAGTAGATATTTAAGAGCAGCATGATCAGTGTACACAATCACTTTTGATCCTACTAAATAAGATCTGAACTTGTTAATGGCATAAACCACTGCAAGTAACTCCTTTTCTGTGGTTGTGTAGTTCTTCTGTGCATCATTTAGAATACGGCTGCCATAATAAATGACGTGCAGAAGCTTACCATGCCTTTGTCCCAATACTGCACCAATGGCATGGTCACTGGCATCACACATTAGTTCAAATGGTAATGTCCAGTCTGGTGCAGAGATGGCTGGTGCTGTGACCAGCTTAGCTTTTAGAGTCTCAAACGCCTGCAGACACTCCTTATCAAAGATAAATGGCGTGTCAACAGCTAGCAGATTACTCAGAGGTTTGGCAATTTTTGAAAAATTCTTTATAAACCTTCTGTAGAATCTTACATGCCCTAGAAAGCTTCTGATTGCCTTAACATTGGTATGTGGTGGTAATTTTTCAATTACTTCAACTCTAGCTTGATCCACCTCTATTCCCTTGTTTGAAATTTTATGCCCAAGGACAATCCCTTCAGTCACCATAAAGTGACATTTTTCCCAGTTTAAAACTAGGTTGGTCTCTTGGCATCTTTTCAGAACAAGTGCTAGATGGTTAAGGCAGGAGCTGAATGAGTCTCCAAATACTAAAAAGTCATCCATGAAGACTTCCATAAATTTCTCTACCATATCTGAGAAGATAGAGAGCATGCACCTCTGAAAGGTTGCAGGTGCATTACACAGACCAAAAGGCATCCTTCTATAGGCAAATACTCCAGAAGGACATGTAAATGCTGTTTTCTCTTAGTCCTGAGGATCTACTGCAATTTGGCTGTAACCTGAATAGCCATCCAAAAAGCACTAATATTCATGACCTGCCAGTCTCTCTAGCATCTAGTCTATGAATGGTAAAGGAAAATGATCCTTCCTGGTGGCTGTGTTGAGCCTTCTGTAGTCAATACACATACGCCACCCTGTAACTGTTCTTGTAGGAACCAGTTCATTCTTTTCATTATGAACTACTGTTATGCCTCCCTTCTTGGGGACAACGTGGACAGGGCTCACCCAGGGGCTATCAGAAATAGGATAAATAATCCCAGCCTCTAGTAACTTAGTGACCTCTTTCTGCACCACCTCCTTCATGGCTGAATTTAGCCGCCTTTGTGGTTGAACCACTGGCTTAGCATCATCCTCCAATAGGATCTTGTGCATGCATCTTGCTGGGCTAATGCCCTTAAGATCACTTACGGACCACCCAAGAGCTGTCTTGTGTGTCCTTAGCACTTGAATTAGTGCTTCCTCTTCCTGTGGATTTAAAGCAGAGCTTATGGTCACTGGAAAAGTGTCACCTTCTCCCAGAAATGCATATTTTAGGGATGGTGGTAGTGGCTTGAGCTCGGGTTTAGGAGGCTTATCTTCTTCTTGAGGAATTTTCAGAATTTCTTTTATTTCCTTTAGTTCCTCCAGATCAGGCTGAACATCTTTAAAGATGTTCTCTAGCTCTGATTCAAGACTTTCAGTCATATTGACCTCCTCCACCAAAAAGTCAATAATATCAGCGCTCATGAAGTCATTTGATGTGTCTGGATGCTGCATAGCTTTGACAACATTCAACTTGAACTCATCTTCAATGACTCTCAGGGTTAATTCCCCTTTTTGGACGTCAATGAGGGTTCGTCCAGTTGCTAGGAAAGGTCTTCCTAGAATAAGAATTGCACTCTTGTGCTCCTCCATTTCCAGCACTACAAAGTCAGTGGGAAAGGCAAATGGCCCAACCTTGACAATCATGTCCTCAATTATGCCTGATGGGTATTTAATGGAGCCATCAGCAAGTTGAAGACATATCCGGGTTGGTTTGACCTCTTCAGTCAAGCCGAGCTTTCTGATAGTGGATGCAGGTATTAGGTTGATACTTGCCCCAAGATCACATAGAGCTTTCTTGGTACAAGTACCCTCTAATGTGCATGGTATCATAAAGCTTCCTGGATCTTGAAGCTTTTCTGGTAAGCTTTTCAGAATGACTGCACTGCATTCTTCAGTGAGAAACACTTTTTCAGTTTCTCTCCAATCCTTCTTATGACTTAAGATCTCTTTCATGAACTTAGCATAAGAAGGTATTTGCTCAAGTGCCTCTGCAAACAGAATCTTTATTGCAAGAGTCCTTAGATAGTCTGCAAAGCGGGCAAATTACTTATCCTGTTTCGCTTGTCGGAGTTTCTGAGGATAAGGCATCTTGGCTTTATATTCTTCAACCTTAGTTGCTGCAGGTTTATTCCTTACATAAGTGGTTGGAGAAGCCTTTTTAGAGGTGTTACTATCAGCACTCTCAGGTGTCTGATTCCTCATTGGCGTTTGAACGCCAGGATTGGGTGAAGAATGGGCGTTTAACGCCAACTTTTCCCCCTTTTCTGGCGTTTGAACGCCAGAACTGGGCAGGGAATGGGCGTTTAACGCCAGCTTTTCCCCCCTTTCTGGTGTTTAAATGCCAGGAGTATTCCTCTCTGGGCTCTTACTGTCCTCAGAGGGATTTTGAGCAGTGGTTTGGTTATCCTCTGTCAAATGTTCCTTTCTTGGCTTTTTGCTACTTTGAGCAGTGTTATTCAATGTCTTCCCACTTCTCAGTTGAACTGCTTGGCATTCTTCTGTTATCTGTTTAGATAACTGTTGTTTTGTCTGATTCAACTGTGATTCTATGTTCTTGTTAGCAATTTTAGTTTCTTGGAGCATCTCTTTAAATTTTGCTAACTGTTTTGTCATCAGGTGTAGTTGCTGATTAAGCTCAACCATCTGTTCTTGAGGATTAGGATTAGTGGCTACTGCCATAACTTCTTCTTTTGTAGAGCACTCATTGCTAGAGTACAAATGTTAATTTCTAGCAACAGTATCTATAAGCTCTTGAGCCTCTTCAATCGTCTTCCTCATATGTATAGATCCACCAGCTGAGTGGTCTAGAGACATCTGAGCTTTTTCTATAAGCCCATAGTAGAAGATGTCTAACTGTACCCACTCTGAAAACATTTCAGAGGGGCATTTTCTTAGCATACCTGTATACCTCTCCCAGGCATTATAAAGGGATTCATTATCCTCTTGTTTAAAGCCTTGGATGTCCAGCCTTAGCTGTGTCATCCTTTTTGGAGGGTAAAATTGATTCAGGAATTTGTCTGATAACTGTTTCCATGTCTTTATGCTTGCTGTAGGTTGGTTATTCAACCACCTCTTAGCTTGATCTTTTACAGCAAATGGAAACAGTAATAATCTGTAGACATCCTGATCCACCTCTTTATCACGTACTGGGTCAGCAAGTTGTAAGAATTGTGCCAGAAATTCAGTAGGTTCTTCCTATGGAAGACCGGAATACTGGCAATTTTGCTGCACCATGATAATGAGTTGAGGATTTAGCTCAAAGCTGCTTGCTTTAATGGGAGGTATACAGATGCTACTCCCATATGCAGCTGTAATGGGGTTAGCATATGACCCCAGAGTCCATCTGGATTGTTCAATTCCACTTAGGTCCATGATGGAGAAAGGGAATATGATATGGATTCACAAGTAAAGTAATTTTTTTTTAAAGGTGACCGAAAAAAATTTAAAATAAAATAAAATAAAATTTCGAAAACTAAAAAAATAAGATCAAAATAGATTGAAAACTAAATCAATTAGTTAATAAAAAAAAGATTTTGGAATTAGCAATTGAAAAGATATGATTGAAAATTATTTTGAAAAAGAATCAATTTTTGAAATGAGGAAAGAGAAAAATAACAAAACGACACCAAACTTAAAATTTTTAGAAAATCAGACACAAATTTTCGAAAACTTAAAGGAAAACACAAAGAAGACACCAAATTTAGAATATGAAATTAAACTCAAATAAAAGACTCTAAACCAACAAAAATAAAACAGTCCTAATCTAAGCAACAAGATAAACCGTCAGTTGTCCAAACTCGAACAATCCCCACCAACGGCGCCAAAAACTTGGTGCACGAAATTGCAATCACACTTTTGCAATCCCGCACAACTAACCAGCAAGTGCACTTGGTCGTCCAAGTAATACCTTACGTGAGTAAGGGTCGATCCCACGGAGATTGTCGGCTTGAAGCAAGCTATGGTTATCTTGTAACTCTTAGTCAGGATATCAATAATTCTCAGGTTTAATTGTGAAAAGTGGAAGAACATGAAATAATTACTTGTTTTGCAGTAATGGAGATCATGTTGAGGTTTTGGAGATGCTTTATCTTCTGGATCTCTGCTTTCCTACTGTCTTCTTCTTCAAGCACGCAAGGCTCCTTCCATGGCAAGCTGTATGTAGGGTTTCACCGTTGTCAATAGCTACCTCCCATCCTCTCAGTGAAAATGTTCAACGCGCTCTGTCACAGCACGGCTAATCATCTGTCGGTTCTCAATCAGGTCGGAATAGAATCTAGTGATTCTTTTGCGTCTGTCACTAATGCCCAGCCTTCAGGAGTTTGAAGCTCATCACAGTCATTCAATCCTTGAATCCTACTCAGAATACCACAGACAAGGTTTAGACCTTCCGGATTCTCTTGAATGCCGCCATCAATTCTAGCTTATACCACGAAGATTCTGATTAAGAAATCCAAGAGATATCTACTCAATCTAAGGTAAAACGGAGGTGGTTGTTAGGCACACGTTCATATGTGAGAATGATGATGAGTGTCACGGATCATCACATTCATCAAGTTTAGGAACAAGTGATATTTTAGAATAGAAGCAAGCGTGATTGAATGAAAAGCAGTAGTAATTGCATTAATCCATCAAGACACAGCAGAGCTCCTCACCCCCAACCATGGGGTTTAGAGACTCATGCCGTTGAAGATACAATAAGAAACGTGTAATGTCATGAGGTAGAGATACAATGTCAAAAGGTCCTATTAATAGTGAACTAGTAACCTAGGGTATACAGAAATGAGTAAATGACGTAAAAATCCACTTCCGGGGTCCACTTGGTGTGTGCTTGGGCTGAGCATTGAAGCTTTCATGTGTAGAGACTTTTTCTGGAGTTAAACGGCAGCTTTTATGCCAGTTTGGGCATTAAACTCCAATTTTTGTGCCAGTTCCGGCGTTAAACGCCGGGAATTCTGAAGCTGATTTGCAATGCCGGTTTGGGCCATCAAATATCGGGCAAAGTATGGACTATTATACATTGCTAGAAAGCCCAGGATGTCTAGTTTCCAACGCAATTGAGAGCGCGCCAATTGGGCTTCTGTAGCTCCAGAAAATCCACTTCGAGTGCAGGGAGGTCAGAATCCAACAGCATCTGCAGTCCTTTTCAGCCTCTGAATCAGATTTTTGCTCAGGTCCCTCAATTTCAGCCAGAAAATACCTGAAATCGCAGAAAAACACACAAACTCATAGTAAAGCCCAGAAAAGTGAATTTTAACTAAAAACTAATAAAAATGTAATAAAAACTAACTAAAATATACTAAAAACATACTAAAAACAATGCCAAAAAGCATATAAATTATCCGCTCATCAAAGACCAATTCGATCTTCTGTGAATTGGCACACTCCAAGGGGAGTGGGTCTTCAGACCCCTCCCCTCAACCACTCTTCTCATTTTTCTCTTCTTTTCTTCCTTAGGAGTAGTTTCTTTTCTTTGTACTTTTCATTTATGAATTTGGAAGTTTTAATGTTAGTTTTAATCTTCATCTTTACTTTTCTGCACTTCCTTTCTTTTCCATTTTGGTAGAGCAATGATCAACTAACTCTTTTCATTGGATTAGAGAGCTCTATTGTGATTCAATGGATCAATTGTAGTTCTTATTCTTCTTCTTCTTTCTTTTCTCTTGATTTTACTAGAGAGCTTTCGATCTTCATCCAATTGGTTAGCTATCTTGGAAGAGAAGCTCTCCATGATTGGATCTCCTCGGAACCTTGGAAGAGGAATGAGGAGATCATGCTAGAAATGCTCTCTCACATTGGATTAGGTTGGGGGTTGGGCGGATATAGTGACATGTAATCCTCCCAATACTTTGATCTATGAATGTGTGTGGTATAATCAGTGACCAAACTTCATCTCTTTCCATGAGCAATTAAATCAAGGAATTGGAAAATTGTTCAAGCTTAGAGAGATTGGATTGCCAAGGAATTGGGATCCAATCACTTAAGATTTCCAAGGAGATCAATGAATGCATTGATTGAGGAAGAGATGAGAATGAACTTGATCCAGAGGATTGCAATATCTCTTGATCCCAATGTTCATTTTATTTTTAGTTCTTACATTTACTTTTCTTGCCATTTACTTTTCTGCACTTTATTGCATTTCTTTACTTTTATGCCATTTACATTTCCTTGTTACTTATCACTCCAATATGATTCGTCTAACTAGGATAATCAATTAACCATTGATTGTTTAATCCGTTAATCCCTGTGGATTCGACCTCACTCTATTGTGAGTTTTTACTTGACGACAATTCGGTATGCTTGCCGAATGGAAATTTGTTGAGAGACAAGTTTCCGTGCATCATAAGCAACGATTATTGAGTGATATGCTTAGTTAGGCAAGCAGAAAAGAGTGTTTTGGTATTCAAAGAGCATTAAAAAGTAATTAAGAATTTCATAAAGTAAGCAGCAATGAGTTGGGAATAAAATATTGAGAAAACAGCTAAGGCTTCAGAGTTATCTATTTTCCGAATTAACTTTTATTACTAACTAATTTAATCATGTAAGATTTAATTTCATGGCAAACTATATGTGACTAGACCCTAATTCCTTAGACCTTCCTAGTCTCTTCTAAAATTCATTAACTGCCAATTCCTTGGTCAATTAATTCTAATTAGAAGGCGAAGTTCAAATTCCAGTTTATATGCCACAAAAATCCTAATTATCCAAAAATAAGGGAATTATATGTCACGTATCCCATTAAATACAAACAATTAGAAATTTAGGATAATATGTTTTCAAGCTGTTGTTCAAGTAAAGAGCTTTTTCAAGTTTTACAAGAACTCAATTAGAACATGGGTCATACTTCCGTTCCACCCAAATTCATAAAACAAAGAACGAAAACAAATTATTAAAATATAAATCAAAACATGGATTAAATTAGTAAGATCAAACGAATCAATCCATACAAATAGACAGAGCTCCTAACCTAACAATGAAGGATTAGTTGCTCATGGTTCAGAGAAGAAAAATAAGGATTCTGGTAAAATGTACCGTCTTTCCATCTGATGGCATCTAAATTCCTATTTATAACAAATCCTAATTAATTTAAAATCTAATTATCTAAAATTAAAAATAATATCTTTTCCTAAAGATAAGATTTGAATTTAAATTTGAATTAATTAACAAGTCTTCAGCTGATGTGTGGGGACCACTTGATTTGTCCATTTTGCAGCTTCTAATCTGTGTTTTCTGGGCTGGAAACTGGGTCAAAACATCCCAGAAATCGCCCCCAGCGTTTTTCTGCATTTTCTACACGTGGCGCATGTCACGCGTACGCGTCGCTATTCTTCTTCGCAAGTCACGCGGTCGTGTCGGTCACACGGACGCGTCGCTGAGCAAATCTTCAATTCACGCGTACGCGTCAGTCACGCGCACGCATCGCCATCGATATCTCGAAATCACATGCACGCGTCAGGCACGCTTACACATCGCTCCTCGCAGCCATCTCCTTTGATTCTTGTGCTGCAGAAACTCCATCAAATCCAGCCGAATGCTACCTAAAATAAACAGTATTGCAGAAAACACAAAATAGCATCCATAGTGGCTAAAATACAATTAATTCTTGATTAAAATCAACAATATCCATGCAAATTCACTAGGAAAAGATAGAAAAGATGCTCACGCATCACAACACCAAACTTGAACTGTTGCTTGTCCTCTAGGGTTTAGGGTTGGCATCTCACTCTCCTTTGAATCAGAAGGATGTCATTGTCATTCGGAATTAGAATTCGTATAATATTATGAATTCTCTGATCTTTACATTTCATTTTAATCCTTGAACACAGCAAAATTGTTTTTAATTTATTTTTTCTTTGGTGCTTTGCACCTTGAGCCTAGCCGTGACTTTAAATATTTTGTCTCAAGGATTACTTGACACAGAAACACCACAAGCACTTAACTGGGGGACTCTCTTTGACTCCTGATTTTTCTTTCAGTTACTCCCAGATAGTGGTGCTCAAAGCCTTTGGCATACTCTATTAAACGCACTTGGTCTCAACTCTAAGTGTTCTGTCTCAAGGATTACTTGACACAATCACACCACAAGCACATGACTAGGAAAACAACTCTTTGAGCATTTAATCATGTCTGACCTCTCTAGTCGTCATTGATGCTCAAAGCCTTGGACCTTGCTTTTATTATTTATTTATTTATTTATTTATTCTTCTTTTTGCTATTTCTTTTGCTTTAAGGATTAAATTTTTCTTTATTTCAGAGAAGTCATAATAATTTTCTAAATTCCTGTTCCTTATACATCAACATCCCTTGATTCAAATTCAAATATGCACTGTTCATATAATGCATTCAAAAATCACAGAAAATACCACCACCTTTAAGTAAATAAGACTATTCTTAAAATTAATCTCAATTTCTCATGAAATACATCACTTCTGTCATTTTTTTATTTGAATTCAAGCTCAGTGGGTAACACATGAGACATCTTTTCAGAATTAAAGTAATTAAAAGAAAGCTAAACTAGTCCTAGGATTCTAACTAATAAAGGAGCGTGCAACAGACAAAGCAAAATAGCAAAAAATCGGAACATAACATAGAAAAAGAGGGAAGGAATAAAAAAAGAAAAGAACTCAACCACCTTAGTTATCATAGCGTTCGCTTTATTCTTTAGGTTGTCTTCCTCAGTGAAGATGATTCGCCTCACTTTTGTGCCAGGAAACCCATAAGCGAAGCGTCAACACCAAACTTAAAGGTTTGCTTGTCCTCAAGCAAAGAAGAACTGAAAATGAAAATAAAAATAAATAGTGAGAGGAAAGAAGAATATAAAGTTAAAAGAACACGAGAGAATCAGGATTGGGAGAGAGAGAAAGAAAAGTAAACACTGTGCGGTGAACGCGACGCGTACACGTGTAGCACGCATACGAGTGGGTCGCGAGTTTTTCCTCAATGACGCGTGAGCGTCGGGCACGCATCCGCGTGCCATGGGTTTTGTGCGATTCGTGCGAAGGCAGCCATGCGCACGCGCAACTCTCTGTTCGCGTGGCTTGGGAACCAATTTTCAATCGACGCGTGGATTGCCATTTGTGCAAATGACGCACACGCGTCACGGATGCGTATGCATGGTCAATTCTATGCGTCTAGCACACTTCCAGTCCCAAGCCAGCACAACTCTCTGCCCAAACACTCTTTGACGTCGATTTGTCAGGTCACGCATGCGCGTCAGCGACGCGCATGCGTGGATGGTGAAAAGTGCAAACGACGCGCACGCGTGGGGTACGCGTACGCGTGGTCATGCTTGTGCGCCAAGCATGTGTCCAGCGCCACTTCCGCGCAACTCTCTGTCAATTTTTATTTTTCACGCACACCTGATTGACGCATTCGCGTCAGTGACGCTTGCGCATCGTGTGTGTTTTTCTCTTTTTTTGTTTTTTTTTAGCTTGAGGTGTTCAGTTCCTGGAATAATATAGCTGCATGATCATAGAAACAATAAAAACTTAATAAAAATAAAAAAAGAAAAACTACTACTATGAAAAATAGCTAAGGATAAGAATTTATCAGGTTGCCTCCCGACAAGCGCTTATTTAACGTCACTAGCTTGACGGTATGTTCTGCTAGTTCAGCAGGTGAGTGGACTTCTGGCGATCAATCTCACCTCCAAGATAATGCTTCAACCTCTGGCCATTCACTGTAAATTTCCTATCAGAATTCTCTTCCTGTATTTTCACATGACCATATGATAAAGCTCTGATAACCACAAATGGTCTTGACCATCGGGATTTCAGCTTCCTGGGAAAGAATTTGAGCCTTGAATTATATAGAAGCACTCTTTGTCCTGGCTCAAAGATTCTGATGGCAATCCTCTTGTCATGTAGTAGCTTAGTTCTCTCCTTATAGAGCTTGGCATTCTCATAGGATGAATATCTGAATTCATCAAGCTCATTCAACTAAAGCATTCGCTTAATTCCTGCAGCTTCTAAATCAAGATTCAGATACCTGATTGCCCAGTAAGTTTTATGCTCCAACTCAACTGGCAAGTGACAGGCTTTGCCATAAACCAACTGATAAGGGACATGCTGATGGGAGTCTTGTACGCTGTCAGGTATGCCCAGAGAGGATCATCAAGCTTTCTAGACCAGTTCTTTCTTGAAACACTGACGGTCTTCTCTAGAATCCTCTTAAGTTCCCTATTGAAAACTTCAACCTGTCCACTTGTCTGAGGGTGATAGGGGGTTGCCACTTTATGATGAACTCCATATCTCTGCAGAAGAGAGTCCAGCTGTCTGTTGTAGAAATGGCTTCCTCCATCACTAATGAGTGTCCCTGGGACACCAAACCGGCTAAAGATATATCTCTGAAGAAAGCTTATTACCACTTTGGCATTATTGGTGGGAAAAGCCACATCTTTCACCCACTTGGACACATAGTCAACTGCCACTAGAATATAGTTGTTTGAATGTGAGGGTGGGAAAGGTCCCATGAAATCAATACCCCACACATCAAACAACTCAACCTCAAGGATTCCCTGCAATGGCATTTCATGGTTGGCAGGAAGATTTGTGGCTTTTTCACATCTGTCACAATGTTTTACAAATGCTCTGGAGTCTCTGAAGAGAGTTGGCCAGTAAAACCCACTCTGAAGGACCTTTGTAGCTGTCCTTTCACCACCAAAGTGGCCTCCATACTCAGAACCATGACAGTGCCAAAGAATCTGCTGTTTTTCTTCATTTGGGACACACCTCTGGATGATTCCATCTGAACATCTTTTAAAAAGGCATGGTTCCTCCCAAATGTAGTACTTTGCATCAGTCAATAGCTTCTTCACTTGTTGCCTACTATACTCCCTTGGGATAAAATTCATGGCCTTATAATTTGCAATGTCTATAAACCATGGAGCCTGCTGAATGAGGAACAATTGTTCATCTAGAAACGTCTCAGTCATAGTTGTGGGTGGTTGTACTCCTGCTTCAGGCTCAATTCTGAAAAGATGGTCAGCTACTTGATTCTCTGACCCTTTCCTATCTTTTATCTCAATATCAAACTCTTGGAGGAAAAACACCCATCTGATTAATCTTGGTTTAGAATCCTGTTTGGTTAGATGGTACTTCAAAGCAGCATGATCAGTATAATTAATAACCTTAGAACCAAGTAAATAGGACCTAAACTTATCAACAGCATACACAATAGCTAATAATTCCTTTTCTATAGTTGTGTAATTCTTTTGGGCATCATTTAGCACACGACTAGCATAGTAAATGACATGTACAAGCTTACCATGCCTTTGTCCTAAAACAGCTCCTATAGCAAAGTCACTAGCATCACACATAAATTCAAATGGTAGATCCTAGTCAGGGGGAGCTATAATGGGAGTAGAGGTAAGGTTTGCTTTCAGAGTTTCAAAAGCATGTAAACAATCAGAATCAAAGACAAAAGAAACATTAGCAACCAACAGGTTGCTTAGAGGTTTAGCAATTTTAGAAAAATCCTTTATAAATCTTCTATAAAATCCTGCATGACCCAAGAAACTCCTGATTGCCTTAACACTAGTTGGTGGTGGTAATTTTTCAATCACCTCCACCTTTGCTCTATCAACCTCAATTCCCTTACTTGAAATCCGGTGTCCAAGAACAATACCTTCTGTAACCATAAAATGACATTTTTCCCAATTTCAAACAAGGTTTAATTCTTGATACCGTTTCAAGACAAGAGATAAATGCTTAAGGCAGGATTCAAAAGAATTACCAAAAATAGAAAAGCCATCCATAAATACCTCAATAAACTTTTCAACCATATCGGAAAAAATTGAAAGCATACACCTCTGAAAAGTTGCTGGAGCATTGCAAAGTCCAAAAGGCATTCTTCTGTAGGCAAATACTCCAAAGGGGCATGTAAATGCTATCTTCTCTTGATCTTGAGGGTCCACTGCAATTTGGTTATATCCAGAATATCCATCTAGAAAATAATAAAATGCATGACCAGCTAACCTCCCAAGCATCTGATCAATGAAAGGCAGGGGGAAATAATCCTTCCTTGTAGCAGTGTTGAGCCTCCTGTAGTCTATACACATTCTCCATCCTGTGACTGTTCTTGTGGGGATAAGCTTATTCTTTTCATTCTTGATCACTTTTATCCCTCCTTTCTTGGGAACTACCTGCACAGGACTTACCCAAGGACTGTCAGAAATAGGGTAAATAATTCTTGCTTCCCATAGTTTTATTACCTCTTTTTGGACCACCTCTTTCATGGTTGGATTGAGTCGCCTTTGTGGTTGCACAACTGGTTTAGCATCATCTTCAAGGAAGATCTTGTACATACACTTGGTTGGACTAATCCCCTTCAAGTCACTAATGGTCCACCCAAGAGCTGTTTTATGGCTCTTGAGCACTGAAATAAGTGCCTCTTCCTCTTTAGGCTTCAGAGAAGAGCTAATAATCACTGGATATGAGTCATTCTCACCCAAGAATACATATTTCAGAGAAGGATGTAAGGATTTGAGCTCAAGCTTGGGGTCTTCCTCCTATGCTTTAGGCGTATGAACCATAGCCTTTTGGGGTGGTGAATTATCAACTTCAACTAATTCATACTCAGAGATAGGATCCAGAATGTCATCAAGCTCATCAGCTTTCAGTACCTCTTGAACAAGTGGTTCAATAACATCTATTTTTATACACCCTTTAGAATCATTAGGGTGCTTGAGAGCTTCAAAAACATGAAGGACCACATGTTCTTCATTGACCCTTAGGGTCAATTCACCGTTTTGTACATCAATCAGAGCTCTACCTATAGCTAAAAAGGGTTTACCAAGTATAATAGAGGATTTTACCTCCTCTTCAAAGTCTAATATAACAAAATCAACAGGAAAGATGAATGGTCCTATTTTAACAAGTAAATCCTCAACAACACCCATAGGTAATTGGTGGACGAAATTGTGATTGCCCTCTTTGTATTTGCATGAGATTTATTTAATGGCTCTTTGGCATATGTGATCACAACTACGTTCAACTAACCAGCAAGTGTACTGGGTCGTCCAAGTAATAAACCTTACGTGAGTAAGGGTCGATCCCACAGAGATTGTTGGTATGAATAGAAAATAAAAAGGGATAGAAATACTTATGTAAAGCAATAGTGGGAATTTCAGATAAGTGTGTGAAGATGCTGTGCTCCTCTCGTATCTCTATTTTCTTATTACATTCATCCAATCCTTCCTACTCCTTTCCATGGCAAGCTATATGTAGGGCATCACCGTTGTCAATGGCTACATCCCATCCTCTCAGTGAAAACGTTCCTATGCTCTGTCACAGCACGGCTAATCATCTGTCGGTTCTCAATCAGGTTGGAATAGAATCCCTTGATTCTTTTGCGCTTGTCATCACGCCCAGCCTTCAGAAGTTTGAAGCTCGTCATAGTCATTCAATCCCAGAATCCTACTCGGAATACCATAGACAAGGTTTAGACTTTTCGGATCCTCATGAATGCCGCCATCTATCTAACTTATACCACGAAGATTCTGTTGGGGAATCTAAGAGATATGCGTCCGGCCTAAAGTAGAACGGAAGTGGTTGTCAGTCACGCGCGTTCATAGGTGAGAATGATGATGAGTGTCACGGATCATCACATTCATCAAAGTTAAGTATAACGTATATCTTGGAATAAGGATAGAAGAGAATTGAATAGAAAGTAATAATAATTGTATTGAAACTTGAGGTACAGCAGAGCTCCACACCCTTAATCTATGGTGTGCAGAAACTCCACTGTTGAAAATACATAAGTAAAAGGTTCAGGCATGGCCGAATGGCCAGCCCCCTAAGTGATCAAGAGACCGAATAATCAAAAGATTAAACTATCAAAAGATGTCTAATACAATAGTAACTTATCCTATACTAGACTAGCTACTAGGGTTTACATGAGTAAATAATTGATGCATAGATCCACTTCCGGGGCCCACTTGGTGTATGCTTGGGCTGAGCTTGATCTATCCACGAGCTGAGGCTTTTCTTGGAGTTGAACTCCAAGTTATAACGTGTTTTGGGCGTTCAACTCCGGATCATGACATTTTTCTGCCGTTTAACTCCAGACAGCAGCATGTACTTGGCGTTCAACGCCAAGTTACATTGTCAAATTCCGAATAAAGTATGGACTATTATATATTTCTGGAAAGCTCTGGATGTCTACTTTCCAACGCCGTTGAGAGCACGCCAATTGGAGTTCTGTAGCTCTAGAAAATCTATTTCACGTGCAGGGAGGTCAGATTCCAACAGCATCATCAGTCCTTTTGTCAGCCTTTTTCAGAGTTTTGCTCAAATCCCTCAATTTCAGCCAGAAATTACCTGAAATCACAGAAAAACACACAAACTCATAGTAAAGTCCAGAAATGTGAATTTAACATAAAAACTAATGAAAACATCCCTAAAAGTAGCTTGAACTTACTAAAAACTACCTAAAAATAATGCCAAAAAGCGTACAGATTATCCGCTCATCACAACACCAAACTTAAATTGTTGCTTGTCCCCAAGCAACTGAAAATCAAGTAGGATAGAAAGAAGAGAATATACTATAAATTCCAAAATATCAATGAATATTAATTCTAATTAGATGAGCGGGACTTGTAGCTTTTTGCTTCTGAATAGTTTTGGCATCTCACTTTTTCCTTTGAAGTTTAGAATGATTGGCTTCTCTAGGAACTTAGAATTTCGGATAGTGTTATTGACTTTCCTAGTTGAGCATGTTGATTCTTGAATACAGCTACTTATAAGTCTTGGCTGTGGCCCTAAGCATTTTGTTTTCTAGTATTACCACCGGATACACAAATGCCACAGACACATAACTGGGTGAACCTTTTCAGATTGTGACTCAGCTTTGCTAGAGTCCCCAGTTAGAGGTGTCCAGAGCTCTTAAGCACACTCTTTTTTCTTTGGATCACGACTTTAACCACTCAGTCTCAAGCTTTTCACTTGGACTTTCATGACACAAGCACATGGTTAGGGACAGCTTGATTTAGCCGCTTAGGCCTAGATTTTATTTCCTTGGGCCCTCCTATCCATTGATGCTCAAAGCCTTGGATCCTTTTTACCCTTGCCTTTTGGTTTTAAGGGCTATTGGCTTTTTCTGCTTGCTTTTTCTTTTTCTTTCTATTTTTTTTTCGCCATTTTTTTTCGCAAGCTTTCTTTTTCACTGCTTTTTCTTGCTTCAAGGATCAATTTCATGATTTTTCAAATCATCAATAACATTTCTCTTTATTCATCATTCTTTCAAGAGCCAACAATTTTAACATTCATAAACAACAAGATCAAAAATATGCACTGTTCAAGCATTCATTCAGAAAACAAAAAGTATTGTCACCACACCAATATAATTAAATTAAATTCAATGATAAATTCGAAATTCATGTACTTCTTGTTCTTTTGAATTAAAATATTTTTCATTTAAGAGAGGTGAAGGATTAATGGAATTTATTCATAGCTTTAAGACATGGTTACTACATACTAATGATCATGAAGTAGAGACACAAAACATAGATAAACATACAACATAAAAACTGAAAAGCAGAAAGAAATAAGAACAAGGAATGAATCCACCTTTAGTGGCGTCTTCTTCTTAAAGGACCAACAATGTCCTTAAGCTCTTCTATGTCCCTTCCTTGCCTTTGTTGCTCCTCCCTCGTTACTCTTTGATCTTCTCTTATTTCTTGGAGAATGATGGAGTGCTCATGTTGTTCCACCCTTAATTGTTCCACATTGTGGCTCAAATCTTCTAAGGAGGTGTTGAGTTGCTCCCAATAGTTGTTAGGAGGAAAGTGCATCCCTTGAGGCATCTCAGGGATTTGTTGATGATGAGCTTCCTCATGCATCTCCTGAGAACCGTGAAGGATCTCTCTTGCTTGCTCCATCCTCTTCTTGGTGATGGGCTTATCCTCTTCAATGGGGATGTCTCCTTCTATGATAACTCCAGCTGAGTAACATAGATGGCAAATAAGGTGAGGAAAAGCTAGCCGTGCCATTGAGGAGGACTTGTCGGCTATTTTGTAGATTTCATTGGAGATGACCTCATGAACTTCTACTTCCTCTCCAATCATGATGCTATGAATCATGATGGCCCGATCCACAGTAACTTCAGATCGGTTGCTAGTAGGAATGATGGAGTGTTGAATGAACTCCAACCATCCTCTAGCCACAGGCTTGAGGTCCAGTCTTCTTAGTTGAACTGGCTTGCCTTTGGAGTCTATTCTCCATTGAGCTCCTTCCACACATATGTCAATTAGGACTTGGTCCAACCTTTGATTAAAGTTGACCCTTCTAGTGTAGGGGCGTTCATTTTCTTGCATCATGGGCAAGTGAAACGCCAACCTCACATTTTCCGGACTAAAATCTAAGTATTTCCCCCGAACCATTGTGAGATGATTCTTTGGATTCGGGTTCATACTTTGATCATGGTTCCTAGTGATCCATGCATTGGCATAGAACTCTTGAACCATTAAGATTCTGACTTGTTGCATGGGGTTGGTTATGACTTCCCAACCTCTTCTTCAGCTTTCATGTCGGATCTCCGGATACTCATTCTTTTTTAGCTTGAAAGGGACCTCAGGGATCACCTTCTTCTTTGCCACAACATCATAGAAGTGGTCTTGATGGCTCTTGGAGATGAATCTTTCCATCTCCCATGACTCGGAGGTGGAAGCTTTTGTCTTCCCTTTTCCTTTTCTAGAGGATTCTCCGGCCTTAGGTGCCATTGATGGTAGCGGAAAACAAAAAGATTGTGCTTTGACCACACCAAACTTAAAATATTGCTCGTCCTCGAGCAATAGAAGAAAGAAGAGAAGAAGAAGAAGAAGAGAATATGGTAGAGAGGGAGAGATGTGGGTTCGGCCTAGGTGAAGAAGAAGGGGTTGTGTTGTGTGAAAATGAAGTAGAATGGAAGGGTATCTACAGGGAGAGGGGGTAGTGTTTGTTCGGCCATTTAGGGTGGGAATGGGTGGGAAAATGGTTTTGAATTTTGGAAGTAGGTGGGGTTTATGGGGAAGAGTAGATGGATTTGAGTGGTGAAGGGGCTGATTGGGAAGAGGAATTGAGGTGATTGGTGAAGAGTGTTGGGAAGTGTGACATGGGGAATACAAATCAAAAAAATAGGATTAGGGGGTAAGGTGGGAATATAGTAGGTGGGGATCCTGTGGGGTCCACAGATCCTGAGGTGATCCTGTGGGGTCCACAGATCCTGAGGTGTCAAGGAATTCCATCCCTGCACCAATTAGGCATGTAAATTGCCTTTGCACACCATTCTGGCGTTTAAACGCCGTGTGGTGCACATTCTAGGCATTCAATGCCCATGTAAAGCGTGTTTCTGGCGTTGAACGCCAGTTTCATGCTTGTTACTGGCGTTCAGTGCCAGCTTTTCTTCTCTGGGCACATTCCTGGCGTTCAGCGCCAGAATGTTGCTTGTTTCTGGCGTTCAGCGCCAGAATGATGCTCTGTTCTGGCGTTGAACGCCAGCCTGTACGTCCTCGAGGGTGTGATTTATTTCTTCTGCTGTTTTTGATTCTGTTTTTAATTTTTTTTTATTTTTTCGTGACTCCTCATGATCATGTACCTACACAAAATAAAAATAAAATAATATAAAATAAAAATTAGATAAAATTGGGTTGCCTCCCAACAAGCGCTTCTTTAATGTCAATAGCTTGACAGTGGCTCTCATGGAGCCACAAGGTGATCAGGTCAATGTTGTATAGTCCCAACACCAAACTTAGAGTTTAGTTGTGGCCTCACAACACCAAACTTAGAGTTTGACTGTGGGGGCTCTTCTTGACTCTGAACTGAGAGAAGCTCTTCAATGTTACTCTCTTTTGTCACAGAGGGATGGCCATGTGCCTTAAACACAAGGTAGTCCCCATTCAATTGAAGGACTAATTCACCTCTGTTGACATCTATCACAGCTCCTGCTGTGGCTAGGAAAGGCCTTCCAAGGATGATGCATTCATCCTCTTCCTTCCTAGTGTCTAAGATTATGAAATCAGCAGGAATGTAAAGGCCTTCAACCTTTACTAACACGTCTTCCACTATTCCATAAGTTTATCTCAATGACTTGTCTGCCAATTGTAATGAGAACAAGGCAGGTTGTACCTCAATGATCCCCAGCTTCTCCATTACAGAGAGTGGCATAAGATTTATCCCTGACCCTAGATCACATAGAGCTTTTTCAAAGGTCATGGTGCCTATGGTACGAGGTATTAAGAACATGCCAGGATCATGTTTCTTTTGAGGTAGAGTTTTCTGAATCCAGGTATCTAGTTCACTAATGAGCAAGGGAGGTTCACTTTCCCAAGTCTCATTACCAAACAACTTGGCATTCAGCTTCATGATAGCTCCTAAATATTGAGCAACTTGCTCTTCAGTCACATCTTCATCATCTTCAGAGGAAGAATAGTCTTCAAAGCTCATGAATGGCAGAAGAAGATTCAATGGAATCTCTATGGTCTCTATATGAGCCTCATATTCCTTTGGATCCTTAACAGGAAACTCCTTCTTGCTTGAGGGACGTCCCAGGAGGTCTTCCTCACTAGGATTTCGTCCTCCTCCTCCCTTGTGCATTCGGCCACATTGATCACATCAATGGCCTTGCACTCTCCTTTTGGATTCTCTTCTGTATTGCTTGGGAGAATACTGGGAGGAGTTTCAATGACTTTCTTCCTCAGCTGGCCCACTTGTGCCTCCAGATTTCTGATGGAGGATCTTGTTTCATTCATGAAACTGAAAGTGGCCTTTGACAGATCAGAGACTAGATTGGCTAAATTAGAAGTGTTTTGTTCAGGATTTTCTGTCTGTTGCTGAGAAGATGAAGGATATGGCTTGCTATTGCTCAGCCTATTGCATCCACCATTGTTAAAGCCTTGTTGAGGCTTTTGTTGATCCTTCCATGAGAAATTTGGATGATTTCTCCAAGATGGATTATAAGTGTTTCCATAAGGTTCACCCATGTAATTAACCTCTGCCATGGCAGGGTTCTCAGGATCATAAGCTTCTTCAGAAGCTGCCTCTTTAGTACTGTTGGATGCATGTTGCCATCCATTCAGATTTTGAGAGATCATGTTGACCTGTTGAGTCAACATTTTGTTCTGAGACAATATGGCATTCAGAGCATCAATTTCAAGAACTCCTTTCTTCTGAGGTATCCCTATTCACGGAATTCCTCTCAGAAGTGTACATGAATTGGTTGTTTGCAACCATGTCAATGAGTTCTTGAGCCTCTTCAGGCATTTTCTTTAGGTGAATAGATCCACCTGCAGAATGGTCCAATGACATTTTCGAAAATTCAGATAGGCCATAATAGAATATATCTAATATGGTCCATTCTGAAAACATGTCAGATGGACATCTTTTGGTCAGCTGCTTGTATCTTTCCCAAGCTTCATAGAGGGATTCACCATCTTTTTGTTTGAAGGTTTGAACATCCACTCTTAGCTTGCTCAGCTTTTGAGGAGGAAAGAATTTATCCAAAAAGGCAGTGACCAGCTTATCCCAGGAGTCCAGGCTATCCTTAGGTTGTGAATCCAACCATATTCTAGCTCTGTCTCTTACAGCAAAAGGGAAAAGCATGAGTCTGTAGACTTCAGGATCAACTCCATTCATCTTTACAGTCTCATAGATCTGCAAGAACTCAGTTAAAAACTGATAAGGATCTTCAGATGGAAGTCCATAAAACTTGCAGTTTTGTTGCATTAAGGCAACTAGCTGAGGTTTCAGCTCAAAGTTGTTGGCTCCAATGGCAGGAATGGAGATGCTTCTTCCATCAAACTTGGACGTTGGCTTTGTGAAGTCACCAAGCATTCTCCTTGCATTATTATTATTTTCGGCTGCCATCTCCTTCTCTTGTTCTAATATTTCTGAAAGGTTACCTTTAGATTGTTGTAATTTAGCTTCTCTTAATTTTCTCTTCAGAGTCCTTTCAGGTTCTGGATCTATTTCAACAAGAGTGCCTTTATCCTTGTTCCTGCTCATATGAAAGAGAAGAAAACAAGAAAAGAAGAGGAATCCTCTATGTCACAGTATAGAGACTCCTTTATATTAGTAGAAAAAGAAAGGGGGAAGAAAGTAGAAGAATCCAAACTCAAGGGATAGATTGGGTTCGAATCTTTAGATGAAGAGAGGTGAAGAGAAGTGTTAGTAATTAAATAATTAAATAGAATAAGAAAAGAGAGGGAGAATTTCGAAAACAATTTTGAAAAAGAGGTTAGTAATTTTCGAAAATTAGAGATAAGATAAGATTAAAATTAAAATTTAAAACAAAAAGAATTTTTAAAAAAGAGAGAGAAGTATTTTCGAAGATTAGAGAGGGAAGAGTAGTTAGTTGGTTTTGAAAAAGATAGGAAACAAACAAAAAGTTAGTTAGTTGATTGAAAAAGATATTAAAATCAAATTTGAAAAAGATAAGAAGATAAGAGGTTAGATAAGATATTTTGAAATCAGATTTTGAAAAAGATAAAATTTTTGAAAAAGATAAGATAAAAGATAAAAAGATTTAATATTTAAAATGACTTAACTAACAAGAAACTACAAGATAAGATTCTAGAACTTTAAAGATTGAACCTTTCTTAACAAGAAAGTAACAAACTTCAAATTTTTGAACCAATCACATTAATTGTTAGCTAATTTTCGAAAATTTTATATAAAGATAAGAAAAAGATTTTGAAAATATTTTGAAAAAGAATTTTGAAATTTTCGAAAAATAGAAAAAAAATGAAAAAGATATAATTTTTGAAAAAATTTTGAAAAGATAAGATTTTTAAAATTTGAAATTTTGACTTGACTTGTAAGAAACCACTAATTTTAAAAATTTTTGACCAAGTCAACCCAAAATTTCGAAAATTTGGAGGGAAATAAGGAAAAGATATTTTTTTTTATTTTTGAATATTTTAATTATGAGAGAGAAAAACCAAACATGACCCAAAACATGAAAATTTTGGATCAAAACACAAGATGCATGCAAGAACACTATGAATGTCAAGATGAACACCAAGAACACTTTGAAGATCATGATGAACATCAAAAACATATTTTTGAAAAATTTTTGATGCAAAGAAAACATGCAAGACACCAAACATAGAAATCTTTAATGCATGGACTCTAACAAACAAAAAAATGCACATGAAAAACAACAAACAACACAAAACAAGAAATCATCAAGATCAAACAAGAAGACTTGTCAAGAACAACTTGAAGATCATGAAGAACACTATGAATGCATGGAATTTTCGAAAAAATGCAAGAAAAATTTTAAAAGCATGCAATTGACACCAAACTTAAAAATTAAGACAAGACTCAAACAAGAAACATGAAATATTTTTTATTTTTATGATTTTCTAATTTTTTTGTATTTTTATTTAAAATTTTTTTTTCGAAAAACATGGTTTAGAAAAAACGAAAAAGAAAAGAAAAATTTTTGAAAAAGATTTTTGAAAAGAAAATTACCTAATCTGAGCAACAAGATGAACCGTTAGTTGTCTATACTCGAACAATCCCCGGCAACGGCGCCAAAAGCTTGGTGGACGAAATTGTGATTGCCCTCTTTGTATTTGCATGAGATTTATTTAACGGCTCTTTGGCATATGTGATCACAACTACGTTCAACTAACCAGCAAGTGTACTGGGTCGTCCAAGTAATAAACCTTACGTGAGTAAGGGTCGATCCCACAGAGATTGTTGGTATGAAGCAAGCTATGGTCACCTTGTAAATCTCAGTTAGGCAAATTAAATAGTTTTGGGTTTCGAAAATTAATAAATAAATAGAAAATAAAAAGGGATAGAAATACTTATGTAAAGCAATAGTGGGAATTTCAGATAAGTGTGTGAAGATGCTGTGCTCCTCTCGTATCTCTATTTTCTTATTACATTCATCCAATCCTTCCTACTCCTTTCCATGGAAAGCCGTATGTAGGGCATCACCGTTGTCAATGGCTACATCCCATCCTCTCAGTGAAAACGTTCCTATGCTCTGTCACAGCACGGCTAATCATCTGTCGGTTCTCAATCAGGTTGGAATAGAATCCCTTGATTCTTTTGCGCTTGTCATCACGCCCAGCCTTCAGGAGTTTGAAGCTCGTCACAGTCAGTCAATCCCAGAATCCTACTCAGAATACCATAGACAAGGTTTAGACTTTCCGGATCCTCATGAATGCCGCCATCTATCTGACTTATACCACGAAGATTCTGTTGGGGAATCTAAGAGATATGCGTCCGGCCTAAAGTAGAACGGAAGTGGTTGTCAGTCACGCGCGTTCATAGGTGAGAATGATGATGAGTGTCACGGATCATCACATTCATCAAAGTTAAGTATAACGTATATCTTGGAATAAGGATAGAAGAGAATTGAATAGAAAGTAATAATAATTGTATTGAAACTTGAGGTACAGCAGAGCTCCACACCCTTAATCTATGGTGTGCAGAAACTCCACTGTTGAAAATACTTAAGTAAAAGGTTCAAGCATGGCCGAATGGCCAGCCCCCTGAGTGATCAAGAGACCGAATAGTCAAAAGATTAAACTGTCAAAAGATGTCTAATACAATAGTAACTTATCCTATTTATACTAGACTAGCTACTAGGGTTTACATGAGTAAGTAATTGATGCATAAATCCACTTCCAGGGCCCACTTGGTGTATGCTTGGGCTGAGCTTGATCTATCCACGAGCTGAGGCTTTTCTTGGAGTTGAACTCCAAGTTATAACGTGTTTTGGGCGTTCAACTCCGGATCATGACGTTTTTCTGGCGTTTAACTCCAGACAGCAGCATGTACTTGGCGTTCAACGCCAAGTTATGTCGTCAAATTCCGAATAAAGTATGGACTATTATATATTTCTGGAAAGCTCTGGATGTCTACTTTCCAACTCCGTTGAAAGCGCGCCAATTGGAGTTCTGTAGCTCCAGAAAATTATTTCGAGTGCAGGGAGGTCAGATTCCAACAGCATCATCAGTCCTTTTGTCAGCCTTTTTCAGAGTTTTGCTCAAATCCCTCAATTTCAGCCAGAAATTACCTGAAATCACAGAAAAACACACAAACTCATAGTAAAGTCTAGAAATGTGAATTTAACATAAAAACTAATGAAAACATCCCTAAAAGTAGCTTGAACTTACTAAAAACTACCTAAAAACAATGCCAAAAAGCGTATAAATTATCCGCTCATCAGTAATTTAATAGAAAGATCAGCAAGTTGAAGAGAAATGCGAGTGGGTTTTACCTCCTCAATTTGAAGCTTTTTCTTCACTGAAAGTGGCATGAGATTGATGCTAGCTCCAAGGTCACATAAAGCTCTCTGAATGGTGACATCTCTAATGGTGCAAGGAATTACAAAGCTCCCTGGATCTAGCATCTTCTCAGGAAGGTTGTGTTGGATAATGGCACTGCACTCCTTGGTTAACACCATTGTTTCTTGTTCCTTCCAATTCCTCTTATGGGTCAACAGTTCTTTCAAAATTTAGCATAGAGAGGCATTTGCTCAAGAGCCTCTGCAAAGGGAATGTTGATCTGTAGCTTCTTAAAGACATCTAAAAATTTAGAGAACTGTTTTTCTTTGGAAGCCTTCTGAAGTCTCTGAGGATATGGCATTTTTGGCTTATATTCAGGAGCCTTTGGCAATGTAGGATATGTGTCTAGAGAGTCAGGGAACGGGTTGTCTGCACGCTTTGGAGGGGCGTGCTCCACTTCTTCCTTTTTCTCCTCTGAAGCTCTCTTTTCAACTAGCTCTTCATTGGCCCTTGTCTTAGAACCAGCTGTCTTACCACTTCTCAATTGAATAACCTTGCAGTCTTCTCTTGGGTTCACCACTGTATCACCTGGAAATGTGCTTGCAGACCTCTCAAGTATTTTCTTGCTCAGCTGGCCTATTTGAACTTCCAATTTTCTAATGGAGGCTCTCGTTTCCTGCATAAAACTTCTCATCATCTCCCAATTAGAATCCTCATTGGATTTAGAGTTAGCCTGCTGAGGCTGAGATTAACGATTATTGTAATTGTTCTATTAGAAGCCGCCCTGAGAATTATTGTTGAAATTCTGAGGTCTCTGAGGTTGGTCTCTCCACCCAAAATTTGGGTGATTTCTCCATCCTTGATTGTATGTCTGAGAATAGGAGTCATTATTGGGATTTCTAAAACCACTCCCCATGTAATTGACATGTTCAGAAGAAGATTGAGCATAATCATAGTTGTCATTTTGCACTAAATTTCCTGCCATGTCATTTTGGGTGTTGACAGCTGAGACTTGCGTGCCACCCATGTGTTGAGTAAGTAGATTTATTTGCTGAGACATAAGCTTATTCTGAGCAAGAATAGCATTAAGAACTTCTACTTCTATGACACCCTTCTTCTCAGGAGCCTCAGAATTCACAGGATTCCTGTAAGATGAGTATAAATATTGGTTGCTAGCAACCAATTCAATAAGCTCAATAGTCTCCTCCGGTGTCTTCTTCTTGTACAATGAACCTCCTGCAGAATTATCTAAGCACATCTTGGACATTTCACCCAAACCTTCATAAAAGATATCTAGTTGAGTGACGTTAGGATTTTTGCTAGTAAAGAATTTTATAAAAATAGTTGCGTTGTAGATATAGATTCTAAACCAACAGAAATCCCTTCGTGCAAACATTTTGGTTGTCACAAGTAACAAACCCCTTTGAAATTGATAACCGAGTATTCAAACCTCGGGTCGTCTTCTCAAGGAATTGCAGGGAGGTATGTTCTTATTATTGGGTATAAAAAAGGTAAAATTGGGGTTTTTTTGGAATTTGGGCAATGGGCACAAGTATATTTTCAAAGCAATAAAAATAAATGAATAACTGTAAAATAAACTCTTGGTAAGGTATAAGAACTAGAAGTCCTATCCTAGTTATCCTGATCAGTTGTGATGAGAATTGGATTCTTCTCCCACCTTGTTAACCTCTAACTATGAAGGTAAGTTAAGTGGATGAATTAATTCGAATCCTCAAGTCCTAGTCTTTCCTTGGGAAAGGCTAGAGTTATTGGAATATGAATTAATGAAATGTAGAAATCCAATTTTCAATCAATAATGAGTTTGATAACTCTAGAGTCACCAATTATTCAACCAAAGCCAAAAGGGTAACAGGAAAATCCAAATTATTTATATAAATAAAAGACGGCAATCATCAATCTGAAATATCTCAAATAACGTTAATTAAGAAAATCAATCTAAACATGGAACATTGAAAATAAATAAATATAAAGAACCTGGGATTGAGAGTTACTCCAAAAACTAAGAGAAGTCCTAAATCCTAAATCCTAAAGAGAGAGAGGAGAGAACCTCTCTCCAAACTAAACCTAAATCATGGAACGTGACTAAAAATTTGGATTCTCCCTGAATGGATGCATTCCTCCACTTCGTAACCTCTGGTCTATGACTTCTGGACTTGGATTTGGGGCAAAAAGGGCTTCAGAATCTGCTCTGAGCATTTTCTACAATTTTTAGTGCGTGGCCTCTGTCACGCGTCCGCGTGGGTCATGCGGTTGCATCATCTGGAGTTCTTCTTATCACGCGGTCACGTCAATCACGCGTACGCGTCGTATGTGATTCGCTCAAGTCGCCTGGTCGCGTCAGCCATGCGGCCGCGTCAATGCTTCTTCACTCTTGGTACGCGATCGCGTCGTCCATGCGATCGCGTGGATGCCAGTTTCTTCAAAACTCCATTTTGCACTTTCCTTCCATTTTTGTACATTTTCTTTTCCATCATTTAAGTCATTCTGCCTTAGAAGATCTGAAACTACTCAACACACTAATCACGGCATCGAATGGAAATAAAGGTAATTAAAATAATTAATTTTAAAGCATAGGAAACATGTTTTTCACATACATCACATAATACGGAAGGGAAGGTAAAACCATACAATTAATATGAATAAGTGGGTGAAGGATTGAATAAATCACTCAGATTAAGCACAAAATATATCATAAAATATGGGTTTATCAACCTCCCCACACTTAAGTAATAGCATGTCCTCATGCTATGTCCAAGGTAAAAAGTAAGGTTGAAGTGGTTGAATGCCATGCAATGCAATTCTAATCTAAATGCAACTAACTAAATGCATGATGCAATTCTAATTTTATTCTCTCATATATAAAGCTTACATGTAGTTAAATCAATTCACATTCTCAAGGATTCATATATATATATATATATATACACATATATATATATATATATATATATATATATATATATATATATATATATATAGCCAACCCTCAAATAATAAAGCATTTTTGCAAATGAGATGGGAAAGAAAAATATTGTACAAACTTGAAAAACAATTAGTAATTTAAGCACAGATATATGTTGATGAGCTATTGAACCCTCATTGGATTTTGTGTTTACTCTCTAGTCACTCAGTGTTTATTGGGTTAATCACTCTATTCCTCTTTTTATTCTTCCTTTCTATAATTTTGTTCTTCATCTAACCAATCAACAATTACAGAATACAGTCATACCAAAAATCATGAGGTCTTTAATTAAGGTTGTAATGGGGCCAAGGTAAAGGTAAGGATGTATGTATATGGCTAAGTGAGCTAATAAGTGAATCCTTAATTAGACTAAGATCTCACCTAACATACATACTCAGTAAAACAAAACTTCTTTACCTATTTTCCCATATTTTCCCACTTGTTGTTACATGCTCATGCTTCAATTTTTTATTTTTATCCCATGTGCATTGCTTTGCATTGGGGAATTCTTTTATATCCCCTTTATTAAATACTGAAAAAATAACTCTTTTTTTTTTGCACATGGTGACTTAACTTTGATTTCTCATGAGCATGCTTCCCAAAATTTCTCAATTTTGAGTTATTCTATTTCTTTCAACTTTTCTACCTTTTATTTTTATCATCCATGTTCCCAATAGGTTTCCCACATTTTAATCTATTCATAATTTTCTATCTTAAGCTAACCAAGGATTCAACTTGAAATTTTATTTTGTTTTTCTGCTTAAGGCTAGTAGTGTGGCTAAATAGAATAAAATGGAATTTAAAGGCTCAAGGGGGCTGACAAGGGTGATGTGAAAGGTAGGTTATTTTAGGGTAAGTGAGCTAAAATCAAATGATGGCCTCAATCATTCTTTTGGTATGTATCTATATTCTATATTATATAATTGGACATATAGATTAAAACAAAGTAAAGAACATCAGAATAAAAAGAAGCGAAACACACAGGAATGAAATTATGGTTTGAATGTAACCATACAATTAAGCTCAAGACTCACAAGTTGTGTGTTCTCTAACTCAAGCATCATATATCATTCATATATGTTATGCAGGTTTAGTTAAAAATTCCCATTATTCTCATAAAAAAAATTATTTAGGGTAGCCTTTAAAGTTTAAATGTTTCTCCTTGATGAAATGTTGTCAACTTAACTAACATGTGATGCTACATATAAAAAGTGTATGGATTTGATTCTATTATGTTCAAGTCTCTAGCTTACTTTCTTTTTATAATATTCAATTTAAACTAAGTTATCTTTATGCTAAAAAGGGTAAGCTATCCTAATTAATCCACTAATAAGTCAGAATTGCAAACTAAACTAAATAACTAAAATATGAACTAAAGATGCAAAATGCAGAGATAGAGTAGAAATACATAAAAGTAGCAATGTATAAGTACTCAAAAAATAACAATAAAAAGAAAAATACAGAAAAATATCAAAAATGAAAGAAAAGAAAGATGTAGTGGTTCGCCAAAATAAAACGCCAGAGATGGCGACCTCCCTATACTTAAAGTGAAGCATCGTCCCTGATGCTCAGTCAAGCGGGTGTGAAGGGGTGTCATCACTGGTAGGGATGGTAGCTGGAGGCTCTGTGGTGGTGGGCTGAGGATTTGGCTGCTGTAGAGGAGGCACTGACTGGATCGGGATCTCCGGATATGCAGCCTCAATCTGATGTGGGACCTCCTGATGTGGTGCAGCCTGCTCTATGCCTGCCTGTGGATGGGTCTCCTCCTGGGAATGAGGCTCCTCCTCGTGCTCATCCTCCTCCTCCTCTGATGGCTCTGATGGTGTGTCAGGCTCGGAGGGGATGTCACTGCCCTGTCGGATCATCAACTTCAGATGCACATAGCGTCGCCTGCTGTGACGCTCCGATCTCTCATACCGGTGCCGGTTATGGTGCTCCATCTGATCAAGCTATCGGAATAAGCGGTGCACGAGGCGGTAGACGAGCTCTGAGGCAAATGGAGGTGTGGTGGACGAAATTGTGATACATGAGTTCCAGCTACTGTTAGAGAAGCTTTTTCTTTCCACAACTCCGTTCAACTTAACCAACAAGTGTACTGGGTCATCCAAGTAATACCTTACGTGAGTAAGGGTCGATCCCACAGAGATTGTTGGTATGAAGCAAGCTATGGTCACCTTGTAAATCTCAGTTAGGCAGATTAAATTGGTTTATGATGAGTTCGAAAATTAATAAATAAATAGAAAATAAAAAGGGATAGAAATACTTATGTAAAGCAATAATGGGAATTTCAGATAAGTGTGTGAAGATGTTGTGCTCCTCTCGTATCTCTATTTTCTTATTACATTCATCCAATCCTTCCTACTCCTTTCCATGGCAAGCCGTATGTAGGAAATCACCGTTGTCAATGGCTACATCCCATCCTCTCAGTGAAAAACGTTCCTATGCTCTGTCACAGCACGGCTAATCATCTGTCGGTTCTCAATCAGGTTGGAATAGAATCCCTTGATTCTTTTGCGCTTGTCATCACGCCCAGCCTTCAGGAGTTTGAAGCTCGTCACAGTCATTCAATCCCAGAATCCTACTCGGAATACCATAGACAAGGTTTAGACTTTCCGGATCCTCATGAATGCTGCCATCTATCTAACTTATACCACGAAGATTCTGTTGGGGAATCTAAGAGATATGCGTCCGGCCTAAAGTAGAACGGAAGTGGTTGTCAGTCACGCGCGTTCATAGGTGAGAATGATGATGAGTGTCACGGATCATCACATTCATCAAAGTTAAGTATAACGTATATCTTGGAATAAGGATAGAAGAGAATTGAATAGAAAGTAATAATAATTGTATTGAAACTTGAGGTACAGCAGAGCTCCACACCCTTAATCTATGGTGTGCAGAAACTCCACTATTGAAAATACATAAGTAAAAGGTTCAGGCATGGCCGAATGGCCAGCCCCCTGAGTGATCAAGAGACCGAATAGTCAAAAGATTATACTGTCAAAAGATGTCTAATACAATAGTAACTTATCCTATTTATACTAGACTAGCTACTAGGGTTTACATGAGTAAGTAATTGATGCATAAATCCACTTCCGGGGCCCACTTGGTGTATGCTTGGGCTGAGCTTGATCTATCCACGAGCTGAGGCTTTTCTTGGAGTTGAACTCCAAGTTATAACATGTTTTGGGCGTTCAACTCCGGATCATGACGTTTTTCTGGCGTTTAACTCCAGACAGCAGCATGTACTTGGCGTTCAACGCCAAGTTACGTCATCAAATTCCGAACAAAGTATGGATAATTATATATTGCTGGAAAGCTCTAGATGTCTACTTTCCAACGCCGTTGAGAGCGCGCTAATTGGAGTTCGGTAGCTCCAGAAAATCCATTTCGAGTGCAGGGAGGTCAGATTCTGACAGCATCATCAGTCCTTTTGTCAGCCTTTTTCAGAGTTTTGCTCAAATCCCTCAATTTCAGCCAGAAATTACCTGAAATCACAGAAAAATACACAAACTCATAGTAAAGTCCAGAAATGTGAATTTAACATAAAAACTAATGAAAACATCCCTAAAAGTAGCTTGAACTTACTAAAAACTACTTAAAAACAATGCCAAAAAGCGTATAAATTATCCACTCATCTCAACACCAAACTTAAATTGTTGCTTGTCCCCAAGCAACTGAAAATCAAGTAGGATAAAAAGAAGATAATATACTATAAATTCCAAAATATCAATGAATATTAATTCTAATTAGATGAGCGGGACTTGTAGCTTTTTGCTTCTGAATAGTTTTGGCATCTCACTTTTTCCTTTAAAGTTTAGAATGATTGGCTTCTCTAGGAACTTAGAATTTCGGATAGTGTTATTGACTTTCCTAGTTGAGCATGTTGATTCTTGAACACAGCTACTTATGAGTCTTGGCCGTGGCCCTAAGCATTTTGTTTTCCAGTATTACCACCGGATACACAAATGCCACAGACACATAACTGGGTGAACCTTTTCAGATTGTGACTCAGCTTTGCTAGAGTCCCCAGTTAGAGGTGTCCAGAGCTCTTAAGCACACTCTTTTTGCTTTGGATCACGACTTTAACCACTCAGTCTCAAGGTTTTCACTTGGACCTTCATGACACAAGCACATGGTTAGGGACAGCTTGATTTAGCCGCTTAGGCCTGGATTTTATTTCCTTGGGCCCTCCTATCCATTGATGCTCAAAGCCTTGGATCCTTTTTACCCTTGCCTTTTGGTTTTAAGGGCTATTGGCTTTTTCTGCTTGCTTTTTCTTTTTCTTTCTATTTTTTTTCGCCATTTTTTTTCGCAAGCTTTCTTTTTCACTGCTTTTTCTTGCTTCAGGGATCAATTTCATGATTTTTCAGATCATCAATAAAATTTCTCTTTGTTCATCATTCTTTCAAGAGCCAACAATTTTAACATTCATAAACAACAAGATCAAAAATATGCACTGTTCAAGCATTCATTCAGAAAACAAAAAGTATTGTCACCACACCAATATAATTAAATTAAATTCAATGATAAATTCGAAATTCATGTACTTCTTGTTCTTTTGAATTAAAATATTTTTCATTTAAGAGAGGTGAAGGATTAATGGAATTTATTCATAGCTTTAAGACATGGTTACTACATACTAATGATCATGAAGTAGAGACACAAAACATAGATAAACATACAACATAAAAACCGAAAAGTAGAAAGAAATAAGAACAAGGAATGAATCCACCTTTAGTGGCGTCTTCTTCTTGAAGGACCAACAATGTCCTTAAGCTCTTCTATGTCCCTTCCTTGCCTTTGTTGCTCCTCCCTCATTGCTCTTTGATCTTCTCTTATTTCTTGGAGAATGATGGAGTGCTCATGATGTTCCACCCTTAATTGTTCCACATTGTGGCTCAAATCTTCTAAGGAGGTGTTGAGTTGCTCCCAATAGTTGTTAGGAGGAAAGTGCATCCCTTGAGGAAAAGCTAGCCGTGCCATTGAGGAGGACTTGTCGGCTATTTTGTAGATTTCATTGGAGATGACCTCATGAACTTCTACTTCCTCTCCAATCATGATGCTATGAATCATGATGGCCCGATCCACAGTAACTTCAGATTGGTTGCTAGTAGGAATGATGGAGCGTTGAATGAACTCCAACCATCCTCTAGCCACAGGCTTGAGGTCCAGTCTTCTTAGTTGAACTGGCTTGCCTTTGGAGTCTATTCTCCATTGAGCTCCTTCCACACATATGTCCATTAGGACTTGGTCCAACCTTTGATTAAAGTTGACCCTTCTAGTGTAGGGGCGTTCATCTTCTTACATCATGGGCAAGTGAAACGCCAACCTCACATTTTTCGGACTAAAATCTAAGTATTTCCCCCGAACCATTGTGAGATAATTCTTTGGATTCGGGTTCATACTTTGATCATGGTTCCTAGTGATCCATTCATTGGCATAGAACTCTTGAACCATTAAGATTCCGACTTGTTGCATGGGGTTGGTTATGACTTCCCAACCTCTTCTTCAGATTTCATGTCGGATCTCTGGATACTCATTCTTTTTGAGCTTGAAAGGGACCTTAGGGATCACCTTCTTCTTTGCCACAACATCATAGAAGTGGTCTTGATGGCTCTTGGAGATGAATCTTTCCATCTCCCATGACTCGGAGGTGGAAGCTTTTATCTTCCCTTTTCCTTTTCTAGAGGATTCTCCGGCCTTAGGTGCCATTGATGGTAGCGGAAAACAAAAAGATTGTGCTTTGACCACACCAAACTTAAAATATTGCTCGTCCTCGAGCAATAGAAGAAAGAAGAGAAGAAGAAGAAGAAGAGAATCTGGTAGAGAGGGAGAGATGTGGGTTCGGCCTAGGTGAAGAAGAAGGGGTTGTGTTGTGTGAAAATGAAGTAGAATGGAAGGGTATATATAGGGAGAGGGGATAGTGTTTGTTCGGCCATTTAGGGTGGGAATGGGTGGGAAAATGGTTTTGAATTTTGGAAGTAGGTGGGGTTTATGGGGAAGACTGGATGGATTTGAGTGGTGAATGGGGTGATTGGGAAGAGGAATTGAGGTGATTGGTGAAGAGTGTTGGGAAGTGTGACATGGGGAATACAAATCACAAAAATAGGATTAGGGGGTAAGGTGGGAATATAGTAGGTGGGGATCCTGTGGGGTCCACAGATCCTGAGGTGATCCTGTGGGGTCCACAGATCCTGAGGTGTCAAGGAATTCCATCCCTGCATCAATTAGGCATGTAAATTGCCTTTGCACACCATTCTGGCGTTTAAACGCCGTGTGGTGCACATTCTGGGCGTTCAATGCCCATGTAAAGCCTGTTTCTGGCGTTGAACGCCAGTTTCATGCTTGTTACTGGCATTCAGCGCCAGCTTTTCTTCTCTAGGCACATTCTTGGCGTTCAGCGCCAGAATGTTGCTTGTTTTTGGCGTTCGGCGCCAGAATGATGCTCTGTTCTGGCGTTGAACGCCGGCCAGATGCATCTTACTGGCGTTGAACGCCAGCCTCTGCGTCCTCTAGGGTGTGATTTTTTTCTTCTGCTGTTTTTGATTCTGTTTTTAATTTTTTTGATTTTTTCGCGACTCCTCATGATCATGTACCTAAGAAAACACAAAATAAAAATAAAATAATATAAAATAAAAATTAGATAAAATTGGGTTGCCTCCCAACAAGCGCTTCTTTAATGTCAATAGCTTGACAGTGGCTCTCATGGAGCCACAAGGTGATCAGGTCAATGTTGTATAGTCCCAACACCAAACTTAGAGTTTGGATATGGGATCTTAACACCAAACTTAGAGTTTGGTTGTGGTCTCACAACATCAAACTTAGAGTTTGACTGTGGGGACTCTTCTTGACTCTGAAGTGAGAGAAGCTCTTCATGCTTACTCTCTTTTGTCACAGAGGGATGGCCATGTGCCTTAAACACAAGGTAGTCCCCATTCAATTGAAGGACTAATTCACCTCTGTTGACATATATCACAGCTCCTGCTGTGGCTAGGAAAGGCCTTCCAAGGATGATGCATTCATCCTCTTCCTTCCTAGTGTCTAAGATTATGAAATCAGCAGGGATGTAAAGGCCTTCAACCTTTACTAACATGTCTTCCACTATTCCATAAGCTTGTCTCAATGACTTGTCTGCCAATTGTAATGAGAACAAGGCAGGTTGTACCTCAATGATCCCCAGCTTCTCCATTACAGAGAGTGGCATAAGATTTATCCCTGACCCTAGATCACATAGAGCTTTTTCAAAGGTCATGGTGCCTATGGTACAAGGTATTAAGAACTTGCCAGGATCTTGTTTCTTTTGAGGTAGAGTTTTTTGAATCCAGGTATCTAGTTCACTAATGAGCAAGGGAGGTTCACTTTCCCAAGTCTCGTTACTAAACAACTTGGCATTCAGCTTCATGATAGCGCCTAAGTATTGAGCAACTTGCTCTCCAGTCACATCTTCATCCTCTTCAGAGGAAGAATAGTCTTCAGAGCTCATGAATGGCAGAAGGAGATTTAATGGAATCTCTATGGTCTCTGTATGAGCCTCAGATTCCTTTGGATCCTTAATAGGAAACTCCTTCTTGCTTGAGGGACGTCCCAGGAGGTCTTCCTCACTAGGATTTTCGTCCTCCTCCACCCTTGTGCATTCGGCCACATTGATCACATCAATGGCCTTGCACTCTCCTTTTGGATTCTCTTCTGTATTGCTTGGGAGAATACTGGGAGGAGTTTCAACGACTTTCTTACTCAGCTGGCCCACTTGTGCCTCCAGATTTCTGATGGAGGATCTTGTTTCATTCATGAAACTGAAAGTGGCCTTTGACAGATCAGAGACTAGATTGGCTAAATTAGAAGTGTTTTGTTCAGGATTTTCTGTCTGTTGCTGAGAAGATGATGGATATGGCTTGCTATTGCTCAGCCTATTGCGTCCACCATTGTTAAAGCCTTGTTGAGGCTTTTGTTGATCCTTCCATGAGAAATTTGGATGATTTCTCCAAGATGGATTATAGGTGTTTCCATAAGGTTCACCCATGTAATTAACCTCTGCCATGGCAGGGTTCTCAGGATCATAAGCTTCTTCAGAAGCTGCCTCTTTAGTACTGTTGGATGCATGTTGCCATCCATTCAGATTTTGAGAGATCATGTTGACCTGTTGAGTCAACATTTTGTTCTGAGCCAATATGGCATTCAGAGCATCAATTTCAAGAACTCCTTTCTTCTGAGGTATCCCATTATTCACGGAATTCCTCTCAGAGGTGTACATGAATTGGTTGTTTGCAACCATGTCAATGAGTTCTTGAGCCTCTTCAGGCGTTTTCTTTAGGTGAATAGATCCACCTGCAGAATGGTCCAATGACATTTTCGAAAATTCAGACAGGCCGTAATAGAATATATCTAATATGGTCCATTCTGAAAACATGTCAGATGGACATCTTTTGGTCAGCTGCTTGTATCTTTCCTAAGCTTCATAGAGGGATTCACCATCTTTTTGTTTGAAGGTTTGAACATCCACTCTCAGCTTGCTCAACTTTTGGGGAGGAAAGAATTTATCCAAGAAGGCAATGACCAGCTTATCCCAGGAGTCCGGGCTATCCTTAGGTTGTGAATCCAACCATATTCTAGATCTGTCTCTTACAGCAAAAGGGAAAAGCATGAGTATGTAGACTTCAGGATTAACTCCATTCGTCTTTACAGTCTCACAGATCTGCAAGAACTCAGTTAGAAACTGATAAGGATCTTCAGATGGAAGTCCATAAAACTTGCAGTTTTGTTGCATTAAGGCAACTAGCTGAGGTTTCAGCTCAATGTTATTGGCTCCAATAGCAGGAATGGAGATGCTTCTTCCATCAAACTTGGACGTTGGCTTTGTGAAGTCACCAAGCATTCTCCTTGCATTATTATTATTTTCGGCTGCCATCTCCTTCTCTTGTTCTAATATTTCTGAAAGGTTACCTTTAGATTGTTGTAATTTAGCTTCTCTTAATTTTCTCTTCAGAGTCCTTTCAGGTTCTGGATCTATTTCAACAAGAGTGCCTTTATCCTTGTTCCTGCTCATATGAAAGAGAAGAAAACAAGAAAAGAAGAGGAATCCTCTATGTCACAGTATAGAGACTCCTTTATGTTAGTAGAAAAAGAAAGGGGAGAAGAAAGTAGAAGAGGGGATTCGGATATTAGGTGAAGAGGGGTGAAGAGAAGTGTTAGTAATTAAATAAATAAATAGAATAAGAAAAGAGAGGGGGAATTTCGAAAATAATTTTTGAAAAAGAGGTTAGTGATTTTCGAAAATTAAAGATAAAATAAGATTGAAATTAAAATTTAAAACAAAAAGAGTTTTTGAAAAAAAAGAGAAGTATTTTCGAAAATTAGAGAGGGAAGAGTAGTTAGTTGGTTTTGAAAAAGATAGTAAACAAACAAAAAGTTAGTTAGTTGATTGAAAAAGATATTAAAATCAAATTTGAAAAAGATAAGAAGATAAGAGGTTAGATAAGATATTTTGAAATCAGATTTTGAAAAAGATAAAATTTTTGTATGTGAAAGGGAATCCTAATAACAAAAAAATATCATTCCTAAGAGGGATCCCCCACGAAGCAAAAAGATAAGATAAAAGATAAAAGGATTTAATTTTTAAAATGACTTAACTAACAAGAAACTACAAGATAAGATTCTAGAACTTTAAAGATTGAACCTTTCTTAACAAGAAAGTAACAAACTTCAAATTTTTTAACCAATCACATTAATTGTTAGCTAATTTTCGAAAATTTGATATAAAGATAAGAAAAATATTTTGAAAATATTTTGAAAAAGATTTTTGAAATTTTCGAAAAATAGAAAAAAATGAAAAAGATATGATTTTTGAAAAAAATTTGAAAAGATAAGATTTTTAAAATTTGAAATTTTGACTTGACTTGTAAGAAACCACTAATTTTAAAAATTTTTGACCAAGTCAACCCAAAATTTCGAAAATTTGGAGGGAAATAAGGAAAAGATATTTTTTGATTTTTGAATATTTTAATTATGAGAGAGAAAAACACAAACATGACCCAAAACATGAAAATTTTGGATCAAAACACAAGATGCATGCAAGAACACTATGAATGTCAAGATGAACACCAAGAACACTTTGAAGATCATGATGAACATCAAGAACATATTTTTGAAAAATTTTTGATGCAAAAAAAACATGCAAGACACCAAACTTAGAAATCTTTAATGCATGGACTCTAACAAACAAAAAAATGCACATGAAAAACAACAAACAACACAAAACAAGAAATCATCAAGATCAAACAAGAAGACTTGTCAAGAACAACTTGAAGATCATGAAGAACACTATGAATGCATGGAATTTTCGAAAAAATGCAAGAAAAATTTTAAAAGCATACAATTGACACCAAACATAAAAATTAACACAAGACTCAAACAAGAAACATGAAATATTTTTGATTTTTATGATTTTCTAATTTTTTTGTATTTTTATTTTAATTTTTTTTTCGAAAAACATGGTTTAGAAAAAACGAAAAAGAAAAGAAAAATTTTTGAAAAAGATTTTTGAAAAGAAAATTACCTAATCTGAGCAACAAGATGAACCGTCAGTTGTCCATACTCGAACAATCCCCGACAACGGCGCCAAAAACTTGGTGGACGAAATTGTGATACATGAGTTCCAGGTACTGTTAGAGAAGCTTTTTCTTTCCACAACTCCGTTCAACTTAACCAGCAAGTGTACTGGGTCATCCAAGTAATACCTTACGTGAGTAAGGGTCGATCCCACAGAGATTGTTGGTATGAAGCAAGTTATGGTCACCTTGTAAATCTCAGTTAGGCAGATTAAATTGGTTTATGATGAGTTCAAAAATTAACAAATAAATAGAAAATAAAAAGGGATAGAAATACTTATGTAAAGCAATAGTGGAAATTTCAGATAAGTGTGTGAATATGATGTGCTCCTCTCGTATCTCTATTTTCTTATTACATTCATCCAATCCTTCCTACTCCTTTCCATGGCAAGCCGTATGTAGGGCATCACCGTTGTCAATGGCTACATCCCATCCTCTCAGTGAAAACGTTCCTATACTCTGTCACAGCACAGCTAATCATCTGTCGGTTCTCAATCAGATTGGAATAGAATCCCTTGATTCTTTTGCGCTTGTCATCACGCCCAGCCTTCAGGAGTTTGAAGCTCGTTACAGTCATTCAATCCCAGAATCCTACTCGGAATACCATAGACAAGGTTTAGACTTTCCGGATCCTCATGAATGCCGCCATCTATCTAACTTATACCACGAAGATTCTGTTGGGGAATCTAAGAGATATGCGTCCGGCCTAAAGCAGAACGGAAGTGGTTGTCAGTCACGCGCGTTCATAGGTGAGAATGATGATGAGTGTCACGGATCATCACATTCATCAAAGTTAAGTATAATGTATATCTTGGAATAAGGATAGAAGAGAATTGAATAGAAAGTAATAATAATTGTATTGAAACTTGAGGTACAGCAGAGCTCCACACCCTTAATCTATGGTGTGCAGAAACTTCACTGTTGAAAATACATAAGTAAAAGGTTCAGGCATGGCCGAATGGCCAGCCCCCTGAGTGATCAAGAGACCGAATAGTCAAAAGATTAAACTGTCAAAAGATGTCTAATACAATAGTAACTTATCCTATTTATACTAGACTAGCTACTAGGGTTTACATGAGTAAGTAATTGATGCATAAATCCACTTCCGGGGCCCACTTGGTGTATGCTTGGGCTGAGCTTGATCTATCCACGAGCTGAGGCTTTTCTTGGAGTTGAACTCCAAGTTATAACGTGTTTTGGGCGTTCAACTCCGGATCATGACGTTTTTCTGGCGTTTAACTCCAGACAGCAGCATGTACTTGGCGTTCAACGCCAAGTTACATCGTCAACTTCCGAATAAAGTATGGACTATTATATATTTCTGGAAAGCTCTGGATGTCTACTTTCTAACGCCGTTGAGAGCGCGCCAATTGGAGTTCTGTAGCTCTAGAAAATCCATTTCGAGTGCAGGGAGGTCAGATTCCAATAGCATCATCAGTCCTTTTGTCAGCCTTTTTCAGAGTTTTGCTCAAATCCCTCAATTTCAGCCAGAAATTACCTGAAATAACAGAAAAATACACAAACTCATAGTAAAGTCCAGAAATGTGAATTTAACATAAAAACTAATGAAAACATCCCTAAAAGTAGCTTGAACTTACTAAAAACTACCTAAAAACAATGTCAAAAAGCGTATAAATTATCCGCTCATCAAGGTGCAGTGGTGGTAACAGGAGCAGCTGTGGATGAAGAGGGTCCGGCAGACGGTGGTGCTGTCTCATCAGTAGCAGTGAAAGGTGGTGGTCTGTAGCCCAAAGGCAGGAAGTTCCTACTGTGAGGAATGATCTTCCTACAGTCTGCAGTCGGTGGTCTCTCATCGGCATCCTCCCATGGCACGTCAGCTCGACGGCCCATCTGTGTAACGAAATAGGGAAAGGGGAGAGTGCCTCGGACGTAGACCCTGGCCATGTAGGTCCGGATAAATCGTGGCAAGTACAGGTCCTTACCCTCCATCACACACCATAGGTGGGTGATCATAGCAGCTGGAATCTTTATCTCATGAGTACTCGGCATCACATAATTACTCAGGATCTGATGCCATAACCGAGCTTCATCATTTAAGTACACCCTCTTGATTCCCTTGGGCAAGGTGGTGTTCTGACCCATCTCCCAAGGAACAGTCGGGTCCAAGGCTATCCTCGCCTTAACAGCATCTCAATCAAACTTCATCAAGTGCATGTCCTCCTCAGCCTTTTTGTAGCCATCAGGCTGATCGGACTTAGGTGGGAGTTGTAGAATGTCCTCTATGGCCTCCGCAGTGATCAATATCTGCTTCCCTCTCAGGTTCACTGCATCTAGGGTGGTGATGTAGTAGTTGCAGTAGAATTCCCTAACCCAAGATTCATTGACCTCTGTCAGTGCTCTCTCCAGAAAAAACCAGCCTCTTTGCTTGATTTGCTCAGTGGTGTATTGCTGGAGTGCTTCTGGAATCTTCAGAGTTCTCTCCAGGTATAGGTTCCTAGAGTTTGCAAATGCTGGATACTTCAGCTCACAGTATCGGTTTGCAAATTTTACTGAATCATTTGCAGGGAGCAGCTGGTCAGCTTTTTCCTGCTGGGTAAAGTTCTTCTCCCGCCATGAGGAATCATGCATTAGGTCGATGATGAACTGGGAGGAGTCTCCTCTTTTACGCTTGCCAGTAGTAGCCTTGCCTTTTCCTTTCCTCTGGCTGGCAGACATCCTGAAAAAACAGAAAACCAGGATATGGATAAAAATAGGAAAGCAAATAGGCAATTAATCAAAGAAAACTCAAAGTGGCAAAGGAGAATTAGAATGAGGTAAATGAGTTAAGTAAATGTGCATGAAGGATTGTATAGTAGTTAGAAGATTGAAAGGAAGAATTTACAATCCAAAATGTAATAGAATTCAGTTAAATAGAAAAATTATCATTATGCCATGGTTAGAAAGTTAGAGGAAAGTGAAAAAGCAGAAAAGAGATTTTAAAAGGTTAGTATGGTCAGAATTTGAAAAAGAAGTGAGTGAATTAAAATTAGTGAGTCAGTAAAATTTGGGTTAAAGTAAGTGGCATAAAGAATATATTCCACGTAACAAGGATTCAAAGTTATGACTAGAAGTAACTCATAACCGAATAAGGAAAACAGGTGGATGCTGATTCAAAGAGATATAAAAAAAATTGGAATCAAAACATCACAAATGCAGTGTATAAACCGGGAAATCAAAGAGGATAAGAAAGCGTGCCATGGCATTCATGAAATAGGTTGGTTAAAGCAGAGGACAACAGAGTTCAAATTGCCAAACCAAAATATGAATGAAAACATTTTACAAAAATTTGGGTAGCATTCCGGCTAAAATTGGATTGTCCCGGAAAATAAACAGCAATCAAACAGTTCATATGAATTAAAAATTGAAGCTTGAAATTTACATATAATGAATATAAGCATGAAAAACAGAGTAAAGAGCAGCATGAATTAGGAAATTACAGCATATGAACTAATATCATAGCAGCAGCAGGATTGCAAAAACATAAAGCAGTAAACAAGAACGGTGCAATTAAGCAGACCTAAATCCACTAACCACAGCCTAAGCTACCTAACAACCTAAAATCCACTACAACATGTATATCTAGCTATCCTAAACATGAACATAAATGGAAAAAAATAAGAAAAACTACGAACTGATGAAAGGGATCGCGTGTTACAGAACCTGGGAAGGCGAAAGAAGGAGGTTGGGGTATAGGGGTGGCTGGGGGTGGTGGCAGTGATGTTCGATGCGGCTGGTGGCGGCGGTGGGTGGTAGTTCGCGGAGGGCAGTGGCGGAAAGGGGGTGGAAGGGGAAGAAAGAAGAAGAAAGAAAAGGTGGGAAAAAGAGGGGGTTGGGTGGCGGTGGCGTCTAGGTGGTCGGCGGTGTCAGGTGGTGGTTGGGGCGGCGGCAATCGAGACTGGGTGGTGGTTGAGAGTAGAGGAAGAAGAGAGGGGGAAGAGGGTTGGGGGGCTGCGTGACTGATAGGGTTCGCGTGGCTTGGAGGGTTATATTTTGAAATCCTTGCGGTCGCATAGGGGATGCGGTCGCGTGGTGATGGTGAAAATGGGAATGACGCGATCGCGTGGGTCGCGCGATCGCATGGGAGGGGTAGAAGAGGGAATGACGCGATCGCGTGGGTCGTGCGATCGTGTCGATGGAATTTGTGCTAGACGCACGATTCCAGCATCGTTTCAGTGCAACTCTCTGTCTCCTTTTGGGATTTGTGCAATCCATGCGACGCGATCGCATCGTTCACGCGGTCGCGTGGGATTGGTTATGTGTATGTGACGCAAACGCATGGGGCATGCGATTGCGTGGGCCATTCTGTGCAAAACGCACAAGGGCCGCACGATTTCAGCCCAACTTTCTGGACGTTGGGTTTATATGCCGATCTCCAGGGCACGCGGCCGCGTGGGTGACGCGGTCGCATGCGTAGTGTTTTCCGCGATTTGACGCAATCGCATGGGGCATGCGGTTGCGTCGTGCTCCATTTTTTTTATATGCAGGAATGCAAAATGCAATGCTAATATGAATGCAGATGTAATGAATGTTATGTAAGTTTCCAAGTTCAATCAAAACTCAAGGACAAACAAAATAGACAAAAGTGAAAACTGAAAAAGGGACGAACATACCATGGTGGGTTGTCTCCCACCTAGCACTTTTAGTTAAAGTCCTTAAGTTGGACCTTGGATGAGCTTCCTGCTATGGTGGCTTATGTTTGAATTCGTCCAGAAATCTCCACCAGTGTTTGGAATTCCAGCATCCTCCGGGGTCCCAAACAAAGTATGTAAAGCCCTTGTGTGAGTTTAAACAGGCTTGCAGGCTCCTGGAGTATTGAATGTCATAATAGACTCCAGGATCCTAAACTTTTCTTCTACACCCGGCTTTGTTTTGATCTACATTGGTCCAGTCGGGTGATGAGTAATCCGAATTCTCACTGCAGTGACCAAACGGCTTCCGAGATCCTTTAAATTGAGCTTGACACCAATTCTTGCACCTCAAGTTGAGGTGTGAACCCTTATTGAATCTTTCATACCGACGCTGAGTGCGAGTCATATTCCTTTTCCTCTTAAAACCGCAGAGAGCTCTAAGCTGGCCATCTGTTTCAAGTAAACCATATTCAAGTGGAAAAGTAAAGATAAAAGGCAAAGGTGTTACCCTCTTGTAATTTGTGTTGGGCGGTAATGGCCTTGGGATACGTGTTTCCAGTGGTTCTAGAAGTTCTACTCCCTTATAATCTTCTGTGAATTCTTCCACTTCAACTATATCTTGATCAGAGTCTTCAATTTCTCCCTCATCATCGCTCGAGTCATATATTCGGGGTTGAGAAAAATCTACCTCGGCATCATCTTCATGTTCACTCAGGGAAGATTCTTCTGTCTCAGAGAAATCACTTGCGGATGCAAGGTCATCACTAAGAGAACAGGACTCGTGATCATCATCATCAAGGAAACCTGTGTCCTGGGTTATTCCGTTCAGTTCTTCATAAAATATTTGCAGTTGAGGTGGTGCAAAATCCTCCTCAGCGTCAATTGTAACATTCTCGACGAAATTCTCCACAACTCTGGATTCAAGTGGCGGTTCGGCATCTCCTAAATCTTCAACCAACTCTTCTTCTTCTGCAATGACAGCTTCCTCTACTTGTTCTAGTACGAAGTTATGCTCTATGCTATTCACTGGAGCTTCTAGCGTCTTCTTTGTACTGCGTTCTTCATTGGATTCTCCACATAAAGCCATGGGGGTCTGTTGAGGGGCTGAACGTCTAGAAGATAGTTGATTTATTGCTTGCTCTAGTTGATGAAGGGTTGTATTGAATTGGTTTATCGATTCTTCGAGGCGAACCTGTGATTCTTGGCTTGATCGATATGGACATGGTGCATAAGGGAGTGGTGGTTCTTGGGAGTAATTGGATTGGCGTTGGGGTGGATAAGGATCATGTGGTAGTGAATGGTGAAAAGAAGCTTGTGAGTGTGGTGGTTCGAAGTTTTGTCGAGAGGATGGTCTCTGAGCACAGGGTGGGGCTTGTTGGTAGTTACAAGGTTGTCCACCATATCTTTCAGCTGGGTATGCATTGTAGAATGGTCGTTGTCCATGATATCTTGGAGGGTGTTGTTGCCTAAAGGGTTGATTAGATCCTCTTGGCTCCATCCATCCTTGATTGCTCTGACCTTGATGCATATTCCTGCTGTGGTTTCTATTTCCTTCAACAAAGTTAGAACCAAACTCAAAGCGAGAGGGGTGAGAATTCATAATAGCTATCAGAAATAAGGGGGAAAAAAGAGAAAACAAATAAACAAGTAAAAGAATTTTTTTTTTTGAAAAATATTTACAATAACCAATAATAAGGCACACGTTTGCAATTCCCCGGCAACGGCGTCATTTTGACATTAGGATTTTTGCTAGTAAGAATTTTATAAAAATAGTTGCGTTGTAGATATAGATTCTAAACCAATAGAAATCCCTTCGTGCAAACATTTTGGTTGTCACAAGTAACAAACCCCTTTGAAATTGATAACCGAGTATACAAACCTCGGGTCGTCTTCTCAAGGAATTGCAGGGAGGTATGTTCTTATTATTGGCTATGAAAAAGGTAAAATTGGAATTTTTTTGGAATTTGGGCAATGGGAACAAGTATATTTTCAAAGCAATAAAAATAAATGAATAACTGTAAAATAAACTCTTGGTAAGGTATAAGAACTGGAAGTCCTATCCTAGTTATCCTGATCAGTTGTGATGAGAATTGGATTCTTCTCCCACCTTGTTAACCTCTAACTATAAAGGTAAGTTAAGTGGATGAATTAATTCGAATCCTCAAGTCCTAGTCTTTCCTTGGGAAAGGCTAGAGTTATTGGAATATGAATTAATGAAATAAAGAAATCCAATTTTCAATCAACAATGAGTTTGATAACTCTAGAGTCACCAATTATTTAACCAAAGCCAAAAGGGTAACAGGAAAATCCAAATTATTTATATAAATAAAAGACGGCAATCATCAATCTGAAATATCTCAAATAACATTAATTAAGAAAATCAATCTAAACGTGGAACATTGAAAATAAATAAATATAAAGAACCTGGGATTGAGAGTTACTCCTAAAACTAAGAGAAGTCCTAAATCCTAAATCCTAAAGAGAGAGAGGAGAGAACATCTCTCCAAACTAAACCTAAATCATGGAAAGTGACTAAAAATTCGGATTCTCCCTGAATGGATGCATTCCTCCACTTCATAACCTCTGGTCTATGACTTTTGGACTTGGATTTGGGCTAAAAATGGCTTCAGAATCCGCTATGAGTGTTTTCTGCAATTTCTGGTGCGTGGCCTCTGTCACGCGTCCGCGTGGGTCACGCGGTCGCGTCATTTGGAGTTCTTCTTATCACGCGGTCGTGTCGATCACACGTCCGCATCGTATGCGATTCGCTCAAGTCGCACGGTCGCGTCATCCATGCGGCCGCGTCGATGCTTCTTCGCTCTTGGCACGCGATCGCGTCTTTCATGCGATCGCGTGGATGCCAGTTTCATCAAAACTCCGTTTTGCACTTTCCTTCCATTTTTATACGTTTCCTTTTCCATCCTTTAAGTCATTCTGCCTTAGAAGATCTGAAACTACTCAACACACTAATCACGGCATCTAATGGAAATAAAGGTAATTAAAATAATTAATTTTAAACTATAGGAAACATGTTTTTCACATACATCACATAATACGGAAGGGAAAGTACAACCATACAATTAATATGAATAAGTGGGTGAAGGATTGAATAAATCACTCCGATTAAGCACAAAATATATCACAAAATATGGGTTTATCATTGAGTCCATTTGGAGAACATGTCTGGAGGGCATTGCCTAGTTAGTAGCTTGTATCTCTCCCAAGCTTCATATAGAGTTTCACTATCCTTCTGCTTGAAGGTCTGAATCTCCACCCTAAGCTTAGTCGGCTTCTTTGGTGGGAAAAATTCAGTGAGAAACTCGGTAACCACCTTATTCCAAGTATCCAAACTCTCCTTGGGTTGGGAATCTAGCCATAGCTTTGCTCCATCCCTCAGAGCAAACGGGAAGAGCATGAGTTTGTACACATATGGGTTTACTCCATTTGTCTTCACAGTATCACAGATTTACAGGAAACTAGAAATAAACTGATTTGGGTCTTCATGGGAAAGACCATGATACTGGCAGTTTTGTTGCACCAGGGTGACCAGTTGTGGCTTCAACTCAAAGTTGTTCGCAGCTATAGGAGGTACCACGATGCTTTTTCCATAAAGATCTGCATTAGGAGCAGAGTAAGAGCCAAGTACTCTCCTTTGTTGTTCATTCCCATTCGGGTTTGCCACATTGGCATTATCAGTATTATTAGGATCCATAGTGGATTCTAGAACCTTGTAAAATCTTACTTGTTGTAAACGCCGCCTTAAAGTCCTTTCAGGTTCAAGATCAAAGTCTAAGAGATGTTCTTTGTCTCTGTTCCTGCGCATAAACAAACAGAAAACAAGAAAAGATGGGAATCTCTATGTCAGAGTGCAGAGAATTTCCAGTGAGGTAACATGTGTAAAGAAATAAAATAAAAAAACTAAATAAAATAAATAAATAAATAGAAAAAGTTAAAATAAAAATAACTAGGTAACACCAAACCTAATTTCAGAAATTAAGAAAAATATTAGTGCTAATTATTTATTTAAAATATTTTTTCGAAAATAATAAAATAAAATTTAAATAAAATTAAAATTAAAATGCCTAATCTAAGCAATCAAACAACTGATAGTTGTTAATCACTATCAATCCCCGGCAACGGCGCAAAAAACTTGGTGCGGTGATTTACAACCACAGACTAACCGGCAAGTGCACCGGGTCGTACTAAGTAATACCTTACGTGAGTAAGGGTCGATCCCACGAGGATTGATGGATTAAGCAACAGTTACTGAGTGATATTCTTAGTTAGGCAAGCAGAAAAGAGTGTTTTGGTATTCAAAGAGCATTAAAAAGTAATTAAGAATTTCAGAAAGCAAGCAGCAATAAGTTGGGAATAAAATATTGAGAAAACAGTTAAGGCTTCAGAGTTATCTATTTTCTGGATTAACTTTTATTACTAACTAAATTAATCATGCAAGATTTAATTTCATGGCAAACTATATGTGACTAGACCCTAATTCCTTAGACCTTCCTAGTCTTCTCTAAAATTCATTAACTACCAATTCCTTGGTCAATTAATTCCAATTAGAAGGTGAAGTTCAAATTCCAATTTATATGCCACAAAAATCATAATTATCCAAAAATAAGGGGATTATATGTCACGTATCCCATTAAATACAAACAATTAGAAATTTAGGATAATATGTTTTCAAGTTGTTGTTCAAGTAAAGAGCTTTTCCAAGTTTTACAAGAACTCAATTAGAACATGGGTCATACTTCCATTCCACCCAAATTCATAAATAAAGAACGAAAACAAATTATTGAAATATAAATCAAAATATGGATTAAATTAGAAAGATCAAATAAATTAATCCATACAAATAGATAGAGCTCCTAACCTTAACAATGAAGGATTAGTTGCTCATGGTTCAGAGAAGAAAAATAAAGATTCTGGTAAAATGTACTGTCTTTCCATCTGATGGCATCTAAATTCCTATTTATAACAAATCCTAATTAATTTAAAATCTAATTATCTAAAATTAAAAATAATATCTTTTCCTAAAGATAAGATTTGAATTTAAATTCGAATTAATTAACAAGTCTTCAGCTGATGGGTGGGGACCACTTGATTTGTCCATTCTACAGCTTCTAATCTGTGTTTTCTGGGCTGAAAACTGGGTCAAAACAGCCCAGAAATTGCCCCCATCATTTTCTTGCATTTTCTACACGTGGCGCATGTCACGCGTACGCGTCAGTCATGTGTACGCGTCGCTAGTCTTCTTCGCAAGTCACGCGGTCGCGTCGGTCACGTGGACGCATCGCTGAGCAAATCTTTAATTCACGTGTACGCGTCAGTCACGCGTACATGTCACCATGGATACCTCCAAATCACGCGCACGCGTCAGGCACGCGTGCGCGTCACTCCTCGCAGCCATCTCCTTTGATTCTTGTGCTACAGAAACTCCATCAAATCCAGCCGAATGCTACCTAAAATAAACAGTATTGCACAAAACTCAAAATAGCATCCATAGTGGCTAAAATACAATTAATTCTTGATTAAGCTCAACAAAATCCATGCAAATTCACTAGGAAAAGATAGAAAAGATTCTCACGCATCAATTAGCCAGGCGGTAGCTGTGCCTGGTATTTTTCATCTGAGACGAGAAATCTGATAGTTGATTAGCCGTATAGAAACTGTAGAGGACCATTTTCACTAAGAGGACAGGAGATAGCCATTGACAACGGTGATCCCCAATATATAGCTTGCCATGGAAAGGAGTATGAATGATTGAATGATGACAGTAGGAAAGCAGAGATTCAGAAGGAATAACACATCTCCATACGCTTATCTGAAATTCCCACCAATGAATTACATAAGTATCTCTATCTTTATTTTATGTCTATATATCTTTTAATTATCAAAGCTTCATAACCATTTGAATCCGCCTGACTGAGATTTACAAGATGACCATAGCTTGCTTCAAACCAACAATCTCCAGTGCACTTGCTGGTTAGTTGTGCAGAATTGTGAGGAAAGTATTGAGATTACGATCGTGTGTACAAAGTTTTTAGTGCCGTTGTCAGAGATCACAATTTCCTACACCAGCTGGCACTACGCTAAAATGGCAAAGTACTCGAAAGAAATTTTGAGCCAAGTGACCTATTCTTGTGATGCAACGACGTTGGCCTGCCGACGCCTGGGGAAGGAAAGTTGGCGGCAAATTGGGAAGGCCCATACAGGGTAAAAGAGGTTCTCGGTAACGGCGCCTACAAACTGGAACGACTAGACGGCAGGGAAGTTCCTAGAACCTGGAACGTGAGCAACCTAAGAAGGTTCTATTCTTAGAACTCGAGGCATACTAAGCGAGCAAGTGGTCTGCCGGTTTAACCAGTTTAGTAAGACCTGTATTACTTTACGTTGAATTATTTGCCCTTGTCATTTATTTGCTATCACTTTGTGTTTGGATTATTTACCATTAGTTTCCTATTTGCTACTCGTCATCTCTTTTTTGTATTCAATATTATTAATCAAATTATTGTGTCGAGTAATCAACACCGTAGCAATGCGTCACCCCGAGAACCACCAAAGTAACAAATGCCATAATGTACGGCTATTAAAACGATAAAAGCCACGACTTGGCTTCACTAATTACTAACGAAATGGTAAACAAGTATAAGAAAATAGCTAATTACCAACAAAACAGTAAGAAAACATCAAGCAAGATAATTACTGACAAAGCGGGGAGCGAGCAGTTCATTACACACCGACAAAACAGCAAACAGACTTGCTAAAACCACTAGTGTTCAAAGGGTTACAAATTACAAAGCCCAAAAAAGTACAAGTTACTTCTTCAGCATATCAACAATCTTGCCATCCCTGATGGTCTTGAAAACGCTGATAGCCAAAGTGTCAAAGTTGGGAGCCAGCAGTTTCACTTGAGCTTTGAGGGCCTCCTCGGTCATCAAGATGGCATTCTTGCCCTGCTTCATGGTCTCTTTATACTTCTTTTTAAACTCAGATGTTTTAGCTTGGGCCGTCTTACCGACGAGAGGGCCTCATCACGTTCCTTCTCAAGCTCAGCCACCCGACCTTGAGTAGCGTTAAGCTGACCTTTCATGGTAAGCTCCCACTCGGTAAGGCACGCCACGGCAGCATCGGAGGTCTTGACTATCTCTTCGGCGATCTTGAGCTTCTCCTCGGCGTCAGCTAGCAGCGTTTGAAGCAACTTGACCTCATCTTTGTACTTGGCATTAGCCTTGACAGAGGATTCAACCTTGTTCTCCAACGACCGCACCTTCGCCAAGGCGGATTCTGCTTTTCTTGCTATAGCGGCTCCCCGAACTAGAGTCCGGTACATCCATCTGGCCTGTGAGGCGAGATCCCCACCATAGAAGAAGTCCTTCATGCTGGGAAGCAGTTGGGAATCAATGAAGTTCCCGGCATCGAAGTTCTTCACCATCACCGTGAGAACTCATTCAAGACTAGAAGATGGCTTCCTTTTTCTTGGGTTGTCATGGAAAACCACCTCTGGCCCTTCAACCTCCAGCTCCAAATCTGGTCTGGGACCTGAACCAGTGCTGGTCCATGCCACCTCCCCCTGAGTAGGTTGAGACTGTGCCTCAAGCTGAACGACATCCTGGGGAGGCACCTCGTTGGTAGGGGTGGCAGGTTCGTCGTTGCTGCCATCAGCAAGGAAGGTATTGAACAAAGCATCAAGTCCAACCTGCTCGCCAGCCATTGATACTGCAGCAACAAATGAAAGCTCGTTAGTTGGGAAAAATAGTTTATCAGCAGCACAAATAATAAACCCGAGCAAATGACTAAATGACTACTCACGTATGTAACTTCTAGCCATATCCTGATCACCCATGAGGAGGTGGGGATTGACATGGTTCCTCCCAAAAATAGCCAACAACACGTCGGCGACCCTCTTGTTCTCAGGAGACAACCCTTTGTATGTCACCTTAGTAAAGGCCTTAGCTGCAGCCCCGAAGCTCGAGTAGGTCGGGATGGATGCTCCCCTCCAATCTCAACCAAAAGGGGTGCCGACCTTCAACCAGGCGAACTTTGAAGTATTTATCCTTAAAACCATGGTATGAATCCTCAAACAGGCCAAAGATCCTCTGACCTTGGGCTGATCGGAAAGACATGAAGCCTTTTTTTTTTCCCTCCCCTCTTTAGAAGGGTTTGTCAAGGTAAAAAGAAATAAAAATACCTCGACTGAGGTCAGCAGCTCCAAGTACTCACAAACTATCTCGAAGCAGTGGATAAAAGCCCAGTTGTTCGGATGCAACTGAGATGGCACCACGTCACAGAGGTTAAGCAACACCATTAGAAAGGGGGTGAAGGAGATGCGAACCCCCAAATGGGTAAACATTGCCTTATAAAACCAGATCCAGTCGGGAACCCAGAGAGAGTGTAGATTTATTTGAAAAGTCCGTTCGTGATCGGGAGGGACGAAAACCTCATAATTGGCTCCCTCGTTGCACCCTCCGTAGAGATAGTCGGCTTATGGAACTCGGTAAGTTCCCGTAGGGCTGCGCTCTCGCAGTGGGAGCCCTCATGACGGGATACTGCGCCATCCCAACAATAGGGGCACCACTCAAAATCAGTCTAAGGGGTCGGTAAATCGGCACTAGTACCAGGAAAATGCATTTTGCCTACCCAAAGTCTACAATTAAGCAAAGCGTAAATCTATAGTAAAAAACGAAGCCTAAACACCAAAAACCTAGAATGGTCACCCCCTAATACCTATCTAAAACTGAAACTATTCAAGCATGCAACGACACACACAGTACCTAAGTATGATCAAAACATAGAAAAACAACACAAAATGCGAAAGCAGAATTAAAGAAAAGAAAGAAAAAGGAAACTTGCCAACAGAGTGATGATCGAAGAAGAAATGGGAAAATCTGGGGGAAATCTCAGGAAGGTAGACAGCACAGAAGCAAACACATAGAGGAATGAAAGGAAATGAGGAAAAAGTGTGGGCAAGGGAAGTTAGGAACGTGAAGGAAAAAGAGAAACTGAAGGAGAAACTGACTCCAATAATCACGAAAGGCAGGGGTAGAATGGTCATTTTGCGCAGGATTTTGAATCACACGCATTAAATGCTCGGCGTGAAGAACGAGGCGAAAAGGACTATTTTATGGTTTATCTTGTGCTAATTTGAGTGGTTTTTTATCAAGTCTTTACCCACTTATTCATATGATTAGCATGATATTACAATTCCTTCCCAAAGTGGTTCTATGGTTAAAAACTTGCTTCCTAGAGATCTTTTTATTGTGTATTTTAATTCTCTTTTATATACCATTCGATGCCGTGATCCGTATGTTAAGTGTTTCAGGCTTTATAGGGCAGGAATGGCTTAGAGAATGGAGAGGAAGCTTGCAAAAATGGAAGGAACACAAGAAACCAAGGAGATGACCAGCGAACACCGACACAGACGCATAGCTCACGCGATCGCACGAAATAGAGAAAATCGCAGTGACACGTTCGCGTGCCTGACGCAAACGCGTGGATTTTAATCTGAACAAATGACGCAAACGCGTGGACGATGCATACGTGTGGCAAGGAAAATGCTGAATGACGGGCATGCGTGGACAACACGTACGAGTGACATGCGCGATCTGCAGAATTAACAGAAATCGCTGGGAGCGATTTCTGGGCTGTTTCTGATCCAGTTTTTGGCCCAGAAAACACATATTAGAGTAATACACATATTAGGATTAGATGTAGTTCTAGAAATCAGTTCGTCAAAATAACGCCATTGCCGGGAAATTGCAAATGTGTGCCTTATTATTGGTTATTGTAAATACTTTCTTTTTGCTTATTTGTTAGTTTTTGTTAGTTTAGGACTTAGTTGCTTAATTTTAGTAATTTTTACTTTTCTTTTCTACTATGACTTCTCACCCCTTTGGCTACGAGTGTGGTTATAATTATGTTGTAGGAAGAGGAGATTATAATGACAACATGCACCATGGTTGGAACAATCCAAGATGGGGGGAGCCACAAGGATTTGATCAACCCTCTCGGCAACAACCCCCTCCAATATACCATGAGCAACAACCATTCCATGATGCATACCAAGACAATGGTTATGGTGGACCTTTACGTGACACTCAATCCCCACCACAACATATCTATGAACCCCCTCCTCAATATAGCTTTGAACCACCATACTCACAAGCCCCTTTTCACCATTCACCTTCATATGACCCTAACCCTTATCCACCACACCAACCACAATACGAACCATATGAACCATACATAGAACCACCACCTCAATACACACCATCTCCATATCCTTACCAAGAAGAACCACCTTCCTACCATGCACCCTTTCTCCAAACTAATAAAACCTCATATCCAGCACAACCTCCAATGCATGACAACACCCTTGGTATTATTCACCAAGGGCAAACAGAGCTTCATACCACACTTATCTCTATCACTAGTCTAACCTCTACACTTCAAAATCTTATATCCCGCATGGACCAACCCTCTCCCTCCAATACTCAACCCTCAAGCTCTAGTACACCACCACCATCTAAGGAAGAACACCCACATCTATCAACCCAAGAGCAACACGATCCCAATTATGTTAGTGACATAGAACAAGAGATAAGGGATCGTCTTAGGGACGCGATGGATCGGCTACACACGGCCCTATTTCCAGAGGAGTAAGAGGAAGCCCAAAATGTGGAGGTAGAAGAGACCCTTGAAGATGAAAGAGTAGTTGAAGGGAGTTGTCATAGAAAGGAGATCATCAAGGAGGAGTACGATTTATGCTAAAACAACTGGAGGAAGTCGTAATTATTGAAGAAGAAGAAGTGGTTGAAGACTCAAGAGATGCTGAACCTCCATGGGAAAGTCAAGTTATAGAGCCTCCTTCAAAGACGTTTGAAATTGATGTTGAGGAGGGTGTACAACCTCTAAGGCATAGCCTGGTTGAAGACTTTGAAGATATTGATCAAGAGATGGACTCAATCATTGATGAATCCTTATCTATAATTGAATCCTCTCCTATTGGACTTGATATGGAGATTAAAGAAGAAGAAGCACAACCTCCTATGCCCTTGGAAGGCAGTGAAGAGGAGATTGAATTGGAAAAAACTACCAAGAGGAAGAGGTTGAAATTGAAGAAGCTTACAATGAGGAGGAAGAATTCAAAGAAGAGCACAAGGGAGTGGAGCTTGCAAGATCATTAGAAACACATCTCCCAAAGCCATTACCGTCCAACACAACGTTCAAGTGGGTAAAATTCTTATCCTTGACCTTTACTTTCCCACTTGAATTTGAGCTACTGGAGACGGATGGTTAACTTAGAGCTCTTTGTGGCATTAAGAGTAAGAGGAAGATGGTTAGTGGTAAGAGTTGTCCTGCAAGGTTCACTATGGTTGCATGCTCCAAGTTGAAGTGCAGAGGTTGGTATAATTCTCAATTGATTGGGTCTAGAAGGATGTTTGGGTGCCTAAATGAGAATTTCAAGGCTGAACCACCCAGATGGAATCATCATGATCCATTTGAAGGCGGGTGTAGAATCAAGATTTGGGATCCAGGAATATATGAGGATCAATTTTGGGAGCTCAAAGCTTGTGAAGAACTCCATCAAAGCTTGAGGAATTTATTTGGTATTGAAAGAGCTTATTGGAAGTCCAAGCATTGGTGGAGATTCCGGGATGAGTTCAAGCACAAGCCACCATAACAAGGGACTCACCAAATGTCCAACTTAAGGACTTTAACTAAAAGTGCTAGGTGGGAGACAACCCACCATGGTATATTCTTTCCTTTTTGTTCATAGCTTTATTTTATTTTATTTTCATTCATGTTCGTTCATAATTTCTGCATAGTCATCTGCATTCTGCATTCTGCATTTTGCATACTGCATAAAAAATCGCACACAACGCACGAGCGTGCCGATGCGTCCGCGTCATAGGTGCCTTAGACACGAGAAGAAAAGAAGCAGAGAGTAACGCGAAAGCGTGACTAGAGGCGTGCCTTAGGCAAAAGCATGCCCACGCAAACACATCGCTGATGCGCCCGCGTCATTTTGGAAAATAGCCTCCCCAAGCGTGCGCGTCACCCACGTGCACGCGTGACCCTACAAAATCGACGTAAAGAGGTATATGGCAGCAAGTTATGATGGAGTGGGGCTGGAATGGTGCTGGAAGCACTAGCCCTACCACGCGAACGCGCGCCCCACGCGGCCGCGCCGTTTTTCAAAATATGGCCATTCACGTGTGCGCGTCACCCACGCGCACGCGTCACCCAAATTTTTGGCAATGTGCGTTTACAACAGAGAGTTGTGCGTACGTGAGGCTACACTCGCATCAATAGCACAAATCAAATCATGCGTGCGCATGACCCACGCATCCGCATCACCTGAACTTATCACCCACCATGCGATCGCGTGCTCCACGCGCACGCGTCGCATTCAACGCACAATTTAACTAGACCTGCGCCAGAATTCCTATCTTTTCTTCCCCAATCCTAATTTTCTCTTCTCCCTTCTTATTTCTTTCTTCTTTATTCTTTCTTACTTTCTTTTTCTTCATCCCTTTAACTTCTCATCCTTCTTCACTTTCATTCTATTTTTGCTTAATTTGCATACTTTCATTCATTGCATTTTAATTTCGTGCATATTTTTATTTTCTTTTCTAATTTTATTATTTTTCCATTGGTGTTAAATTTTCTTATTAAACTATTGTATCTTTTCTGGTATTATTTTAGTTCTTAGTGACTTGTTTTACAATGTTGGGTGATATTATTTTTCTGTTAATGTCAATCTTTTATGATCCCTGTATTCCTTTTGCACTGACACGAATTTATATTGTCTTTCATTATCTACTATCTCTTCCCCATTATTGCAATTTGTGCACTATTGATATGCCATTTTCTTCTACTATTTTCTCACTTGTATTTTGTAGCTACCATGTAATTGAGACCTTTATTATTTGGCATTAACACCCATATTTTATTTGTTTTCTATCTTTGTTTCTGGGTTACTTTTCTTCTTTTCCTCTTCTTTCAGGCTGGCCACCGAGAAGGAAAAGGAAGAACTTTTATATGGGGCAATCGACAAATCAATCAGCACATTTTTTTGGAGAAAAGCGTCAGTTGGAGCAACCCTTCCACTTACACATCTTAGCATGCACCGAGGACGATGCAATCTTTAAGTGTGGGGAGGTCGATACCGATCTCCATGGGTTAGTCACTTTCTTCTCAACACCAATATTTATTTTTTCTTTGTTAGTTCATTGTTGCGTTTACATGTTTGATTGCATGTTTTCTTGATTTTGTGCATATTTTACCACTTCTTGGTTAAAGTAATATTTTCTTTTTCAAGAAACTTCTTATAGCATTCCACTAATTTGAATTAAAATTTTTATTGAACTTGTTTGAAGAAATTTTATTCTGGAACATGGTTTAGAGCTCAAACACACAAAACCCGTGAGATTTTGAGCCTATTTGATTGGTTGCATTTTATCAACCAATATTTTATTTTTGGTGTGTGTTTTTCTCTCTAAAATTGTGATCTTTGTCTTGCTTAATTCTATATGTCCATTATTTGATGTATGCACGCACTTATATGATTGAGGCCTTGTTTTGTTGAGCTTACATACCCATATGGCCTTAACCCTTCATTATCCCTTACAAAACCAATTTGAGCCTATTTTACCCCATTTGTTCTTTACTTTAGCACATCATTAACTCTAAGCGAAAAATAATAATGTCCTTAATTTAAATCCTTGGTTAGCTTAGACTAGTGAGAGTGCTTATGATTTAAATGTGGAGAAATTGGGTTTGGAAATATTTGGTTTAAGAATTGGGTGTTATATATCTTCATGAAAATGTGAAAGAAATGTGTAGGACATGTTCATGCATTCAATAATTTAATCATATGCATTGAGAAAAATAAAAGAAAAAAATATATTATATATATATATATATAAACAAAAAAAAGGGGAGAAAAAGAAAAGAAAAAGAGCAAATAACAAAAAGGGGACAAAATGCCCCAAAGTAAATGTTGGTAGCAATGCATATGAGTTGAACTAAAGTTGGGATGCATGAATATGTGGTAAACATGGTTAATGGATAGTTAGGTTTTGTATTCTGATTACATGGATTGTCCTAAGTTAGGTGGAAAGTTTAAGCTAATTAAGGATTCAGATTTTAGTCCACTTGGCCAAATACAATCCCACCTTGACCCTAACCCAATTATAACCCTCAAAAGACCTCTTGATTTGTGTATTGGTGTATTAAATTTTTGTTGATTGTTAGATGAAGAGCAAGCCTTAGAAAGTGAGATTAGTAGAGAATTGAGAGAATCGAACCTTAAACACTTCAGTGATTAGAGTGTATACGCTTCTGGTGAGGGTTCGATGCTCGATTCTTTGTTCCCAACTTTCATGAGCTATCTTCTTCTTGCAAGTTACTTGTACTTCATTTTTATTATTTGAATTAGTGAAATCCAGTCCTTATTTGTTCTTGAAAGGTTTATTTACTTTTAACCAAGTAGGTAACAACATTTTAGCATATAGTTGCATTCATATATAGGTTGCATTTTATGAGTCTTACTTTCCCCCATTCATTCCTTTTGTCTCCTTGAGCTTAGCATGAGGACATGCTAATGTTTAGGTGTGGGGAGATTGATAAACCAATATTTTATGGTTTATCTTGTGCTAATTTGAGTGATTTTTATCAAGTCTTTACCCACTTATTCATATGATTAGCATGATATTACAATTCCTTCCCAAAGTTGTTCTATGGTTGAAAACTTGCTTCCTAGAGATCTTTTTATTGTGTATTTTAATTCTCCTTTATATACCATTTGATGCTGTGATCCGTGTTTTAAGTGCTTCAGGCTTCATAGGGCAGGAATGGCTTAGAGAATGGAGAGGAAGCTTGCAAAAATGGAAGGAACACAAGAAACCAAGGAGACCAGCGAACACCGACGCAGACGCATGGCTCACGCGACCGCGCGAAATGGAGAAAATCGCAGAAATGCGTTCACGTGCCTGACGCGAACACGTGGATTGGAATCTGCACGAATGACGCGAATGCGTGGATGACGCATACGCGTGGCATGGAAAATGCTGAATGACGCACACCCGTGGACGACGCGTACGGGTGACATGCGTGATCTGCAGAATTAACAGAAATCACTGGAAGCGATTTCTGGGCTGTTTCTAACCCAGTCTTTGGCCCAAAAAACACATATTAGAGGCTATAAAGTGGGGGAATACATCCATTCATGAACAAAACATTCAATTCACAATTTTAGGATTAGATGTAGTTTATAGAGAGAGAGAGGCTCTCTCCTCTCTCTTAGGATTTTGGATTTAAGATTTCTATTAGTTTTAGGATTATTCTTCTTCATTCCAGGTTCAATGTTACTTTAGTTTATGTTTCTCTTCTACTTTAGATACTCTAATGCTTTTACTTGTATTTGACTCATGTTGCCAAATTGGCTTATGAACCCTTTCATGTTAGATTTGAATTTATGTTTAAATATAATTTGAGGTATTTCAGATTTATGATTTTTACTTAGCTTTTTATATTCTTAGCTTTAATTGATGAATTGATTAATTGGAGATACTTGAGTTATCAAACTCATTGTGATTATAATTGTTATCTTTGCCAATTAATTTGAATTCCAATAACTCTAGTCTTTTCTTAGGAATTGACTAGGATCTGAGGAATCAAATTGATTCATCTATTTAACTTACCTTCATAGTTAGAGGTTAATAAGGTGGGAGCAAAATCTAATTCTCATCATAATTGATAAGGATAACTAGGATATGACGTCCAGTTTTCATATCTTGTCAAGAGTTTTTCTAGTTATTAATTTATTTTTCCTGCAATTTATTTTCCCTGTTCAACCTTTCGAAAACCCAAAAATATTATTTACCATAACCAATAATAAATCATACTTCCCTGTAATTTCTTGAGAAGACGACCCGAGGTTTGAATACTTCGGTTATAAATTTTATTGGGTTTTGTTACTTGAGACAACCAAACTTTTGTCGAAAGGATTCTCTGTTGGTTTAGAAACTATACTTACAACGCGATTATATTCTTGTGAATTTCTTTACCGATAGAAATCAGTTTGTGAAAATGGCACCGTTGCCGGGGAATTGCAAACGTGCGCCTTATTATTGGTTTTCAAAATACTTTCTTTTTGCTTATTTGTTAGTTTTTGTTAGTTTAGGACTTAGGTGCTTAATTTTAGTAATTTTTACTTTTTTTTTTCTACTATGACTTCTCGCCCCTTTAGCTTCGAGCGTGGTTATAATTATGTTGTAGGAAGAGGAGATTATAATGACAACATGCACCATGGTTGGAACAATCAAAGATGGGAGGAGCCACAAGGATTTGATCAACCCTCTTGGCAACAACCCCCTCCAATATACCACGAGCAACAACCATTCTCAATTATTTCTGTTTTCTATTCAAACACGCTTGTTTCTATATAAGATATTCATTCGCACTTCAATATGATGAATGTGATGATCCGTGACACTCATCACCATTCTCAATCTATGAACGCGTGCCTGACAACCACCTCCGTTCTACCTTAGATTGAATGAGTATCTCTTGGATTCCTTAATCAGAGTCTTCGTCGTATAAGCTAGAATCTATTGGCAGCATTCTTGAGAATCTGGAAAGTCTAAACCTTGTCTGTGGTATTCCGAGTTGGATTCAGGGATTGAATGACTGTGACGAGCTTCAAACTCGTGAGAGTTGGGCGTAGTGACAGACGCAAAAGGATCAATGGATCCTATTCCAGCATGAGTGAGAACCGACAGATGATTAGCCGTGCGGTGACAGCGCACCTGGACCATTTTCACTGAGAGGACGGATGGTAGCCATTGACAACGGTGATTCACCAACACACAGCTTGCCATAGGAGGAACCTTGCGTGCTTGAAGAAGAAGACAGGGGGTGTAACGGCCTAGCTTTTAGCCTCGAAGAAACAGCGGTTTTTCGGGATCAAACGGAAATTTTATGGAATTTTAGGAATTTTAGTGCATATAAGCACCTCTGCTGCACAGGTGCTATGTCATCAAGCTGCTGAGTCAGCAGCTTGACTGCACCAGACACCTCTCCTGATCTAAGTAAGCACGTCGTGAAAAGTTGCGTTTTTGAGCCACTTCGACTCCGAATTTCAAAATTTTGATTTCCGTGGTTAGTCTCTATGTGACGAGCCGGTCACGAATTTCGAGAGAAAAATTATATTAATATAATATTCATATATTATTATTTTATTTGGAATATTATATTATTATCTTCTCTGCTGTGGTTAATGTTCATCTATGTTTAGTAATATAATAACTGAGCTAGAAATCTACCGGTAATGGATAATACCGGCATTTCTAGATGAACTTAGCAATGCTAATGCTTCATCATATATCGTTTATTCTGATGATTATCATGTTACTAGTATCATTTATACTAGTAAAGCTCATGCTTATCCTTTAGTAGTGTAATCTGATGTATCTAGTTTTAGTAATTATCTCCAGAATGATATTTTATTATTAAACTCTGATGAGTCAACACCCAGTGACACGTGGCTCTCTCAGAGTTAGCCACCACATGTTTCCTTTCTTTCTCTCCAAGCAAAGCTTTCTTAAGGAAAAAGTAAGAAACACTTGTATTCTAATACATATAGCTTTAGTAATTATCGTTTCTTGAGATATTTTTACACCAAAATTTAGAATAATGCTTATCCTAACCCCATGGGTCCCAAGACTTATCATTATCATCAACTTTTCTTCCAAACAAGCTAGAATTTTCGAAATCCTTGAGAGAGAAATGGAAGAACGTCCATGAAAACTTCCATGAACACCTGAGCTTCTTTCTCCGTTCTTTCTCAAACTAAAACCCCTATCAAAAATCTAATCCGACCAAAGTGTTCATCTCTTCCTCCTCTTCATTTCTATGCCAATATTCAAAGAGTAAATCAAGGCACGATGGCTCCTCCTCCTCCTTGAAGTTTCATCCATGGTGGAAACTCAAGTTGATGATGTTTTCTCCATGTTTTCTCTTAGGATCTCTTGTTCAATCACCATAGGCTCTAAGAAAACGTGATTTCTAGCTATCTTGAGGTGAGGAAAACCTTCTTTTCACCATCATGAAGCTTCAGCCTTCATGGTTCATATGGTTCTAAAGTTGTTTTTTATGTTAAAATAGGCGTAAAAGTGCTTTTAGAAGCTTGTTTTTGGCTCAACTTTTGGCAGCAGCAAAGGAGGTAAGGTTTGGTAAATTAATCAACGGTTGGCTGTGTTCTTGAAGTGTTAAATCAGATCTTGTTGCTTGAGGCTTGATTTTGAGTGTTTCTGTGATGGTTTGGTCATGAGATCTTGTTGTTTAATGCTTGAAAGTCATGTTTTTTATGGCTCTGATGTGGTTGTTGTTGCTGCTGGAAAACGTGTCTTTCCAGCCATGAAATTCATGATATTTGATGTGTTTTTGATGTGTATTTGATGGCAAAAATGTTGCTCTTTGGTTTGGTCAAAATCAGGTAAAAATTGGTTACCGAAAAGATTGAAAAACTAGTTGAAAATCAAGTTGAAATCTTATGAACTTTTGGAAAAAATGTTTTTGGTCTTTGAAGGACAAGAAAAACATTGGTTTTGATGATTTTGGGGTCAAATTATAATTATTAAAAATTTTTGGGTTGAAAGTTAATTAAAGAAAAGTTAAAGGGCCAAAGTGCAAATATTAAAAGTGAAGAGGTCAAAATGCAATTTCCAAAAAGTTCTGGGGTCAAAATGTAATTTTTGAAAGTTGAATAAAATATTATTATTTTAATATTAAAATATTAAAAGTATTATTTTATTAATAATATTATTTTATTAATAATAATAAAATATTGATAAAAAGACAGTTTTTCCTAAAAGTCTTAGGATGGCGGTTTTGAGTCTATAACTCCCTAATTCTCTTTATTAAACACCTAAGTGAAAGTATAAGATAAGATATCAAAGAATGTAAGGTAATGAAACAAGTTCTAAAAACTTGCAAACATGTTAGAAAGAAAGGGAGTTAAGAACTATATAGTAGTGTGCTGTTGTGATGTTGTGATGTATACAGAGAATTGTGAAATGAGATCACTGTGATGCTTGACTTATGATTGTGGAAAGATGAAAAAGATGATTTCTACGTGATGGAAAGTATGGTTATATGTGACTTATGAGCCTTTGGGCAATGCTTGAGAATGGTTATGTAAGAATTTGCTGCAGAGAGGCAGTCAGATAAATGGTGGTGCGACCACTGAGAACACTTTCCTGGGGTACTTAGCTATAGTGCTATTCTGTAAGTCAGAGGACTCTTACAGAGGTATCAAGAAAACACAACTATCATATGCTCCTGTAAGTCGAAGGACTCTTACAGTGAGTGTGTGTGTGCTCTTGTAAGTCAAAGGACTCTTACAGTGAGTGTGTTGGGCAGACTAGCTCCGTCCTACAAGTCAAAGGACTCTTGCGGTGGTTTGCCTCGCAAGTCAAAGGACTCTTGCGATGGGCATTGCCAACAGGAAAGCCTTACCTGGTCAAAGGACTCCGGGTAATGTCGGGAGCGGGTCTGTAACCGACAAATGAGCTCATTACCTGCAGTAGGACTAGACATGCATCATACTTGCTTGTGCATATTGTAATTGGTTTGCCTATGTGAATAATTCTGTTTACTTGCTAATTGCTATACCTGATGTAACTGCTCTTGATTGTGCTTGAACCTCATTACTTGTGATTGTGATTGAAATTGGTTGGGTTGTAGTGTATTGGTTGTGAATGAGCTGTTTTGGCCTGAAGCCATGATTGATTATGTGATGGGCCAGAGGCCATGATTGACTTGAGTTATGGTTTAATGAAGTATGAAATATCAAGTTGGTTCAGCATAGACTTAATGAACCTATATTTGAAACAGATTGGTCATTCATATCACTGGGAAACTTTTAAGATTCTTTTATCTGAAAAGTGTGTTTTGATATTGGGTTAATTAATTGATTTATTTTAAAAAGGTTTTGAGTTTTTGATGGTTAAACCACTGATTTTCAAAGGACTTAGCAACTTGCAAGTGGACATTATAAATGAACTTAACTAATAACCCCGACCTTACTAAGAACTCCCCAGTTCTTACCCCTTCTCTCTCCCTTCTCCCTTCAGATGGAAGCATGAGTACCCTTCCGTAGTTCGCTGATGACGCTCTACCTGACTTGAGTTTTGAAGACCTAGAATGTACTTTCCCTCACATTAGTAGTTTAGAGGGACTAGGTGAGTGAAGAGTCTAGGCTAGCCTGGGTGCCAGCTTATGGACTCCTTGGACAGGTCAGAGCCTGGGATGTTATATATATATATATATATATATATATATATATATATATATATATATATATATATATATATATATATATATATATATATATATATATATATATATATATATAAGGTTATTGTCTAGCTATATCTAGGGGTGTTCTATCTAAAGATCTATGATCTAATAAAGGCTGGATGACTGAATGATGTCAGTTGTTTGAGATGTATGAATTTATATAAATGTGTGATTACTTTTGACTGCTTATCTTGTTGTTACTTATGATATCATCTATGTATGTTCATGCCTGACAACTTAAATGTTTTAAAAAAAAGTACCTCGCAAAATAACAACACTTCAACAATGAATCAGGCTCATATGATAAATAATAGATAATAATTAGGAAGACAAATTGGTAGTACTCAGTTTCCGGTATGATCTAGACATACTGAAAATTGGGTCGTTACAGGGGGAAAGCAGAGATTCAGAAGACAAAGCATCTCCAAAACTCCAACATATTCTCCATTACTGCATAATAAGTATTATTTAATCTATGCTCTCTTATTCATTTGCAAGTCAACTGATAATCATAATTGATATCCTAACTAAGAGTTACAAGATATCCATAGCTTGCTTCAAGCCAACAATCTCTGTGGGATCGACCCTTACTCACGTAAGGTATTACTTGGACGACCCAGTGCACTTGCTGGTTAGTGGTATGAATTGTGAAAAGTGTGAATTAGAATTTTGTGCACCATGATTTTGGCGCCGTTGCCGGGGATTGTTTGAGTTTGAACAACTGATGGTGAATCTTGTTGCTTAGATTAGGAAAATTTTGTCTTTTGGGTCAGAGTCTTTTATTTTCTTTTCAATTTTTTTTCAAAAATATTATTGTTCTTTATTAATTTTTAGTTTTTATGTAAGTTTAGTGTCATGTTTTAAGTTTGGTGTCAATTGCATGCTTTTCTTTGTCTTTCAATTTTCGAATTGCATGTTCTTTGTTCATCTTTGACCTTCAAGTTGTTCTTGTCTATTTTCCTTGTTTGATCTTTAGTTTGTCTTGTTTTGTGTCTTTTCTTGTTTTTCTTGTGTTTTTCAAAATACCAGTTTTCAAAAAAATTTTATTTATTAAAAATACCTCTTTAAAACACGTTACATTTATAGCTCAATTGGCTAGAGCATTGTGTTTGTGTTCTTGGTAATTGGGCATCTTCCTTTTAAAACTTTTTCAAAAATAATTTTTCTTTGATTAAATCTTATGCCAAACTTTAAGTTTGGTGTTCTCTTATTAATTTTTCTTTAGTTTTCGAAAATTTTATTTTGGTTTTCTAAAAATTTTAAGTTTGGTGTTCTTTCTTTTGTTCTTGTTGTTCTTGTGAGTCTTCAAGGTGTTCTTGAGTCTTCTTTGTGTTTTGATCTTAAAATTTTTAAGTTTGGTGTGCCTTGGTGTTTTCCCTCCAAAATTTTCAAAAACAAGTAGCATTGGATTTAAAAATTTTAAGTCTTGTGTCTTTTGTGTGTTTTTCTCTTTCATAATAAATTTCAAAAATAAAAAAGATCTTTTCTAACTATTTTTAAGCAATTATTTCGAATTTTTTTTTTATAAAAATTTCAGATTTCGATTTCAAAATTTTTCAAATCTTATCCTTTTAAGATTTTTTTTTAAAAAATCACATCTTTTTCAAAAATATCCTAACCACTTTCTCTCTTCTCACTTTTTTGAAAATCTTCATAAAACATTTTCAAATTTTTATTTTAGTTTTTATTTTGTTTTATTTTATTATTTTGAATTTTTTTATAATAAAACAAATAAAATAAATCCACATCATCTCCCTTTCTCCATCATGGACCTAAGTGGAAATGAACAGTCCAAAAGGACTCTGGGTCATATGCTAACCCCACTACTGCTTCATATGGGAGTAGTATCTATATACCCTCCATCGGAGTTAGTAGTTTTGAGTTGAATCCTCAGCTCATTATCATGGTGCAGCAAAGTTGCCAGTATTCCGGTCTTCCACAGTAAGAACCTACAGAGTTTTTGGCACAGTTTTTATAAATTGCTGACACAGTACATGATAAGGAAGTAGATCAGGATGTCTACAGATTATTACTATTTCCATTTGTTGTAAAAGACCAAGCTAAGAGGTGGTTAAATAACCAACCTAAGGCTAGCATAAGGACATGGAAACAGCTGTTAGAAAAATTCATGAATCAATATTTCCCCCCAAAACGGATGATACAGCTAAGGCTGAACATCCAAGGCTTTAAACAAGGAGATAATGAATCTCTTTATGATGCCTGAGAGAGATACAGAGAGATGCTAAGAAAATGCCCCTCTGAAATGTTTTCAGAGTGGGTGCAGTTAGACACCTTCTATTATGGGCTTACAGAGAAAGCTCAGATGTCTTGGGACCACTCAGTCGGTAGATCTATCCACATGAGAAAGACAATTGAAGAAGCTCAAGAGCTCACTGATACAGTTGCCAGAAATCAGCATCTGTACCTAAGTAGTGAATCTTCCATGAAAGAAGAGGCTAAAATAGTAAATGCTGAACTCAGTCCTGCAGAATAAGTTACTGAATTCAATCAGCAATTAGATTTTCTAACAAAACAGCTAGCCAAATTCAAGGAGATATTACAAGACACAAGAATGGCTAATATGAACATGGAAGTACAGTTGAAGCAAACAGAACAGCAGTTATCAAAACAAATAACAGAAGAGTGCCAAGCAGTTCAATTAAGAAGTGGGAAGACATTAAATACTTCACTTAAAGGCAGCAGGAAGCCAAGAAATGAACAAACTGCTACCCAAAATCCCTCTGAGGATAGTAAGAGCCCAGAGAGGAACAATTCTGGCGTTCAAACGCCAGAAAAGGGTAAAGGGTTGGCGTTAAACGGCCAACCCATGCTCAGTTCTAGCGTTCAAACGCCACAAACAGGCAAGAAAGTGGCGTTAAACGCCCGAAGGAAGCTCAGTTCTGGCGTTCAAACGCCAGAAACAGGTAAAGAATTGGTGTCCAATGCCAATCCAGCTTCCAACCATGGCATTCAAACGCCAGTGGGGGTCAGACACATACAAGTGCTGATAGCAACCCCTCTAAGAAGGCTTTCGCAACCACCTCTGTAGGCAATAAACCTACAGCAACTAAGGTGGAGGAATACAAAGCCAAAATGCCTTATCCTTAGAAACTCTGCCAAGCGGAACAGGATAAGCAATTTGCCCGCTTTGAAGACTATCTCAGAACTCTTGAAATAAATATTCCGTTTGCAGAGGCACTTGAGCAAATACCCTCTTATGCTAAGTTCATGAAAGAGATCTTAAGTCATAAGAAGTATTGGAGAGAAACCGAAAAAGTTTACCTCACTGAAGAATGCAGTGCAGTCATTCTGGAAAGCCTACTAGAAAAGCTTAAAGATCCCGGAAGCTTTATGATACCATGCACATTAGAGGGTACTTGTACCAAGCAAGTTATATGTGATCTTGGGGCAAGTATCAACCTAATACCTGCATCTACTATCAGAAACTTGGTTTGACTGAAGAAGTCAAACCAACCCAGATATGTCTCCAACTTGCTGATGGCTCCGTTAAATACCCATCAGGCGTGATTGAAGACATGATTGTCATGGTTGGGCTATTTGCCTTTCCCACTGACTTTGTGGTACTGGAAATGGAGGAGCACAAGAGTGCAACTCTCATTCTAGGAAGACCTTTCCTAGCAACTGGACGAACCCTCATTGACGTCCAAAAAGGGGAATTAACCCTGAGAGTCAATGAGGACGAGTTTAAGTTGAATGTTATTAAAGCTATGCAGCATCCAGACATCCCAAACGACTGCATGAGCATTGATATTATTGACTCTCTAGTGAAAGAGGTCAATATGACTGAGAGTCTCGAATCAGAGCTAGAGGATATCTTTAAAGATGCACAGCCTGATCTGGAGGATCCAGAGAGAAAAATAGAACCTCTGAAAATCCCTCAGGAAGAGGAGAAACCTCCTAAATCCGAACTCAAACCATTACCACCATCCCTAAAATATGCATTTCTGGGAGAAGGTGACACTTTTCCTGTAATCATAAGCTCTACCTTAGAGGCACAGGAAAAGGAAGCACTAATTCAAGTGCTAAGGACACACAAGATAGCTCTTGGGTGGTCCATCAGTGATCTTAAGGGCATTAGCCCAGCCAGATGCATGCACAAAATCCTATTGGAGGATGACGCTAAGCCAGTAGTTCAATCACAGAGGCGGCTAAATCCAGCCATGAAGGAGGTGGTGCAGAAGGAGGTCACTAAATTACTAGAGACTGGGATTATGTATCCTATTTTTGATAGCCCCTAGGTGAGCCCTGTCCAAGTCGTCCCTAAGAAGGGTGGCATGACAGTGGTTCATAATGAAAAAAATGAACTGGTTCCTACAAGAACAGTTACAGGGTGGCGTATGTGTATTGATTACAGAAGGACCAATACAACTACCAGAAAGGATCATTTTCTTTTACCATTCATAGACCAGATGCTAGAAAGACTAGCAGGTCATGAATACTACTGCTTCCTGGATGGATATTCAGGTTATAATCAAATTGCAGTAGATCTCCAGGATCAAGAGAAAATAGCATTCACATGACCATCTAGAGTATTTGCATACAGAAGGATGTCATTTGGTCTGTGCAATGCACCTGCAACCTTTCAAAGGTTCATGCTCTCTATTTTCTCTGATATGGTGGAAAATTTTCTAGAAGTCTTCATGGATGACATTTCAGTATTTAGAGACTCATTCATCTCCTGTCTTGACCATCTAGCACTTGTTCTAAAGAGGTGCCAAGAGACTAACCTGGTTTTAAACAGGGAGAAATGTCACTTTATGGTGACTGAAGGAATTGTCCTTGGGCACAAAATTTCAAACAAGGGAATAGAGGTGGATCAAGCTAAGGTAGAGGTAACTGAAAAAATTACCACCACCTGCCAATGTTAAGGCAATCAGAAGCTTTCTGGGGCATGCAGGATTCTATAAGAGGTTTATAAAAGATTTTTCAAAAATTGCCAAACCTCTGAGTAATCTGCTAGCTGCTGACACACCATTTATCTTTGATAAGGAGTTTCTGCAGGCGTTTGAGACTCTGAAAGCTAAGCTAGTCATAACACCAGTCATATCTACCCCAGACTGGACATTACCATTTGAACTAATGTGTGATGCCAGTGACCATGCCATTGGTGTAGTGTTGGGACAAAGGCATGACAAGCTTCTGCACGTCATTTATTATGCCAGTCGTGTTTTAAATGATGCACAGAAGAACTACACAACCACAGAAAAAGAGTTACTTACAGTGGTTTATGCCATTGACAAGTTCAGATCTTATTTAGTAGGATCAAAAGTGATTGTGTACACTGACCATGCTGCTCTTAAATATCTACTCACAAAGCAGGATTCAAAACCCAAACTCATAAGATGGGTGTTGCTTCTGCAAGAGCTTGATATAGAAATAAGAGACAGAAAAGGGACAGAGAACTAAGTAGCAGATCACCTGTCCCGAATAGAACCAGTAGAAGGGGTGTCCCTCCCTCTTACTGAGATCTCTGAAAACTTTCCGGATGAGCAACTCTTTGCCATCCAGAAAATACCATGGTTTGCAGACATTGCAAACTACAAGGCTGTGAGATTCATACCCAAAGAGTATAGTAGACAGCAATCAAAGAAATTGATCACGGATTTGAAGTACTATCTTTGGGATGAACCATATCTCTTCAAGAGATGTGCAAACGGAGTAATCCGTAGATGTGTGCCTAAAGAAGAAGCATAGAAGATCCTCTGGTATTGTCATGGATCACAATATAGAGGACATTTTGGAAGTGAGTGAACAGCTACAAGAGTCCTTCAATATGGCTTCTATTGGCCTACTCTCTATAAAGACTCCTGAGAGTTTGTACTTAATTGTGACAGTTGCCAAAGATCTGGCAATCTGCCTCACAATTATGCCATGCCTCAACAAGAGATCTTGGAGATTGAGTTGTTTGATGTATGGGGTATTGACTTCATAGGGCCTTTCCCACCATCATACTCAAACACTTATATTCTGGTGACAGTGGATTATGTATCCAAATGGGTGGAAGCTATTGCAACACCCACTAATGATACTAAAACAGTGCTAAAATTCTTCCAGAAACATATCTTCAGCAGATTTGGTGTCCCTAGAGTACTAATCAGTGATGGGGGCGCTCATTTTTGCAATAAACAGCTTTACTCTGCTATGGTTCGATATGGAGTTAGCCACATGATGACAACTCCATATCATCCACAGACAAATGGGCAAGCTGAAGTCTCTAATAGAGAACTTAAAAGAATCCTGGAACGGACTGTGATTAACCGTAGAAGGGATTGGGCAAGAAGCTTGGATGATGCTATGTGGGCATACAGAACAGCATTCAAGACTCCTATAGGGACCTCTCTATACCAGCTTGTGTATGGAAAAGCCTGTCACTTGCCAGTGGAACTGGAACATAAGGCCTACTGGGCAACCAGATTCCTAAACCTTGATGCCAAGTTAGCTGGAGAAAAACGATTGCTCTAGTTAAATGAGCTAGAAGAATTCAGACTCAATGCTTTCGAAAATGCAAAAATTTACAAAGAGAAAGCAAAAAGATGGCATGATAAGAAGCTGTCATCCAGAGTCTTTAAGTTAGGGCAGAAAGTTCTGCTATTTAATTCTATGCTCAGATTATTCCCTGTTAAATTGAAATCCCGGTGGAGAGGACCATGTGTGATTACAGGTGTGTCACCATATGGATACGTAGAGCTTCAGGATAATGATTCTAACAAAAAGTTCATTGTTAATGGACAGAAAGTCAAACAATATCTTGAAAGCAATTTTGAGCAAGAATGCTCAAAACTGAGACTTGATTAAAGCTCAGTAATAGTCCAGCAAAAGACAATAAAGAAGCGCTTGCTAGGAGGCAACCCAGCCACTAACAAAGCTTATTTGTTAATTAAATGAATTTTACAGGTTCATATTAATTATCTTCAAGGTAAAATAGCAATTGCATGAGTTCACAGAGTTACAAAAGGATTCAGAGAATAAAACAGCAAAAAGAAGCTCACTGGTGCAAAAAAGCCAGTAAAAGCTGTTTTGGGCGCTAAACGCCCAACAGAAGCATCTACTGGGCATTTAACGCCAGTAGAGATAGCCATCTGGGCGTTAAACACCAGAAAAAAGTAACTTTTGGGCATTTAACGCCAGATTTACAGCATCCTGGGCGTTCAGAAAAATGCCCAGTGATAAAGGAGTTTCTGGCATTTAACGCCAGCTAGATGCATCAGCTGGGCGTTAAACGCCCAGACCAAGCACCAACTGGGCGTTAAATGCCCAAAACATACAGCAGTTGGGCGTTTAACGCCAGGATTGTGGAAGGAAGGAAGTTTTTGTTCCCAACTTGATTTTTTTCAAATTTTCATGTTTCCATCCATAATTTCTTGCATAAACATATTACAAATCCCAATTTTTCAAATCCCTTTTCGAAGATATCAAATGTATCTTAATTCTAAACATAATTTTTTTTTTAAATCCTCTTCAGCTTCTTTTCAAATCTTTTTCAATACTCAATTATCTTTTTGAATTCTTTTCAAATCTTTTTAAAATCTTCTCAAATCTTTTTAAACTCATCATATGCTCTTTTCAAAATTCATATTTATCTTTTTCAAATATCTTTCTTATCTTTTCAATTTTAAATTGCATCTTTTTCCTATCATACTTATCTTTTACAAATCAAATCTTCTATCATATCTTCTTCAAAATTTTCGAAAACCCACCCCTTTCCCTTTAAGTCCTAGTTCGGCCTTCCCCCTCTCCTCCACAATTCGAACTTGGCTCTCCATCTATCCCTCTCCTTCCCTTTCTTTTGCTTGAGGACAAGCAAACCTCTAAGTTTGGTGTGTTTTTCCGTGATCACTATACCAATACCCACTAAGATCATGACTCCTAAGGGAAAACAAACCACTCCAAGAGGCAAGAAAGAGAATATTCCAAAACCACTTTGAAATCAAGGGAAGTTCTTAACCAAAGAACATTCAGACCATTACTACAAAATAATGGGTCTAAGGTCAATGATCCCGGAAGTTAAATTCGATCTGAAAGAAGACGAATATCCGGAGATCCAAGAGCAAATTCGAAACAGGAGCTGGGAAATCCTAGCTAATCCTGAAACAAAGGTGGGAAGAAACATGGTTCACGAATCCTACTCTAATATGTGGCAAACAGACATGCAGAGAATAGCTGGAACCGTCTTCTATGACTATCAGACGCTGGTCAGAGGGAAGATTGTTCACTTTCACCCTGACAAAATTAGGGAGATCTTCAAGCTACCTCAGCTACAAGATGACCAAGATTCCTTTAATAGGAGAATGACGAGAACAGATAAGAGCTTGGACAAGATTCTAGAGGACACATGCCTCCCTAAAACCAAGTGGACGACCAACACAAAGGGTGTTCCAAACCAACTCAAGAGAGGAGATCTCAAACCAGTCGCCAGAGGCTGACTAGACTTCATTGGGCGTTCTATACTGCCCACTAACAATCGCTCTGAAGTCACCATCAAAAGAGCAGTAATGATCCATTGCATTATGTTGGGAAAAGAAGTGGAAGTTCATCAGCTGATCTCTTGTGAACTTTACACAATTGTAAACAAGAACTCCAAAGATGCTGGGGTAAAGATGGGAGTAAATGAGAATATCTCAGTTGAGCAGCTATTCTGAGGGTTACCTGAAACTAGAGGTCGATCTCGGACGAGATCTTCTATTCTAATCGGAGCTGTGGAGTCCGATCTTGATGATGGTGATCAGAGTCGCTGAGTCCAACTCGTTGGACTTGGAGATGATGCTGATCCTTCGTTCTCGGAGGGTGGGGGTACCTGCAAGGGACTCCGATGCTTAAGTTAGCAAGGGTATTAAGCAGGTATTGAGTAGAATCAGAGTATGAGTTATACCTGGGTGCTCCAGTGTATTTATAATGGCGTAGAGTGACCTTCTTAGATAAGATAAGTTAGTTATCTTATCTTATCTTTATCATATCTTTGACTGGGGTCCTCTTATCTTCAAGGGAACCGCCTTTATTTCTACAGGCTTTTCCTCTTGAGTGGCAAAAGAATGTCATGGTGTCCTGGTATACTTGGGAGATGTTGGACAAGGTCGAACAGGCCTTTGTGAGTGTGTTGGAGGATATATGGGGGGAGCCCCCGTATCTGGATACTAAGAAATTTCTAGGGGATCCATCTTTAGTCCGAAATGTGTTGGGTACTGACTGACGTGTTTTTAGTTTATTCTATTTTTTCCTGTGCTCCATGACTTTGTTTGTTGATTCTGTCTTTCTTGTTTTTCAGAAATGTCGAGGAACAATGACTCCATGAAGGCTTTTAAAAAGGCCAAGAAGGCAGCCGCTGCACAAAACATCTCAGTCAAGGCGGCTGGGGAAGGGTCCTCCCAAACCATCACGAAGCCGCCTGTGCTGAGTTCCCTTGGCCCGAGAAGGGTGATCCCTACTCCTCGGGTTCGTCTGGTAGATCTCCCACAATCTTCCGCTGCTGCTTTTGGTGTTCCTCCTTTGAAAAAGCAGAAAACATCTGAGCCCTTTAACCTAGATGCCCCGGATTTTGATGCTATTGAGTTTGTCGACCAGCAGATTGCCCCTTATGGTGGGCTTTCTATGGATGATGTGTCGCTTCTTCAGCACTTAGATTTCATTACCAAAAATAGTGTGAAGATGGCACATATAGCTACGGCCATTTTCTGGACTGTTCAGGGTATCCCGATTCATGCTACTAAATCTTTCATGGAGGAGGCTAAATCAGAGTTTGATCGGATTAAGGGTCTGAAGGAGGAATTGAAGGTGAAGTTGGTGAAAGTAGAAAAGGAACTAGAGGGTGAGAAGGCTAGCTCTATCACCTTGGCGGCTTCTTTGAAGTTGGCTGAGGACATGGCATTGAAGCACAAGGATAGCTATGTCTCGGCTTATAGGGAGTTGGTGCATCTCCAAGATGACTTGGAAACTGCTCGGGTTGATTATGCCGAGCTTCAGGGTCATCTTGTGGGTAGCGTGACTGCCGCCTATGAAAACCTGATAGAGCAGTTTCGGATTGTTGCCCCTGGTGCCGATTTGACTCTCGTTAGTCTTGATAACGTAGTAAAGGATGGCAAGATTGTCCCGGATGATCCTGATGATGACATTGAACCACCACCTGCGCCTCCTCTGAAAGCTTCTACCATGCCGGTTCCTTCAGCCTCCTCAACCGTAGTTGAGCCAGATTCTAACTGTCAGATCTTTAATCGAGGCGACAAGACAGTGGATGCGGTGCCTCTCCAGACTCGTCCTCCTTCACCTCCTATTGATGTTGCTACTGGGAAGCCTTTGGACTCTCTTTGATTATTCTTGATAAATTTGTGCATAGCCCGGTCTGTGGGCGTTTGAACTTTTTGTAAATGGTATTTTGTTGACTGTTGATACTTGCTACTTTTAGCAACTTTATTTTGAAAAAACAAAATAGTTTCTCTTGCTCTTGGGGTTGGCTCTGAGCGGCCTCTTGAGTCTTTGTTTTATGGTAACTGCCTTGTTTTTCACGATATGCTTGCTTGCAGCTTTCTGGAATCTTCCAGAGTTGTTTTTTTCATTCATCCTCTTTTGATTGCTTTTGGCGAGGTCGAGGTCTATTGGGTCGAGCCATCTCCCTTTTGTTGGTTGATTTCCTCAGTTGATCTTTTCTTGAGTTATTTCTAGCAACCCCTTGGGATTACTTTTTATAACTTTTTGTAGCTTTAGTCTGACTTTCTCACGTCGATCCCTGTTTCGTTACTAGGTAATTGTTTTGGATCTTTGTTCAGATCTCTTTTGTACCTTTTATCTTTTTCGGGCCGACTTCGTCATGTCGGGCTTTGTCGAGTTATTTGATAATCCTCTTTCTTGGACCTTGTTCAGGTCTCTTTCAGGGTTTTATCTTTTGTAGCTTTATCTTTTCGGGCCGACTTTGTCACGTCGGGCTCTGTCAAGTTACTTGATAATCCTCTTTCATGGACCTTGTTAAGGTTTCTTTCAGGGATTATCTTTGTAACTTTATTTTTTTGGGCCGACTTGGTCATGTCGAACACTGTCGAGTTACTTGATAATCCTCTTTCTTGGACCTTGTTCAGGTCTCTTTCAGGGATTACCTTTTGTAACCTTTTGCAGGAGTCCGACTTCGTCACGTCGGGCTCTTCGAAGTTATAGTAATCCTCTTTTATAGGGTTGGCCAGACCTCTTTCCAGGGCTTTACTTATAACTTGGTTTGTTGGGGCTGGTCGACTTTAGGCGTCGGCCAGCCTTTAAGCTATTTTATAGCAATCTATTTTATTAGAACCTCGTCAGGTCCTTTCTATGGATCACTTTCTATAGCTTCTTGTATTATTCCATTTTCATCTTTGCTGATTTTGTAGAATTTTGGGTTTTAACCCTCGTTTTTATCGTGATCGCGCAGTGAATTTGGTTTTCACTTTCTGTCGATCTGTAGCTTTATAATCGGGCGATGATTGTTTTTAGAATAATACGACTTGAACATTTGTAAAAAATCTGAAAAAATTTTATTAAGAGAAATGCAAATATATACACGTGGGGGTTAATTTGTAGGTCTTGGGCCTGGCACCTCGTTAAAAAACCTTTTCAGGAAAAAGAGTGTGCCTTGTCCCAAGGTCCCTTATCCTCCCTAACTATAGTACCTTCTTAAGTTGCAGGCGTGCCATGACCTTGGCAGCTCTCGCCTGTCGAGTTTGGAAAGTCTATAGTAGCCCTTTCCTAGCACGTCTATGACTTGGTAGGGTCCTTTCCAATTTGCAGCTAGTTTTCCTTCTCCGGGTCGAGTTGTTCCAATGTCATTTCGGATTAGAATGAGGTCATTCTTCATGAAGGTCCACTGTATTACTTTTTGATTGTATCTGGAAGACATTCGTCGTTTCAATGCTTCTTCCCTTTTCCGAGCTCTTTCTCGGACTTCTGGGAGTAATTCGAGCTCTTCCCTTTGAAGTTGGGGATTGGCTTCTTCACTGTAGTATATCACTCTAGGGGATCTTTCTTCAACCTCTACTGGGATCATAGCCTCCATTCCGTAAGCTAATCGGAAAGGTGATTCCCTTGTTGTGGAATGTGGGGTCGTTTGATATGCCCATAGGACTTGTGGGAGCTCCTTAGCCCAGACTCCCTTTGCATCCTGTAATCTCCATTTTATCCCTACTAATATAACTTTGTTGGCAGCTTCGGCTTGCCCATTGGCTTGGGAATGCTCAACAGAGGTGAATTGTTGTTTTATATTCAGGTCGGCCGCTAGTTTTCTGAAGCCTGCGTCTGTAAATTGGGTACCATTGTCTGTGGTGATGGAGTATGGAACTCGAACCTTGTGACGATATTTCGATACAGGAATTTCTGACTTCTTTGAGCTGTGGCATTGGCTAGGGGTTCTGCCTCGATCCATTTTGTGAAGTAGTCTATTCCTACTATGAGGAATTTGACCTGTCCGAATCCTTGGGGAAAGGGTCCGAGGAGATCGAGTCCCCATTTTGCGAATGGCCATGGTGAGGTTACGCTGATGAGTTCCTCGGGCGGAGCGGTGTGGAAGTTGGAATGCTTCTGATATGGCGAACATGTCTTTACGAAGTCTGTGGCTTCTTTTTGTAGGGTTGACCAATAGAATCCGGCCCGTAGTATTTTTTTGGCGAGTGCTTGTGCTCCGAGGTGATTGCCACAAATGCCACTGTTTACTTTTTCTAAGATGTCCTTAGTATTGTAAGTCGGCACGCATTTTAGCAATGGTGTTGAAATCCCTCTTTTGTATAAAGTGTTATTTATGATGGTATAGTATTGTGCTTCCCGTTTTAACTTCTTTGCCTCTTTCTCATATGTAGCGAGGGCCTCTGTTCTGAGGTAATTAATTATGGGGGTCATCCATCCCTGATCGCAACCTGTTATGGCTAGGACCTTTTCGTCTTCCGAGATTGATGGCATCTATAGAATTTCTTGGATAAGGCTTCTATTGTTACCTTCTAGATTGGTGCTGGCTAGTTTTGAGAGTGCATCGGCCCGAGCATTCTGTTCTCGGGGTATGTGTCGAATCTCATATTCTCTAAGTTGTCTGATCTGTTCCCTGGTTCTGTCCAGGTACTTTTTCATAGTGGGGTCCTTGGCTTGGTAGCTGCCTGTTATTTGTGAAGTGACTACTTGTGAATCGCTGAAGATGATAAGTTTTTGAGCTCCGACCTTCCTAGCCATCTTCAAGCCTGCTAGTAGTGCCTCAAATTCCGCTTGATTATTCGAGGCGAGGAATCCAAATTTGAGGGAGAGTTCGATCTGGGTCCCCTGGTCACTTTTGATTATTACGCCTGCACCACTTCCCGTTTTATTTGAGGATCCGTCCACGTATAGATTCCATTCTGTGGGGACTTCCGGTGTGTCCGTAAATTCCGCAATGAAGTCGGCCAGGTATTGAGATTTGATTGCCGTCCGAGCTTCGTATTGAAGGTCGAATTTGGACAGCTCGACTGCCCATTGCAAGATTCTTCCTGCCAAGTTTGTTTTCTGTAAGATCCCTTTTATGAGCTGGTTAGTTCGAACTTTAATGGTGTGAGACTGGAAATATGGGAGAAGTCGGCGAGATGTTATTATGAGAGCGTAAGCAAATTTTTCTATTTTCTGGTAGTTCAGCTCGGATCCCTGCATTGCTTTGTTGATAAAGTATACGGGTTGCTGTTCGCTGTTGTCCTCTCGGACCAGTGCTGAAGCTATTGCCCGATTTCCCACTGCGAGGTACAAGTTGAGCAGTTCCCCCTTCTGAGGCCAACTTAATATAGGTGGTTGTCCCGGAAACTTTTTAAAGTTTTGGAAGGCTTGCTCGCACTCGACTGTCTATTCAAATTCCTTTCCCTTCCTTAGAGTGGCGTAGAAGGGGAGAGATCTTATTGTGGATCCCGCCAGGAATCTGGACAAGGCTGCCAGCTGCCCGTTGAGTTGTTGCACCTCTTTGATACAAGTCGAGCTTTTCATGTCGAGTACGGCCCTGCACTTGTCCGAGTTTGCTTCGATTTCTCTCTGTGTGATCATAAAACCCAAGAATTTACCGGCTTCTACCGCGAAGGTACATTTTGTGGGATTGAGTCGCATGCCATGTTGTCTTATGGTGTCGAATACTTGTGTCAGGTCGGATAGTAACATCTCTTCATTTTGTGTCTTCACTAGCATGTCGTCTACATAGACCTCTATGATTTTTCCGATGTGATCCAAAAAAACTTTATTCTTTAATTTTTGGTAAATGGCTCCCGCATTTTTGAGACCGAAAGGCATAACAATATAACAATAACTTGCCTTTGGGGTTAAGAAAGAGGTTTTTTCTTGGTCGGGTGGGTACATTGGGATTTGGTTATATCCCGAGTATGCGTCCATAAAGGAGAGGTATTTGTATCTGGAGGAGGCATCTACCAGTGCGTCGATGTTTGGGAGTGGATAAGGATCTTTTGGGCAAGCTTTGTTGAGATCGGTATAGTCGGTGCACATTCTCCACTTTCTATTTGACTCTTTTACCAAAATGACATTAGCAAGCCAGAGCGGGTATTTGACTTCTCTTATGAAGCCTGCCTCCAGTAGAGCTCGCACCTGTTCTTCCACCGCTTGAGAGCGTTCTGGTCCTAGCTTTCTGCGTCTTTGTTGTACCGGCCGAGATCCTGGGTAGACTGCTAGCTTATGGCACATTAGTTTGGGATCTATACATGGCATGTCTGCGGCCTTCCACGCAAAGAGGTCGGCATTATCGTGTAGGAACTGTATGAGTGATTCTCTTGTATCCCCTTTTAGGAGTGTGCCGATGTTGGTTATTTGGTCCGGGGTGTTTCCGATCAGGATTTTTTCTATTTCTCCTTCAGGTTGTACGCGAAGCTCCTCTCGCCTCCGAGCTCCACCAAGCTCGATTGTGTGGAATTCTTCACCTCTGCCCCTGAGGTTTGGACTTTCGTTGTAACAGCGACACGCCATTTTCTGGTCTGCCTTTACTGTGGCTATTCCTTCTGCAGTTGGGAATTTCTTGCATAGATGCGGAGTCGAGACTATTGCGCCAAGTTGATTTAACATTGTCCGACCTATTAGAGCATTGTAGGCTGAGCTTACGTCAACGACGATGTAGTCTATTTTGAGTGTTCTTGACTGACTTCCCTTTCCAAAAGTTGTGTGGAGCAGAATGTATCCCATTGGTTGAACCGGGGTATCTCCTAATCCGAACAGGCTGGCCGGATATGCTCTGAGTTCCTTTTCTTCCAAGCCGAGTTTGTCGAAGGTGGTTTTGAATAGGATATGGGCAGAGCTCCCCTGGTCTATCAGTGTGCGATGGAGATTTGCGTTTGCCAGTATGATTGTGATGACCAGGGGATCATCATGTCTTGATGTGATGCTGGATGCGTCTTCTTTGGTAAAAGTGATCGTCAGGATGTCAGGTGCTTCCTTTACGCGACGTGATATATGTCTTTGAGATGTCTTTTGTGGGATGACTTGGAGATTCCTCCTCTGGCGAATCCGCTGTATATCATGTGGACGTGTCTTTCTGGTGTCCGGGATGATCGCATAGTAGGTCCGACATCATCTGCTCTTCTTCTTTTCCTTTGTTCATTTTGTGGGTGGCCAGATATTAATCTAACCTTCCTTCTCGTACGAGCTTTTCTATGACATTTTTTAAATCGAAACACTCATTGGTGGAGTGTCTGCGGATCCGATGATATTCACAGTATTCAGCCCGGTTTCCTCCTCCTTTTTTGCCTTTGAGTGGTTGAGCTGGTGGTATTTTTTCTGTGTTGCAAACTTCTCTGTAGACATCCACAAGAGACACCCGAAGGGGGGTGTAATTGTGGTACTTTTTGATTTTTTCTCCATGTCAATCTTCCTTCTTTCTGGAATCTTTGTCTTTATCCCGAGGGGTGAACCCTGGTTTTGAAGTCTCTCCTAATCGGGAGTTTTCCTCCATCTTGATGTACTTTTCTGCTTGCTCCTGCACTTCGTTCAGAGATGTGGGATACTTCTTTGATATGGATTGACTGAAAGGCCCTTCTCGCAGACCGTTAATGAGACCCATGATGGCAGCTTCTGTTGGAAGATTTTGTATATCCATGCATGTTTTGTTGAATCTCTCCATGTAGTTTCGCAGGGTTTCCCGCTCTCCTTGTCTGATTCCTAGTAAGCTCGGAGCATGTTTTGCTTTGTCCCTTTGGATGGAGAATCTGGCCAGGAATTTTTTAGCCAAGTCGTCGAAACTTGAGATGGACCTAGGAGGGAGGTTGTCAAACCATCTAATTGTTGTTTTTGTTAAAGTGGATGGAAAGGCTTTGCAACGAACTGTATCTGAGGCATCGGTGAGGTACATTCTGCTTCTGAAGTTGCTGAGATGATAGGTGGGATCCGTTGTACCGTCGTACAAGGTCATGTCTGGGAGTTTGAAGTCTTTTGGGATTCTTGTTTTCATGATCTCCCTGGTGAATGGATCTTGTTCCTTGCGGGTGCTAACTTCGGGGGTGGGATGGCTGGCATTAGTCTTAACATCGGCCTCAAGTTTTGAGAGTTTGTTCTCCAATTCCCGGCATCGTCTTATTTCTCTTTGTAGATCCTTTTTGGCCTCTCGTTGACATAGAGCGTCTTCCTCGAGTTGCTTTAACCGACTTTGGAATGCCTCCAGGTCTCCCTTGTTTGGGGAGTTTTTATCATTGACTTGAGGAGTATCCTTTGGTGTTGTGCCCACATTTTTGTGCGGCATTTTTTCTTCTAGATCTGAGGTGTGATCGTTGTCATGGTCGTCCGCCATGGAAATGGAATGACTTCCAGGTCCCCGGCAATGGCGCCAATGTTCTAAGGGTTACCAGAAACTAGAGGTCGATCTCGGACGAGATCTTCTATGCTGGTCGGAGCTGCGGAGTCCCATCTTGATGATGGTGATCGGAGTCGCTGAGTCTGACTCGTTGGACTTGGAGATGATGCTGATACTTTATCCCCGGAGGGTGGGCGCACCTACAAGGGACTCCGATGCTTAAGTTAGCAAGGGTATTAAGCAGGTATTGAGTAGAATCAGAGTATGAGTTATACCTGGGTGCTCCAGTGTATTTATAATGGCATAGAGTGACCTTCTTAGATAAGATAAGTTAGTTATCTTATCTTATCTTTATCTTATCTTTAACTGGGGTCCTCTTATCTTCAAGGGAACCGCCTTTATTTCTATGGGCTTGGGCCGCCCTTGGATTTGGGATGTGTTCCTCTATTTTGGGCCCTTTGTTTGGGCCGTCCTGTGACTTGGCCGAGTATTTTTAAGAGATCGGGTTGTCCTGACCTAAAGAGGTCAGTCGCTTTATTTGTAGAACATCCCGGGTCGGACAGCTCGACCCAGGGTATGAACAGCAGCCAATCACCAAAAAGTCAATGGAAGGACAACAAGGGCAGGACGACCCCATCAAGAGGAAAGTACATGAGTTCCTCCCAGAAATCCCTCAAATTGAATACTGGGAGCGTCTTGAAGCATCTGTCACCAAGCACCCCACAGATTAAAGGAGCATCTACCTCCCAAAATAAAGGTTGTTGAGTCCTAATCTTAGCCTTAAATCTGTGATAATTGTTCTTATTAGGAATTTACCTTAGAAGTTAAATATGAGTAGTAGTAATTAGTATCTCTATTTTGATTTTATCTCCAATTAAGCTATAATTTTTTTTTGTCATCATCATCAAGCATGAATAAAATAGTAGATTTTTAGAATATGGAGGCAATATTTTTTTTCGAGTTTTTAATAAGAAAAATTCTAATTATTTATATGTGGTGGCAATACTTTTTGTCTTCTGAATGAATGCCTGAACAATGCATATTTTTTGATATTAAATTTAATGAATGTTAAAATTGTTAGCTCTTGAAAGAATGATGAACAAGAGAAATGTTATTGATGATTTGAAAAATCATGAAATTGATTCTTGAAGCAAGAAAAAGCAGTGAAAAAAAAGGAGAAGGAGTAGTAGAAAAAGCCAATAGCCCTTTAAACCAAAAGGCAATGGTAAAAAGGATCCAAGGCTTTGAGCATCAATAGATAGGAGGGCCCAAGGAAATAAATCCAGGCCTAAGCGGCTAAATCAAGCTATCCCTAACCATGTGCTTGTGGCATGCAGGTCCAAGTGAAAAGCTTGAGACTGAGTGGTTAAAGTTGTGATCCAAAGCAAAAGAGTGTGCTTAAGAAGTCTGGACACCTCTAATTGGGGACTTTAGAAAAGCTAAGTCACAATCTAAAAAGGTTCACCCAGTTATGTGTCTATGGCATTTATGTATCCGGTGGTAATACTAGAAAACAAAGTGCTTAGGGCCACGGCCAAGACTCATAAAATAGCTGTGTTCAAGAATCAACATACTAAACTAGAAGAATCAATAATACTATCTGAATTTTGAGTTCCTATGCATGCCAATCATTCTGAATTTCAAAGGATAAAGTGAGATGCCAAAACTGTTCGGAAGCAAAAAGCTACTAGCCCCGCTCATCTAATTAGAATCTGAGCTTCACATGAAACTCTGAGATATTATTGCTTCTTGATTTCTTTTTATCCTATTTTATTTATCTAGTTGCTTGGGGACAAGCAACAGTTTAAGTTTGGTGTTGTGATGAGCGGATATTTTATACGCTTTTTGGGGGGGTAATTTCATGTAGTTTTTAGTATGTTTTAGTTAGTTTTTAGTATATTTTTATTAGTTTTTAGGCAAAATTCATATTTCTGGACTTTACTATGAGTTTTTGTGATTTTTTTTTGAATTCAGGTATTTACTGGCTAAAATTGAGGGAGCTGAGCAAAAATCTTATTCAGGCTGAAAAAGGACTGCTGATGTTGTTGGATTCTGAACTCCCTGCACTCGGAATGGATTTTTTGGAGCTCCAAAAGTCCAATTGGCACGCTCTCAATTGGGTTGGAAAGTAGACATCCAGGGCTTTCCAGAAATATATAATAGTCTATACTTTTCTCGAAGATAAACAACGTAAACTGGCGTTTAACACCAGTTCCATGTTGTATTCTGGCGTTGAACGCCAGAAACAGGTTGCAAGTTGGAGTTAAACGCTAGAAACAGGTTACAACCTGACGTTTAACTCCAGAAACAGCCCAAGCACGTGAGAAGCTCAAGTCTCAGCCCCAGCACACACCAAATGGGCCCAGAAGTGGATTTCTGCACTATCTATCTTAGTTTACTCATTTTCTGTAAACCTAGGTTACTAGTTTATTATTTAAACAGCTTTTAGAGACTTATTTTAAATCTCATGACATTTTAGATCTGAACTTTGTATCTTTGACGGCATGAGTCTCTAAACTCCATTGTTGGGAGTGAGGAGCTCTGCAGCGTCTCGATGAATTAATGCAATTATTTCTGTTTTCTATTCAAACACGCTTGTTTCTATCTAAGATATTCATTCGCACTTCAATATGATGAATGTGATGATCCGTGACACTCATTACCATTCTCAATCTATGAACGCGTGCCTGACGACCACCTCCGTTCTACCTTAGATTGAATGAGTATCTCTTGGATTCCTTAATCAGAGTCTTCGTAGTATAAGCTAGAATCTATTGGCAGCATTTTTGAGAATCCGGAAAGTCTAAACCTTGTCTGTGGTATTCCGAGTTGGATTCAGGGATTGAATGACTGTGACGAGCTTCAAACTCGTGAGTGTTGGGCGTAGTGATAGACGCAAAAGGATCAATGGATCCTATTCCAGCATGAGTGAGAACCGACAGATGATTAGCAGTACGGTGACAGCGCACCTGGACCATTTTCACTGAGAGGACGAATGGTAGCCATTGACAACGGTGATTCACCAATACACAGCTTGCCGTAGGAGGAACCTTGCATGCGTGAAGAAGAAGACAGGGGGAAAGCAGAGATTCAGAAGACAAAGCATCTCCAAAACTCCAACATATTCTCCATTACTCCATAATAAGTATTATTTAATCTATGCTCTCTTATTCATTTGCAAGTCAACTGATAATCATAATTGATATCCTAACTAAGAGTTACAAGATATCCATAGCTTGCTTCAAGCCAACAATCTCTGTGGGATCGACCCTTACTCACGTAAGGTATTACTTGGACGACCCAGTGCACTTGCTGGTTAGTGGTACGAATTGTGAAAAGTGTGAATTAGAATTTCGTGCACCAAGTTTTTTGGCACCGTTGCCTGGGATTGTTTGAGTTTGAACAACTGACAGTGAATCTTGTTGCTTAGATTAGGAAAATTTTTTCTTTTGGGTCAGAATCTTTTATTTTCTTTTCAAATTTTTTTTCAAAAATATTATTTTTCTTTATTAATTTTTAGTTTTTATGTGAGTTTAGTGTCATGTTTTAAGTTTGGTGTCAATTGCATGCTTTTCTTTGTCTTTCAATTTTCGAATTGCATGTTCTTTGTTCATCTTTGACCTTCAAGTTGTTCTTGTCTATTTTCCTTGTTTGACCTTTAGTTTGTCTTGTTTTGTGTCTTTTCTTGTTTTTCTTGTGCTTTTTCAAAATACCAGTTTTCAAAAAAATTTATTTATTAAAAATTCCTCTTTAAAACACGTTACATTTATAGCTCAATTGGCTAGAGCATTGTGTTTGTGTTCTTGGTAATTGGGCATCTTCCTTTTAAAACTTTTTCAAAAATAATTTTTCTTTGATTAAATCTTGTGCCAAACTTTAAGTTTGGTGTTCTCTTATTAATTTTTCTTTAGTATTCGAAAATTTTATTTTGGTTTTCTAAAAATTTTAAGTTTGGTGTTCTTTCTTTTGTTCTTGTTGTTCTTGTGAGTCTTCAAGGTGTTCTTGAGTCTTCTTTGTGTTTTGATCTTAAAATTTTTAAGTTTGGTGTGCCTTGGTGTTTTCCCTCCAACTTTTCAAAAACAAGGAGCATTGGATTTAAAAATTTTAAGTCTTGTGTCTTTTGTGTGTTTTTCTCTTTCATAATAAAATTCAAAAATAAAAAATTATCTTTTCTAACTATTTTTAAGCAATTATTTCGATTTTTTTTTATAAAAATTTTAGATTTCGATTTCAAAATTTTTCAAATGTTATCCTTTTAAGATTTTTTTTAAAAAATACAACTTTTTCAAAAATATCCTAACCACTTTCTCTCTCCTCACTTTTTCGAAAATCTTCATAAAATATTTTCAAATTTTTATTTTAGTTTTTATTTTATTTTATTTTATTATTTCAAAATTATTTTATAATAAAATCAATAAAATAAATCCACATCATCTCCCTTTCTCCATCATGGACCTAAGTGGAAATGAACAGTCCAAAAGGACACTGGGGTCATATGCTAACCCCACTACTGCTTTATATGGGAGTAGTATCTATATACCCTCCATCGGAGTCAGTAGTTTTGAGTTGAATCCTCAGCTCATTATCATGGTGCAGTAAAGTTGCTAGTATTCCAGTCTTCCACAGGAAAAACCTACAGAGTTTCTGGCACAGTTTTTATAAATTGCTGACACAGTACATGATAAGGAAGTAAATCAGGATGTCTACAGATTGTTACTGTTTTCATTTGCTGTAAAAGGCCAAGCTAAGAGGTGGTTAAATAACCAACCTAAGGCTAGCATAAGGACATGGAAACAGCTGTTAGAAAAATTCCTGAATCAATATTTCCCCCCAAAACAGATGACACAGCTAAGGCTGAACATCCAAGGCTTTAAACAAGGAGATAATGAATCTCCTTATGATGCCTGAGAGAGATACAGAGAGATGCTAATAAAATTCCCCTCTGAAATATTTTCAGAGTGGGTGCAGTTAGACATCTTCTATTATGGGCTTACAGAGAAAGCTCAGATGTCTTGGGACCACTCAGCCGGTAGATCTATCCACATGAGAAAGACAATTGAAGAAGCTCAAGAGCTCATTGATACAGTTGCCAGAAATCAACATCTGTACCTAAGTAGTGAGTCTTCCATGAAAGAAGAGGCTAAAACAGTAACTGCTAAACTCAGTCCTGCAGAACAAGTTACTGAATTCAATCAGCAATTAGATTTTCTAACAAAATAGCTAGCCGAATTCAAGGAGATATTACAAGACACAAGAATGGCTAATATGAACATGGAAGTACAGTTGAAGCAAACAGAACATCAGTTATCAAAACAAATAACAGAAGAGTGCCAAGCAGTTCAATTAAGAAGTGGGAAGACATTAAATACCTCACTTAAAGGCAGTAGGAAGCCAAGAAATGAACAAACTGCTACCAAAAATCCCTCTGAGGATAGTAAGAGCCCAGAGAGGAATAATTCTCGTGTTCAAACGCCAGAAAAGGGTGAAGGGTTGGCGTTAAACGCCCAACCCATGCTCAGTTCTGGCGTTCAAACGCCACAAACAGGCAAGGAAGTGGTGTTAAATGCCCGAAGGAAGCTCAGTTCTGGCGTTCAAACGCCAGAAACAGGTAAGGAATTGGCGTCCAATGCCAATCCATCTTCCAACCATGGCATTCAAACACCAGTGGGGGATCAGACATATACAAGTGCTGATAGCAACCCCTCTAAGAAGGCTTTCCCAACCACCTCTGTAGGCAATAAACCTGCAGCAACTACGATTGAGGAATACAAAGCCAAAATGCCTTATCCTCAGAAACTCTGCCAAGCGAAACAGGATAAGCAATTTGCCCGCTTTACAGACTATCTCAGAACTCTTGAAATAAAGATTCCGTTTGCAGAGGCACTTGAGCAAATACCCTCTTATGCTAAGTTCATGAAAGAGATCTTAAGTCATAAGAAGGATTAGAGAGAAACTGAAAAAGTTTACCTCACTGAAGAATGCAGTGCAGTTATTCTGAAAAGCCTACCAGAAAAGCTTAAAGATCCCAGAAGCTTTATGATACCATGCACATTAGAGGGTACTTGTACCAAGCAAGCTCTATGTGATCTTGGGGCAGGTATCAACCTAATACCTGCATCTACTATCAGAAAGCTTGGTTTGACTGAAGAAGTCAAACCAACCCGGATATGTCTCCAACTTGATGATGGCTCCATTAAATACACATTAGGCGTGATTGAAGACATGATTGTCATGGTTGGGCCATTTGCCTTTCCCACTGACTTTGTGGTGCTGGAAATGGAGGAGCACAAGAGTACAACTCTCATTCTAGGAAGACCTTTCCTAGCAACTGGACGAACCCTCATTGACGTCCAAAAAGGGGACTTAACCCTGAGAGTCAAAGAGGACGAGTTTAAGTTGAATGTTATCAAAGCTATGCAGCATCTAGACATCCCAAACGACTACATGAGCATTGATATTATTGACTCTCTGGTGAAAGAGGTCAATATGACTGAGAGTCTCGAATCAGAGCTAGAAGATATCTTTAAAGATGCACAACCTGATCCGGGGGAACCAGAGAGAATAATAGAACCTCTGAAAATCCCCCAGGAAGAGGGAAAACCTCCTAAACCCGAGCTCAAACCATTACCACCATCCCTGAAATATGTATTTCTGGGAGAAGGTGACACGTTTCCTATAATCATAAGCTCTACCTTAGAGCCACAGGAAGAGGAAGCACTAATTCAAGTGCTAAGGACACACAAGATAGCTCTTGGGTAGTCCATCAGTGATCTTAAGGGCATTAGCCCAGCTAGATGCATGCACAAGATCCTATTGGAGGATGACGCTAAGCCAGTGGTTCAACTACAGAGGCGGCTAAATCTAGCCATAAAGGAGGTGGTGCAGAAGGGGGTCACTAAATTACTAGAGGCTGGGATTATTTATCCTATTTCTGATAGCCGCAGGGTGAGCCCTGTCCAAGTCGTCCCTAAGAAAGGTGGCATGACATTGGTTCATAATGAAAAAAATGAACTGGTTCCTACAAGAACAGTTACAGGGTGGCGTATGTGTATTGATTACAGAAGGTTCAATACAGCTACCAAAAAGGATCATTTTTTTTTACCATTCATAGACCAGATGCTAGAAAGACTAGCAGGTCATGAATACTACTACTTCCTGTATGGATATTCAGGTTATAATCAAATTGCAATAGATCTCCAGGATCAAAAGAAAACAACATTCACATGTCCATCCGGAGTATTTGCATACAGAAGGATGCCATTTGGTCTGTGCAATGCACCTGCAACCTTTCAAAGGTTCATGCTCTCTATTTTATCTGATATGGTGGAAAATTTTCTGGAAGTCTTCATGGATGACTTTTCAATATTTGGAGACTCATTCAGCTCCTGTCTTAACCATCTAGCACTTGTTCTAAAGAGGTGCCAAGAGACTAACCTGGTTTTAAACTGGGAGAAATGTCACTTTATGGTGACTGAAGGAATTGTCCTTGGGCACAAAATTTCGAACAAGGGAATAGAGGTGGATCAAGCTAAGGTAGAGGTAATAGAAAAATTACTACCACCTGCCAATGTTAAGGCAATCAGAAGCTTTCTGGGACATGCAGGATTCTATAGGAGGTTTATAAAAGATTTTTCAAAAATTGCGAAACCTCTGAGTAATCTGCTAGCTGCTGACACGCCATTTATCTTTGATAAGGAGTGTCTGCAGGTGTTTGAGACTCTGAAAGCTAAGCTGGTCATAGCACCAGTCATCTCTGCACCAGACTGGACATTACCATTTGAACTAATGTGTGATGCTAGTGACCATGCCATTGGTGCAGTGTTGGGACAAAGGCATGACAAGCTTCTGCACGTCATTTATTATGCCAGTTGTATTTTAAATGACGCACAGAAGAACTACACAACCACAGAAAAAGAGTTACTTGCAGTGGTTTATGCCATTGACAAGTTCAGATCTTATTTAGTAGGATCAAAAGTGATTGTGTACACTAACCATGCTGCTCTTAAATATCTACTCGCAAAGTAGGATTCAAAACCCAGACTCATAAGATGGGTGTTGCTTCTGCAAGAGTTTGATATAGAAATAAGAGACAGAAAAGGGAAAAAGAACTAAGTAGCAGATCACCTATCCCGAATAGAACCAGTAGAAGGGGTGTCCCTCCCTCTTACTGAGATCTCTGAAAACTTTCCGGATGAGCAACTCTTTTCCATCCAGGAAATACCATGGTTTGCAGACATTGCAAACTACAAGGATGTAAGATTCATACCCAAATAGTATAGTAGACAGCAATCAAAGAAATTGATCACGGATGTGAAGTACTATCTTTGGGATGAACCATATCTCTTCAAGAGATGTGCAGACGAAGTAATCTGTAGATGTGTGCCTAAAGAAGAAGCACGGAAGATCCTCTGGTATTGCCATGGATCACAATATAGAGGACATTTTGGAAGTGAGCAAACAGCCATAAGAGTCCTCCAATGTGGCTTCTATTGGCCTACTCTCTATAAAGACTCCCAAGAGTTTGTACTTAATTGTGATAGTTGCCAAAGATCTGGCAATCTGCCTCACAGTTATGCCATGCCTCAACAAGGGATCTTGGAGATTGAGTTGTTTGATGTATGGGGTATTGACTTCATGGGGCCTTTCCCACCATCATACTCAAACACTTATATTTTGGTGGCAGTGGATTATGTATCCAAATGGGTGGAAGCTATTGCAACATCCACTAATGATACTATGACAGTGCTGAAATTCTTCCAGAAATATATCTTCAGCAGATTTGGTGTCCCTAAAGTACTAATCAGTGATGGGGGCGCTCATTTCTGCAATAAACAGCTTTACTCTGCTATGGTTCGATATGGAGTTAGCCACAGGATGGCAACTTCGTATCATCCACAGACAAATGGGCAAGTTGAAATCTCTAATAGAGAACTTAAAAGAATCCTGGAACGGACTGTGATTAACCGTAGAAGGGATTGGGCAAGAAGCTTGGATGATGCTCTGTGGGCATACAGAACAGCATTCAAGACTCCTATAGGGACCTCTCCATACCAGCTTGTGTATGGAAAAGCCTGTCACTTGCCAGTGGAACTGGAACATAAGGCCTACTGGGCAACCAGATTCCTAAACCTTGATGCCAAGTTAGCTGGAGAAAAATGATTGCTCCAGTTAAATGAGATAGAAGAATTCAGACTCGATGCTTTCGAAAATGCAAAAATTTACAAAGAGAAAGCAAAAATATGGCATGATAAGAAGCTGTCAACCAGAGTCTTTAAGCCAGGGCAGAAAGTTGTGCTGTTTAATTCTAGGCTCAGATTATTCCCTGGTAAATTGAAATCCCGGTGGAGAGGACCATATGTGATTACAAGTGTGCACCATATGGATACGTAGAACTTCAGGATAATGATTCTAACAAAAAGTTCATTGTTAATGGACAAAAAGTCAAACAATATCTTGAAAGCAATTTTGAGCAAGAATGCTCAAAACTGAGACTTGATTAAAGCTCAGTAATAGTCCAGCTAAAGACAATAAAGAAGCACTTGCTGGGAGGCAACGCATCCATTAACAAAGCTTATTTGTTAATTAATTGAATTTTACAGGTTCATATTAATTATCTTCAAGGTAAAATAGCAATTGCATGAGTTCACAGAGTTACAGAAGGATTCAGAGGATAAAACAGCAAAAAGAAGCTCACTGGTGCGAAAAAGCCAGTAAAAGCTGTTTTGGCCGTTAAACGCCCAAAAGAAGCATCTACTGGGCATTTAACGCCAGTAAAGATAGCTATCTGGGCGTTAAACGCCAGAAAGAAGCAACTTTTGGGCGTTTAACGCCAGTTTACAGCATCCTGGGCGTTCAGAAAAATGCCCAGTGATAAAGGAGTTTCTGGCGTTTAACGCCAGCTAGAAGCAACAGCTGGGCGTTAAACGCCCAGACCAAGCACCAACTGGGCGTTAAACGCCCAAAACATGCAGCAGTTGGGCGTTTAACACCAGGATTGTGGAAGGGAGGAAGTTTTTGTTCCCAAGTTGATTTTTTTCAAATTTTCATGTTTCCATCCATAATTTCTTGCATAAACATATTACAAATCCCAATTTTTCAAATCCCTTTTCAAAGATATCAAATATATCTTAATTCTAAACATAAATGTTTTTATAAATCCTCTTCAACTTCTTTTCAAATCTTTTGCAAAACTCAATTATCTTTTTGAATTCTTTTCAAATCTTTTTAAATTCTTCTCAAATCTTTTTAAACTCATCATATCCTCTTTTCAAAATCCAGATTTATCTTTTTCAAATATCTTTCATATCTTTACAATTTTAAATTGCATCTTTTTCCTATCATACTTATCTTTTACAAATCAAATCTTCTATCATATCTTCTTCAAAATTTTCGAAAACCCATCCCCCTTCCCTTTAAATCCTAGTTCGGCCTCCCCCTCTCCTCCACAATTCGAACTTGGCTCTCCATCTATCCCTCTCCTTCCCTTTCTTTTGCTTGAGGACAAGCAAACCTCTAAGTTTGGTGTGTTTATCCGTGATCACTATACCAATACCCACTAAGATCATGGCTCCTAAGGGAAAACAAACCACTCCAAGAGGCAAGAAAGAGAATATTCCAAAACCACTTTGGAATCAAGGGAAGTTCTTAACCAAAGAACATTCAGACCATTTCTACAAAATAATGGGTCTAAGGTCAGTGATCTCGAAGTTAAATTCGATCTAAAAGAAGACGAATATCCGGAGATCCAAGAGCAAATTCGAAACAGGAGCTGGGAAATCCTAGCTAATCCTGAAACAAATGTGGGAAGAAACATGGTTCAGGAATCCTACTCAAACATGTGGCGAATAGACAGGCAGAGAATAGCTGGAACCGCCTTCTATGACTATCGGACGCTGGTCAGAGGGAAGATTGTTCACCTTCACCCTGACAAAATCAGGGAGATCTTCAAGCTACCTCAGCTGCAAGATGACCCAGATTCCTTTAATAGGAGAATGATGAGAACAGATATGAGCTTGGACAAAATTCTAGAGGACATATGCCTCCCTGGAACCAAGTGGACGAAAAACACAAAGGGTGTTCCAAACCAACTCAAGAGATGAGATCTCAAACCAGTCGCCAGAGGCTGGCTAGACTTCATTGGACGTTCTATACTGCCCACTAACAATCGCTCTAAAGTCACCATCAAAAGAGCAGTAATGATCCATTGCATTATGTTGGGAAAAGAAGTGGAAGTTCATCAGCTGATCTCTTGTGAACTTTACACAATTGCAAACAAGAACTCCAAAGATGCCAAATTGGCTTACCCAAACTTAATCTCTATGTTATGTAAAGATGATGGGGTAAAGATGGGAGTAAATGAGTATATTTCAATTGAGCAGCCAATCACCAAAAAGTCAATGGAAGGACAACAAGGGCAGGACGACCCCATCAAGAGGAAAGCACAGGAGTTCTTCCCAGAAATCCCTCAAATTGAATACTGGGAGCGTCTTGAAGCATCTGTCACCAAGTTGCAAGAAGCTATGGACCAACTAAAGGAAGAACAGCAAAATCAAAATAGCATGCTTTGCAAACTGCTTAGGGAACAAGAAGAGCAAGGGCGTGAACTGAAGCAACTGAAGCGTCAGAAGCTATCTCTTGAAGGACCAAGCACCCCACAGATTAAAGGAGCATCCACCTCCCAAAATAAAGGTTGTTGAGTCCTAATCTTAGCCTTAACTCTGTGATAATTATTCTTATTAGGAATTTACCTTAGAAGTTAAATATGAGTAGTAGTAATTAGTATCTCTATTTTTGATTTTATCTCCAATTAAGCTATAATTTATTTTTGTCATCATAATCAAACATGAATAAAATAGTAGATTTTTAGAATAAGGAGGCAATATTTTTTCCGAGTTTTTAATAAGGAAAATTCTAATTATTTATATGTGGTGGTAATACTTTTTGTCTTCTGAATGAATGCCTGAACAGTGCATATTTTTTGATATTGAATTTAATGAATGTTAAAATTGTTGGCTCTTGAAAGAATGATAAACAAGAGAAATGTTATTGATGATTTGAAAAATCATGAAATTGATTCTTGAAGCAAGAAAAAGCAGTGAAAAAAAAGAGAAGGAGCAGTAGAAAAAGCCAATAGCCCTTTAAACCAAAAGGCAAGGGTAAAAAGGATCCAAGGCTTTGAGCATCAATAGATAGGAGGGCCCAAGGAAATAAATCCAGGACTAAGCGGCTAAATCAAGCTGTCCCTAACCATGTGCTTGTGGCATGCAGGTCCAAGTGAAAAGTTTGATACTGAGTGGTTAAAGTCGTGATCCAAAGCAAAAGAGTGTGCTTAAGAACTCTGGAAACCTCTAATTAGGGACTTTAGAAAAGCTAAGTCACAATCTAAAAAGGTTCACCCAGTTATGTGTATATGGCATTTATGTATCCGGTGGTAATACTGGAAAACAAAGTGCTTAGGGCCACGGCCAAGACTCATAAAATAACTGTGCTCAAGAATCAACATACTAAACTAGGAGAATCAATAATACTATCTGAATTCTGAGTTCCTATGGATGCCAATCATTCTGAATTTCAAAGGATAAAGTGAGATGCCAAAACTGTTCGGAAGAAAAAAACTACTAGCCCCGCTCATCTATCTTAGTTTACTCATTTTCTGTAAACCTAGGTTACTAGTTTATTATTTAAACAACTTTTTGAGACTTATTTTAAATCTCATGACATTTTAGATCTAAACTGTGTATCTTTGACGGCATGAGTCTCTAAACGCCATTGTTGGGAGTGAGGAGCTTTGCAGCGTCTCGATGAATTAATGCAATTATTTCTGTTTTCTATTCAAACACGCTTGTGTCTATCTAAGATATTCATTCGCACTTCAATATGATGAATGTAATTATCTCTGACACTCATCACCATTCTCAATCTATGAATGCGTACCTGACGACCACCTCTGTTCTATGTTAGATTGAATGAGTATCTTTTGGATTCCTTAATCAGAGTCTTCGTGGTATAAGCTAGAATCTATTGGCAGCATTCTTGAGAATCCGGAAAGTCTAAACCTTGTCTGTGGTATTCTAAGTAGGATTCAGGGATTGAATGACTGTGACGAGCTTTAAACTCGCAAGTGTTGGGCGTAGTGACAGATGCAAAATGATCGATGGATCCTATTCCAGCATGAGTGAGAACCGACAGATGATTAGCCGTGCGGTGACAGCGCACCTGGACCATTTTCACTAAGAGGACGGATGGTAGCCATTGACAACGGTGATCCACCAACACACAGCTTGCCATAGGAGGAACCTTGCGTGCATGAAGAAGAAGACATGGGGAAAGCAGAGATTCAGAAGACAAAGCATCTCCAAAACTCCAACATATTCTCCATTACTGCATAATAAGTATTATTTAATCTATGCTCTCTTGTTCATTTGCAAGTCAACTGATAATCATTATTTATATCCTAACTAAGAGTTACAAGATAACCATAGCTTGCTTGAAGCCAACAATCTCTGTGGGATCGACCCTTACTCACGTAAGGTATTACTTGGATGACCTAGTGCACTTGCTGGTTAGTGGTACGAATTGTGAAAAGTGTGAATTGCAATTTCGTGCACCAACCTCTACACTCCAAAATCTTATATCCCGCATGTACCAACCCTCTCCCTCTAATACTCAACCCTCAAGCTCTAGTACACAACCACCCTCTATGGAAGAACACCCACATCCATCAACCCAAGAGCAACACGATCCCAATTTTGTTAGTGATATGGAACAAGAGAGAAGGGATCGTCTTAGGGATGCGATGGATCGGCTACACGCGGCCCTATTTCTAGAGGAGCAAGAGGAAGCCCAAAATGTGGAGGTAGGAGAGACCCTTGAAGATGAAGGAGTAGTTGAAGGGAGTTGTCATAGAAAGGAGATCATCAAGGAGGAGTACGATTTTATGCTAAAACAACTGGAGGAAGTCGTAATTATTGAAGAAGAAGAAGTGGTTGAAGACTTAGGAGATGCTGAACCTCCTTGGGAAAGTCAAGTTATAGAGCCTCCTTTAAAGACGTTTGAAATTGATGTTGAGGAGGGTGTACAACCTCCAAGGCATAGCCTAGTTGAAGACTTTGAAGAGGTTGATCAAGAGATGGACTCAATCATGTATGAATCCTTATTTACAATTGAATCCTCTCCCATTGGACTTGATATGGAGATTAAAGAAGAAGAAGCACAACCTCCCATACACTTGGAAAGGAGTGAAGAGGAGATTGAATTGGAAGAAAACTACCAAGAGGAAGAGGTTAAAATTGAAGAAGCTTACAAGGAGGAGGAAGAATTCAAAGAAGAGCACAAGGGAGTGGAGCTTGCAAGATCATTAGAAACACCTCTCCCAAAGCCATTACCATCCAACACAACGTTCAAGTGGGTAAAATTCTTATCCTTGACCTTTACTTTCCCACTTGAATATGGGCTACTGGAGACGGATGGTCAACTTAGAGCCCTTTGTGGCATTAAGAGTAAGAGGAAGATGGTTAGTAGTAAGAGTTGTCCTGCAAGGTTCACTATGGTTGCATGCTCCAAGTTAAAGTGCAGAGGTTGGTATAATTCTCAATTGATTGGGTCTAGGAGGATGTTTGGGTGCCTAAATGAGAATTCCAAGGCTGAACCACCCAGATGGAATCATCATGATCTACTTGAAGGCGGGTGTAGAATCAAGATTTGGGATCCAGAAATATATGAGGATCAATTTTGGGAACTCAAAACTCTTGAAGAACTCCATCAAAGTTTGAGGAATTTACTTGGTATTGATAGAGCTTATTGGAAGTCCAAGCATTGGTGGGGATTCCAAGATAGGTTCAAGCACAAGCCACCATAACAAGGGACTCACCAAATGTCCAACTTAAGGACTTTAACTAAAAGTGCTAGGTGGGAGACAACCCACCATGGTATATTCTTTCCTTTTTATTCTTAGCTTTATTTTATTTTATTTTCATTCATGTTCATTCATAATTTCTGCATAGTCATCTGCATTCTGCATTTTGCATACTGTAAAAAAAATATCGCACGAGGGTCACCGACGCGTCTGCGTCATAGGTGCCTTGGACACGAGAAGAAAAGAAGCAGAGAGTCACACAAAACCATGGCTGGAGGCGTGCCTTAGGCACAAGCATGCCCACGCGAACGCGTTGCTGACGCGCCCACGTCATTTTGGAAAATAGCCTCCCCATGCGCACGCGTGACCCTGCAAAATCGACATAAAGAGGTATATGGCAGTAAGTTATGATGGAGTGGGGCTGGAATGGTGCTGGAAGCACCAGCCCTACCACGCGAACGCGCGTCCCACGCAGTCGCGTCGTTTTTCAAAATATGGCCATTCACGCGTGCGCGTCACCCAAATTTTTGGCAGTGTGTGTTTAGAACAGAGAGTTGTGCGTATGCGAGGCTACACTCGCGCCAATAGCACAAATCAGGTCACGCGTATGCGTGACCCACGCGTCCGCGTCACCTGAACTTATCACCCACCACACGATCGCGTGCTCCATGCATACGCGTCGCATGCGACGCACAATTTAACTAGACCTGCACCAGAATTCCTATCTTTTCTTCCCCAATCCTAATTTTCTCTTCTCCCTTCTTATTTCTTTCTTCTTTGTTCTTTCTTACTTTCTTCTTCTTCATCTCTTTAACTTCTCATCCTTCTTCACTTTCATTCTATTTTCCTTAATTTGCATACTTTTATTCATTGCATTTTAATTTCGTGTATATTTTTATTTTCTTTTCTAAATTTATTATTTTTCCATTGGTGTTAAATTTTCTTATTGAACTGTTGTATCTTTTTTGGTATTATTTTGGTGCTTAGTGACTTGTTTTACAATGTTGGGTGATATTATTTTTCTATCAATGTCAATCTTTTATGATCCCTGTATTCCTTTTGCATTGACATGAATTTATATTGTCTTTCATTATCTACTATCTCTTCCCCATTATTGCAATTTGTGCACTATTGATATGCCATTTGCTTCTACTATTTTCTCACTTGCATGTTGTAACTACCATGTAATTGAGACCCTTATTATTTGGCATTAACACCCATATTTTATTTGTTTTCTATCTTTATTTCTGGGTTACTTTTCTTCTTTTCCTCTTCTTTCAGGCTGGCCACTGAGAAGGAAAAGGAAAAACTTTTATATGGGGCGACCGACAAGTCAATCTGCACATTCTTTGGAGAAAAGCGTCAGTTGGAGCAACCCTTCCACTTACACATCTTAACATGCACCGAGGACGGTGCAATCTTTAAGTGTGGGGAGGTCGATACCGATCTCCATGGGTTAGTCACTTTCTTCTCAACACCAATTTTTATTTTTTCTTTGTTAGTTCATTGTTGCATTTGCATGTTTGCTTGATTTTGTTCATATTTTACCACTCCTTGGTTAAAGTAATATTTTCTTTTTCAAGAAACTTCTTATAGCATTCCACTAATTTGAGCCTATTTGATTGGTTGTATGTTATCAACCAATATTTTATTTTTGGTGTGTGTTTTTTTCTCTAAAATTGTGATATTTGTCTTGCTTAATTCTGTATGACCATTATTTGATGTATGCATACACTTATATGATTGAGGCCTTGTTTCACTGAGCTTACATACCCATATGGCCTTAACCCTTCATTATCCCTTGCAAACCAATTTGAGCTTATTTTACCCCATTTGTTCTTTACTTTAGCACATCATTAACTCTAAGTGAAAAATAATAATGTCCTTAATTTAAATCCTTGGTTAGCTTAGACTAGTGAGAGTGCTTATGATTTAAGTGTGGGGAAATTGGATTTGAATATATTAGCTTTAAGAATTGGGTGTTATATATCTTTATGAAAATGTGAAAGAAATGTTTAGGACATGTTCATGCATTCAATAATTTAATCATATTCATTGAGAAAAACAAAAGAATATATATAAACAAAAAAAGGGAGAAAAAGAAAAGAAAAAGAGCAAATAACAAAAAGGGGACAAAATACTCCAAAGTAAATGTTGGTAGCAATGCATATGAGTTGTACTAAAGTTGGGATGCACGAATATGTGGTAAACATGGTTAATGGATAGTTAGGTTTTGTATTTTGATTACATGGATTGTCCTGAGTTAGGTCGAAAGTTTAAGTTAATTAAGGATTCAGATTTTAGTCCACTTGGCCAAATACAATCCCACCTTGACCCTAACCCCATTACAACCCTCAAAAGACCTCTTGATTTTTGTATTGTTGCATTAAATTTTTGTTGATTGTTAGATGAAGAGCAAGCCTTAGAAAGTGAGATTAGAAGAGAATTGAGAGAATCGAACCTTAAACACTTGAGTGATTAGAGTGTATACACTTCTAGTGAGGGTTCGATGCTCGATTCATTGTTTCTAGCTTTCATGAGCTATCTTCTTCTTGCAAGTTATTTGTACTTCATTTTTATTATTTGAATTAGTGAAATCTAGTCCTTATGTTCTTGAAAGGTTTATTTACTTTTAACCAAGTAGGTAACAACATTTTAGCATATAGTTGCATTCATATATAGGTTGCATTTCATGAGTCTTACTTTCCCCTATTCATTCCTTTTGTCTCCTTGAGCTTAGCATGAGGACATGCTAATGTTTAAGTGTGGGGAGATTGATAAACCACTATTTTATAGTTTATCTTGTGCTAATTTGAGTGGTTTTTATCAAGTCTTTACCCACTTATTCATATGATTAGCATGATATTACAATTCCTTCCCAAAGTTGTTCTATGGTTGAAAACTTGCTTCCTAGAGATCTTTTTATTGTGTATTTTAATTCTCCTTTATATACCATTCGATGCCGTGATCCGTGTGTTAAGTATTTCAAGCTTCATACGGCAGGAATGGCTTAGAGAATGGAGAGGAAGCTTCCAAAAATGGAAAGAACACAAGAAACCAAGGAGATGACCAGCGAACACCAACGCGGACACATGGCTCACGCGACCGCACGAAATGGAGAAAATCACAATGACGCATTTGCATGCCTAACGTGAACGTGTAGATTGGAATCTACAGGAATCACGCGAATGTGTGGAAGACCCGTACGCGTGGCAAGGAAAACGCTGAATACGCGCACGCGTGGACGACGCGTACGCGTGACATGCGGGATCTGCAGAATTAACAGAAATTGCTGGGAGCAATTTTTGGGCTGTTTTTGACCCAATTTTCGGCCAGAAAACACATATTAGAGGCTATAAAGTGGTGGAATACATCCATTCATGAACGCAACATTCAAATTCACAATTTTAGGATTAGATGTAATTTCTAGAGAGATAAGCTCTCTCCTCTCTCTTAGGATTTAGGATTTAGGATTTCTATTAGTTTTAGGATTATTCTTCTTCATTCAAGGTTCAGTGTTACTTTAATTTATGTTTCTCTTCTACTTTTAGATACTCTAATGCTTTTACTTGTATTTGACTCATGTTGCCAAATTGGCTTATGAACCCTTTCATGTTAGATTTGAATTTATGTTTAAATATAATTTGAGGTATTTCAGATTTATAATTTTTACTTAGCTTTTTATATTCTTGGCTTTAATTGATGAATTGATTAATTGGAGACACTTGAGTTATCAAACTCATTGTGATTGATAACTGTTATCTTTGCCAATTAATTTGAATTCCAATAACTCTAGTCTTTTCATAGGAATCGACTAGGATCTGAGGAATCAAATTGATTCATCCACCTAACTTACCTTCATAGTTAGAGATTAATAAGGTGGGAGCAAAATCCAATTCTCATCTTAATTGATAAGGATAACTAGGATAGGACATCCAGTTTTCATATCTTGTCAAGAGTTTTTCTAGTTATTAATTTGTTTTTCCTGCAATTTATTTTCCCTGTTCAACCTTTCAAAAACCCAAAAATATTATTTTTCATAACCAATAATAAATCATACTTCCCTATAATTCCTTGAGAAGACGACCCGAGGTTTGAATACTTTGGTTATAAATTTTATTGGGTTTTGTTACTTGTGACAACCAAACTTTTGTACAAAAGAATTCTCTGTTGGTTTAGAAACTATACTTACAACGCGATTATATTCTTGTTAATTTCTTTACCGATAGAATTAGTTCGTCATGGACCTAGACCCAGGCCGATTCCCACGCTATAATCCAAAACACGTCTTCGACCCGTCCGGAACCCGAGCAACCGAACAAATATGAAATCTTTTTTATTTAAATTATATTTCAAATTTTTATGTACTCCTATGCAACAAATAAAATTTTTATGTACTCCCGTATAACAAACAAAAAAATTAGGTGAATATAGAAGAAACAAAAATATTAATAATGTATAGTTAAAATATATTTGTAACTGCCCATTATTAATAGTGTGCTAGAAATATATTTGTAACTACAAGTTAATAGTCCAAATCGTCCCTAAAAGATACACCGATCTCTATTTTGTTCCTCGAAAGACAAAAGTAATCGAAATCGTCCCCGAAAGATACACAACTTGGTCATGTTAGTCCTTCCATTAGTTGGGTAATGACGCGTCACGTTAAGTGCCACGTGGTATGATGACGTGGTGGGTTAATGCCATGTGTCACAAGATGATTGGTTGACGTGTCACTTGACATGTAAAAAAATTATTTATAATCAAAATAGTCTTTGAAAGTTCAGACGTAAGTCATTTTTATCCCTAAAATTTTAAAAATTAATCAAATTAGTCCTTATATAATTTTTTTTATTTTTTATTGATAATATTAAATTTGAAATATTTTTTATAGTACTAATTTTAATAGAAATATAATTGACAAACAAAAAATTAGTAATTGTATCTTTTCTTCTTAAAAATTTTTCAATAAAATTATCTCTCTCTTTTAATTCTTCTCAAAATCTCTCTTATTCTTTTCTATTCTAAAATCTTTTTCTTACATTATTACATTTTGCTGGAATATATATATATATATATATATATATATATATATATATATATATATATATATATATATATATATATATACTCCAAATTGAAATGTATGTATTTGTTAACCTAAACAAAGTTATACCACTATTTTTAAGAGAAGCAATTTGTTTAGCATATATAATAATAATAATAATAATAATAATAATAATAATAATAATAATAATAATAATAATAATAATAATAATAATAATAATAATAATAATAATAATAATAATAATAATAATAAAGCAACAAATTTTTAATATTTTTTAAAGTTTGAAATTGAAGTAAAATTTGTGGATCTTCTTAAATTTTGACTTTTAATATCACTACCATTACATCCTATATGTAAGTAATATCGTAACGAAAAAAAAGATGTAGTAGAAAAAATAGTAATATGACTTTGTTTAGGTTAACATACATAAATTTTGATTCTGAGCATATAACTTTGTTTTGGTTAACAAATACATACATTTTAACTTTGAGTATATATATATATATATATATATATATATATATATATATATATTCCTGCAAAATGTAATAATGTAAGAAAAAGGTTTTAGAATAGAAAAGAATAAGAGAGATTTTGAGAAGAATTAAAGGAGAGATAATTTTATTGAAAAAAATTTTAAGAAGAAAATATACAATTACTAATTTTTTGTTTGTCAATTACATTTCCATTAAAATTAGTAGTATCAAAAAAGATTTCAATTTTAATATTATCAAGAAAAAATAAAAAAATATATATAAGGACTAATTTGATTAATTTTTAAAATTTTAGGGATGAGAACGGCTTACGTCTGAACTTTCAAGGACTATTTTGATTATAAATAACTTTTTTACATGTCAAATGACACGTGACGTACTAAGTGTCACTGATCTGACACGTCAATCAATCATCTTGTGACATGTGGCATTAACCCACCACATCATCATGCCACGTAGCACTTAACGTGACACGTCATCATCCAACTGACAGAAGGACTAACGTGACCAAATTGTGTATCTTTCGTGGTCAATTTCGATAAATTTTGTCTTTTGAAGACCAAAATGGAGATCAGAATATCTTTCAGGGACGATTAGGATTAATAACTCTTATAACTACCCATTATCAATAGTGGGCAGCACATTTACTTTCTTCTATATTCATTCACTCCTTTTATTTTTTTTTACGGGAGTACATATAAATTTTATTTGTTGCATGAGACTACATAAAATTTTGAAATATAATTTAAGTAAAAAAGATTTCATATTGTATACCAATAGAGTAGTGACATGCATTAACTGGGTCATTAAATAAATCACGTGTATTTAAATTATATTTTAAATTTTTAAATAGTGGGTAGTTAGAAAAGAGGTAACCATATTAATAATGGGCAATTTAATGGTTTTCAAGTAAACGTGTTAATCCCCGTCATTTAAAATGGACTAAAATTGATCAAATATATTCATTTTAATCTCTTCTACCAACCGTTTTACGTACTATTTGCATGCCAAAAGTTTGGATTATTGATATTATTAATATTTTTTATTATTTTCAATTTTTTAAAATAAAAAATACATATGTAAATGAGATAACCACGTGTCGCATACACCTTTCTTATCTCCTTTACAGTGTAAACGAGATACATGCAAAATTATCTTGTTTACCATGTAAACGAGATAAGAAAGGGGTATTTATTTTGGTAAATATTTTTAAATTTATTTATTTTAGTAATTATTACATTTATTTAATTTATAAAAATAAAAAATCCTATAAATTTTTCAACCAAACTTAAGTATGAATTGTTTTTATATTAAATAAACGGAACGTAAATTTGCATAAGTTTAATTTATTAGTTCATGTATTGGTTTCATTATATATATATCGAATTGATACTCTTTTTAATATATAAATTATAATTTATTTATATAAAATTATAAATTATATTTGCTAAGACATGTCATGACGCTGTTGTTAGGATTTCATCTCATTACCGTAGCTAGATTTTAGCTGTTTTGTCGCCGTTGGGCTAGCTCTCTGTTGCTCCCCCATCATCTTTATGCATCCGCAAGCTATCTTTCTACTGTCCTTGGGGCCTGGGCTTTGGTTCCTCCCCCATCGTGTTGTGTTCTACTGTGCCGCTGTCGCTAGAGTATCAATTGCTCCGTCATTGCTGGGAAAGGGTTTTGTTGCTCTCCTATGATTGCTGTACACGTGCTCTATCTCTTCTGTCACGAGTCTAAGGTGCTGATGTCTCTCCCTAAGGCGTTGTGTCCTGTTGTGCCATTATCGCAGGAGGTTCAGCCACCCGAGGCACTTGCTCTGCTTTTCCTTTACTGCCACAAACCCTGGCCTTTGTTCTCTCCTCGTGCTTCTCTTCTGTGTTTTGTTTAGAAAGAAAGAATGGGAAGTGATCTGGTAACTACATCAGAGAAGCTCTCTCCCCATGAGAAAGATCTATTAATGTGAAACATCAAAAAAGCCAAACCGAATGGAAATGAAGCCTTGACGGATGTAAAGAGTGAATCTACAAAGGCTTAAAATGAGGTGAACATGCAGGTGGAGAAAATAACCTCTACGAATGTTGTGATGGATTTGGTCACTGAAGAGAATACGTCAACCGTAGTTGTGATTGAAATAGGTACTCGTGTTTGGGCGTGCTCGTAGAAGGATAACTTGGTGCAACATGGTACTGGAATGGTGCTATCACAAGAAGATATATATCAACTGATGATTGAAGATTATAAACAATGTGATACTAATGATATTCCTTGAGAGTCTCAGGCTCCCTTCCAAAACCTAAAGTGGAGGTGTCATTAGAAGAGTACGAGGATTGATGTAAACTATAGAAGTGTTCACTAATTATTAAATTACTCGAGAAACCCTTGGTTACCGGATAATGGAGTCTTGGGTAAAGCAAGTTTGGTCTCATAATGGGGAGGTGAAGATCATTATATTGATCTTACAAGGGATTTCTTTCTGGTTTGGTTTACAGATGAAGGAGATTATCGACACGTACTCTTTGAAGGACCGTGGCAACTAGCAGATCATTATCTTTTAGTGCAGTGTTGGAGACCCCTATTTCAACCATCTGGGGAGGCAATGCAAAAATTAGTAGTATGAGTAAGAATCCCAGAACTTCCGGTAGAACTGTATACTGAAAAATTCCACTGAAGAACAAGAGAAAAAATTAGTATAATGTTAAAAATAGACCAAAACACTTCCATTCACTCTAAGAGAAATTTTGCACGCTTGTTTGTTGAAATTGATCTCCAGCAAAAGTTGGTACCAATAATTCAGGTGTTGGGACGAGACTTTTAAGTTGAATACGAAGGATTGTACTTGATATGCTTTGGCTATGGCAAGTATGGCCATAGATTGGAAGCTTTTCAGGAAGGAAATCAAGGGAAGGATATTCAACTCAGATGCCCAATCAGCAAAGACTACAGATGCAAACTCTAAAAAACCAGGAACAAGAGATAATACAAAGATAGAGAAAGTTTCTAGTACATTTGGGTCGTGGATTTTAGTGAAAAAATCCCAACAAAGGCCGAATTGTAATAAGGATATACTAACCTAGAAAAAAAGATACATAGCTCTGGATTGCATTTTCATATTCTAGAGAATGAGGGGGCTCATATTTCAGATTATGTCCAAACTTAAAAAATGGGCAGAGGAGTCAAAAAATCTCAAGTCATTGTCCTGAATAAATCAAAGAAATAGTTTTCTCCAAAAATAGGCCAGCTTGTAAAAGCCAACCTCAGATCGGTCAGAAGGAGAGCAAAGGTGTAAAATGTAATAAATGATAGCATAGATGTGAGGAAAGGAAGCACTCAAAGTTTAGAGGCTGCAATGAAGAAAGGCGAGGAAGTAGTCACATCCAATCAAATAGAGGATTTGAAAAAAAAACAAGAAGACTATTGGGGGACGCTAAAAATGCTTAAATATGCTAGAAATTGGGTGCAAGATGATGCATTAGATTTAGGAGGTATCCCGTATGTTCGAACACATTTGCCATCCCAGGAAGATTTTGTAGTGATGGAGGCGATTCGCCAAAGTAATGGGTCAAAGCTTGCGGCGGCACACCTGTAAAACCCGGGTGCGCCTAGTGTAGGGGTAGTTGCATCGCCAACTAGAGTTTCAACCCCCTATTGGGGATTATTCGTCGAGTATGGTAGTAAAGCAACCCACCAAAACTCTTAGCCTTGGTCAAAATTAACTAGTGCTTTATATTCCTTTCTCTCTAAGTGAGTTTTGATGAATATTCTAACATAGAACTATAGAGGAGTTGGAGGCAAAGGTTTTCCCAATTTGGTGCAAGAGTTGTATTGTAGATACCATGCTAATCTCATTTTCTTGTTTGAAAGGCATGTCTTTGTTGTGAAAGTAGGTAATATTGTGAGAAGGTTTGGGTTTTCAAACTGGCATCTTGAAGAAGTTGGTTTTTCTGGAGGCATCTAGATACTGTAGAACTTTAATAGTTGGAAGGTTGAAAGTTTGTACACTTGAAAGTAGCATCTAGTACAGATCAATTTTTCCATTTGATTGTGGTTTATGGTTCTCCTCATCTTGAGCTATGGTCTGCTCTGTCGGAAGGCTTATTGAGTATTACTAATTCCTTATAGGGTGAGTGGTGTGTGGACAGTAACCTTAACAATGTGTTATCAATGACAGACACAGGGGGTAAATCTCAGCTATCAAGATACCAATAATGCTTTGTGGATTTTCTCTTAGGATGTGGCTTAAAAGATATGGATTTCAAGGCTAATCTTTCACTTGGCAAAGAGGATCAATTAGAAGAAGACTAGATAGATATATCGCAAATGATGCATGGTCCCAAAGATTTAATCAAGTAGTGGTGAAACACCTTCCAAAATTAAAGTTTGACCATGCTCCTATTCTTTTTCATTTTGGTGAGTTAAGTGGTGAATCTTCTTCTTAGCCTTTTAGATTTATTGCATCTTGGCAAGCACATGCGTAATTTGAGAAATTGCTAGAGAGTAAGTACCAGAAAATGGTCCCTTAAATGAAAATATTTCAAAGTTTATGGAGACAAAACACCTTCTACTTCTATAGCATTGCGACTTCTAGAAGCAGGAGGAATAAAGTGACTACGTTAAAGAATAATGAAAAGGCTTGAATAGATGATTCCCAATAACTTAAATATCTTGGGGTATAACACTTTCGCAATTTATACACAAAGGATATGCCTTATGAGAAGTTAGAGGCCCTTGGCTTGTTTCTTCCACTAACTGACAAGGAGAGAAGCCGACTAGACAATATGGTAACTGATGAAGAGATTTCTTCGTCTCTCTTTGCTATGGGTGCTTGGAAGGCTCTAGGACCCGATATCTTACCTTCAATGTTTTACCATAGTAACTGGGACTCGATTAAATTGTCTTTGGCAGAGTGGGCGAAAAACGTATTCATAGATCATGAGAAAATTATGGCAGTCAACAGCACCTTCATCTCCCTTATTCTAAAAAGGGACAACCTAGAATCTTTTTATTAGTACAGACCGATTGGATTATGCAATATCACATATAATCTGATCACTAAAATAATTTTCCACAGGCTCAAACCTATTATGCCGAAGCTTATTAGTCCATTTCAATGTAATTTTGTTCCAGAGAGGCAGATCGCGAATAATATTCTAATTGCTCAGGAAGTTATTCACACAATGAGGACAAAGAAAGGTCAGATTGGATATACGGCAATTAAGATCGACTTAAAGAAGGCATATGATATATTAAACTAGCAATTTATCCAATATACTCTCATCGAAGCAGCTTTACCAGAGAGATTGACTAATTTAATTGTGCAATGCTACACAAGTAGAAATGAAAGTTCTATGAAATAGTGTCCTGTCTAGTTCCTTCCTTCCAACTAGAGGTATCAGATAAGGAGATCCCATGTCCTCCTACTTATTTGTATTATGTGTGGACAGATTAAATCAGATTATCTTGGTGGCAGTATTCACAAACTTTGGGAACCAATTGTCCTCAATAGAGGTAGTCCAGAACTATCCCATCTTTGCTTCACAGATGATATGTTATTGTTTGGAAAAGTGTCCTAAATCAGGTTGAGATAGTGAAGGCAGAGATCAGCTCAAAAAGTAAATTATGAGAAATCTAGTGTCTTTTTCTCTGACAATGTATGTTTGTCAAGGAAGCTAGAATTGAGTAGAGCTTTAGGAATGAGGCTGACATCCAATTTAGGTAAATATTTGGGAGTTTCCTTGCTGCATGAACATATAAAAAAATAAGTTTTTTAGTTCATCCTTGCGAGTAGGGTCACTTTGGCCCAATCAACATTGGCAATTATCTTTTCCCATCTCATGCAAATAATGAGACTGTCACTAAATGTGTGTGACAAAATTGATCAAGTCTGCAAGAATTTCATGTGGGGGAGCATCAGTGCCGGTAGGAAGGTCCATTGAAGAGCGGATAATTGATATGCTTTTTGGCATTGTTTTCATACAGTTTTTAGTATGATTTAGTTAGTTTTTAATATATTTTTATTAGTTTTTAAGAAAAATTCACATTTCTGGATTTTACTATGAGTTTGTGTATTTTTCTGTGATTTCAGGTATTTTCTGGCTGAAATTGAGGGACTTGAGCAAAAATCTGATTCAGAGGCTGACAAAGGACTGCTGATGCTGTTGGATTCTGACCTCCCTACACTAGAAATAGAATTTTTGGAGCTACAGAAGTCCAAATGGCACGCTCTTAATTGTGTTAGAAAGTAGACATCTAGGGCTTTCCAGCAATATATAATGGTTTATACTTTTCCCGAGTTTAGACGATGCAAACAGCCATTCAACGCCAGCTTTCTGCCTTATTCTGGCGTTAAACGCCAGAAACAAGTTGCAAGCTAGAGTCAAATGCCAGAAACAAGTTACAAACTGGCGTTTAACTCCAAGGAAGACCTCTACATGTGAAAGCTTCAATGCTCAGCCCAAGCACACACCAAGTGGGCCCGGAAGTAGATTTCTGCATTATTTACTTATTTCTGTAACCCTAGTAACTAGTCTGATATAAATAGGACCTTTTACTATTTTATTAGACATCTTTGATCAGTTTTATGCTATCTTAGACTTCAAGTTGTTCTTAATGAGTCTCTTTGTTTGATCTTCATATTTTCTTGTTTTGTGTCTTTTGTTGTTTTTCATATGCATTTTTGAATTCATAGTGTCTAAATATTAAAAATTTCTAAGTTTGGTGTCTTGCATGTTTTTCTTTTCTTAAAAATTTTTCAAAAATAAGTTCTTGATGTTCATCATGATCTTCAAAGTGTTCTTAGTGTTCATCTTGACATTCATTGTGTTCTTGCATGCATCATGTGTTTTGATCCATAATTTTTATGTTTTTAGTCATTTTTGTGTTTTTCTCTCTCTTCATTAAAAATTCAAAAATCAAAAATATCTTTTCCTTATTTCACTCATAAATTTTGAAATCTTTTGGTTGACTTAGTCAAAAAATTTTAAAATAAGTTGTTTCTTGTTAGTCAAGTCAAGATTTCAATTTTAAAAATCTTATCTTTTCAAATCTTTTTCAAAAATCAAATCTTTTTCATTTTTTTATTATTTTCGAAAATTTAAAAAAAATTGATTTCAAAATCTTTTTCATAATTTTATTTCATAATTTTTGAAAACTTTACTAACAATTAATGTGATTGATTCAAAAATTTCAAGTTTGTTACTTTCTTGTTAAGAAAGGTACAACCTTTAAATTCTAGAATCATATCTTTTAGTTTCTTGTTAGTCAAGTCATTAAATTTAATTTTCAAAATCAAATCTTTCTAAATTTCTTTTTCAAATCTTTTTCAAAATAAACTTCAATAATATCTTTTCAATCATATCTTTTTCAAATCATATCTTATTTAATCATATCTTTTTCAAAAATTTGATTTCAAAAAAATCTTTTCTAACTTCCTATATTTTCAAAATTGATTTTCAAATCTTTTTCAACTAACTAATTTATTTCTTTGTTTGTTTTACTATTTCTTATTTTTTTTCAAAATCACCTAACTACTTTTCTCCCCCTAAATTTCGAAAATTCCTCACCCTTTTTCAAAATTCTTTTTAATTAACTAATTATTTTAAATTTTAATTTTAATTTTATCTCTTCTCTTAATATTCGAATTTTAACTAATAATTAAAATAAAAATAAAAATATTTTTCTTTCTTCTTAATTATTTTCGAAAACCCCTCTCTCTCATCTCCTTCTATTTATTTATTCATTTACTAACACTTTTCTTCATCTTAAAATTCAAACCCTCTCTTCTCCTCTGTGTTTGAATTTTTCTCTTTTCCTTCTTCTATTCTTTTCTTCTTCTACTCACATAAAGGAATCTCTATATTGTGACATAGAGGATTCCTCTTCTTTTCTGTTCTCTTCTTTTTCATATGAGGAGGAGCAAGGACAAGGACATTCTTGTTGAAGCAGATCCTAAACCTGAAAGGACTCTGAAGAAGAAACTAAGAGAAGCTAAAGCACAACAATACAGAGAAGACCTTACAGAGAATCTCGAAAAAGAAGGAGACATGGCCGAACCTAACAACAATGCAAGGAAGATGTTTGGTGACTTTACTACACCAAATTCCAACTTACATGGAAGAAGCATCTCAATCCTTGCCATTGGAGCAAACAATTTTGAGATAAAGCCTCAATTAGTTTCTCTGATGCAACAGAATTGCAAATTTTATGGACTTCCATCAGAAGATCCTTTTCAGTTCTTAACTGAATTCTTGCAAATCTGTGATACTGTTAAGACCAATGGGGTTGATCCTGAGGTCTACAGGCTTATGCTTTTCACTTTTGTTGTAAGAGACAGAGCTAGAATATGGTTGGACTCTCAACCTAAAGATAGCCTAAACTCTTGGGATAAGCTGGTCACAGCTTTCTTAGCCAAGTTCTTTCCTCCTCAAAAGCTGAGCAAGCTTAAAGTGGATGTTCAAACCTTCAGACAAAAAGAAGGTGAATCCCACTATGAAGCTTGGGAAAGATACAAGCAACTGACCAAAAAGTGTTCTTCTGATATGCTCTTAGAATGGACCATCCTGGATATATTCTATGATGGTGTGTCTGAATTGTCTAAGATGTCATTGGACCATTCTGCAGTTGGATCTATTCACCTAAAGAAAACGCCTGCAGAAGCTCAGGAACTCATTGAAATGGTTGCAAATAACCAGTTCATGTACACTTTTGAAAGGAATCCTGTGAGTAATGGGACACCTCAGAGGAAGAAAGTTCTTGAAATTGATGCTCTGAATGCCATATTGGCTCAGAACAAAATGTTGACTCAGCAAGTCAACATGATTTCTCAAAGTCTGAATGGATTGCAAAATACATCCAACAGTACTAAAGAGGCATCTTCTGAAGAAGAAGCCTATGATCCTGAGAACCCTGCAATGACAGAGGTGAATTACATGGGTGAAGCCTATGGAAACACCTATAATCCCTCATGAAGAAATCATCCAAATTTCTCATGGAAGGATCAACAAAAAGCCTCAACAAGGCTTTAATAATGGTGGAAGAAATAGGTTTAGCAATAGCAAGCCTCTTCCATCATCATCTCAGCAACAGACAGAGAATTCTGAGCAGAACCCATCTAGCTTAGCAAATATAGTCTCTGATCTATCTAAGGCCACTCTAAGTTTCATGAATGAAACAAGGTCCTCCATTAGAAATTTGGAGGCACAAGTGGGCCAGTTGAGTAAAAGAGTCACTGAAACTCCTCCTAGTACTCTCCCAAGCAATACAGAAGAGAATCCAAAAAGAGAGTGTAATGCCATAACCTTGCTTGGTGTGGCCGAACCTAGAGAGGAGGAGAAGGATGTGAATCCCAATGAGGAAGACCTCATGGGACGTCCTCTGGACAAAAAGGAGTTCCCATTTGAGGAACCCAAGAAATCTGAGGCTCATCTATAGACCATAGAGATTCCATTGAACCTACTTCTGCCAATCATGAGCTCTGATGAGTACTCCTCCTCTGAAGAGGATGAAGATATTACTGAAGAGCAAGTTGCCAAGTAGCTTGGAGCAATCATGAAGCTGAATGCCAAGTTATTTGGTAATGAGACTTGGGTAGATGAACCCCCCTTGCACACTAATGAACTGAATGACTTGGTTAGGCAGATATTACCTCAAAAGAAATAGGATCCTAGTAAATTCTTAATTCCATGTACCATAGGCACCATGACCTTTGAGAAGGCTCTGTGTGACCTGGGATCAGGAATAAACTTAATGCCACTCTCTGTAATGGAGAAACTGGGAATTTTTGAGGTATAGGCTGTCAAATTCTCATTAGAGATGGCAGACAAATCCATGAAAAAGGCTTATGGACAGGTAGAGGACGTGCTAGTAAAGGTCAAAGGCCTTTACATCCCTACTGATTTTATAATCCTAGACACTGGAAAGGATGAAGATGAATCCATCATCCTTGGAAGACCCTTCCTAGCCACAGCAAAAGCTGTGATTGATCTGGACAGAGGAGAGTTGATCCTTCAATTGAATGAGGACTACCTTGTGTTTAAAACTCAAGGATCTCCCTCTGTAACCATGGAGAGGAAGCAAGAAAAGCTTCTCTCAATGCAGAGTCAAACAAAGCCCCCACAGTCAAACTCTAAGTTTGGTGTTGGGAGGCCACAACCAAACTCTAAGTTTGGTGTTGAACCCCCACATTCAAACTCTAAATTTGGTGTTGGGAGGTCCCAACAATACTCTGAACATCTGTGAAGCTCCATGAGCTCACTGTCAAGCTATTGACATTAAAGAAGCGCTTATTGGAAGGCAACCCAATTTTATTTATCTATGTTATTTCCTTTTTTTAGGCTGATGATCATATGAAGTCATAAAAACTACTGCAAAAATTAAAGAAAAATAAAAAACAGCATTAAAAAATAGCACACCCTGGAGGAGAAACTTACTGGCACTTAAACGCCAGTAAGGGTAGCAGAATAGGCGTTTAACGCCCAGTCTGGCACCATTCTAGCGTTAAACGTCAGAAAAAAGCACCAGACTGGCGTTAAACACCAGAAAAAAGCAACAATCTGGCATTAAACACCAGAAACAGGTTACAGCCTGGCGTTTAACGACAGAAAATGAATAAAATCTGGCGTTTAACGCCATAAACAAGCAGCAATCTGGCGTTAAATGCCAGGATTGCACTGTAAGGGTGTTTACACGCCTAATAGGAGCAAAGATGATAAATCCTTGTCCCTTCAGGATCTGTGGACCCCATAGGATCCCCACCTACCCCACTTCTCTCTCTCCCCCTCACACATCTCTATAACACTCCACCCAAAACACCACTCACCAATCAAATCATATCCTCTTCCCTATATTCTCTTCACCAATCACCTCCAAACCTCTTCCCCAAAAACCCCACCTACCTCACTTTAAAAAATTCAAACACCTTTCCCTCTCAAACCCAACCCGAAAGACCATAACCCAACCTTCCCCTCACCCCTATATAAACCCCTCACTACTCCTTCATATTCACACAACACAAACACCATTCCACCCTCTTGGCCGAACCACCTATAACCCTCCATCTCCTCCATTTTCTTCTTCTTCCCCTTCTTTCTTTCTTCTTTTGCTCAAGGACGAGCAAAACTTTTATGTTTGGTGTGGTAAAAGCATTACTTTTTGTTTTTTCATAACCATTTATGGCACCTAAGGCCGGAGAAACCTCTAGAAAGAGGAAAGAGAAGGCAAAAGCTTCCACCTCCGAGTCATGGGAGATGGAGAGATTCATCTCAAAGGTCCATCAAGACCACTTCTATGTAGTTGTGGCCAAGAAGAAAGTGATCCCTGAGGTCCCTTTCATGCTCAAGAAAAATGAGTATCCGGAGATCCGACATAAAATCTGAAGAAGAGGTTGGGAAGTTCTTACCAATCCCATTCAACAAGTTGGAATCTTAATGGTTTAAGAGTTCTATGCCAATAGATGGATCACTAGGAACCATGATCAAAGTATGAACCCGAATCCAAAGAATTGGCTTACAATGGTTCGGGGAAAATACTTAAATTTCAGTCCGGAAAATGTAAGGTTGGCGTTCCACTTGCCAATGATGCAAGAAAATGCACGCCCCTATACTAGAATGGTCAACTTTGATCAAAGGTTGGACCAAGTCCTCATGGACATATGTGTGGAAGGAGCTCAATGGAAAAGAGACTCAAGAGGCAATCCTGTTCAATTGAGAAGACCGGACCTTAAGCCTGTTACTAGAGGATGGTTGGAGTTCATCCAACGCTCCATTATTCCTACTAGCAACTGATTGAAGTGACTGTAGATCGGGCCATCATGATTCATAGTATCATGATTGGGGAGGAAGTGGAAGTTCATGAGATCATACCTCTAGAACTCTACAAGGTGGCTGACAAGTCATCCACCTTGGCAAGGTTAGCCTTTCCTCATCTCATTTGTCACCTGTGCAATTTGGCTGGGATAGACATAGAAGGAGACATCCTCATTGAAGAGGACAAGCCCATGACTAAGAAAAGGATGGAGCAAACAAGAGAGCCCACTCATGGACCTCAACAAGAGCATGAGAAAATTCCTCATGAAATCCCTAAGATGCCTCAAGGGATGCATTTTCCTCCACATAACTATTGGGAGCATCTCAATACCTCTTTGGAAGGCTTGAGTTATAACATGGACCAACTAAGGGTGGAGCACCAAGAGCACTCCATCATTCTCCATGAGATTAGAGAAGATAAAAGAGCTATGAGGAAGGAACAACAAAGGCAAGGAAGAGACATAGAGGAGCTCAGGCATTCCATTGAATCTTCAAGAGAAAGAACTAGCCGCCATCACTAAGGTGGACCCGTTCTTTGATTTCCTTGTTCTTATTTTTCTATTTTCAAATTTGATGCTTTATGTTTGTCTATATTTGTGTCTTCATTACATGATTATTAGTGTCTAGTGTCTATGCCTTAAAGCTATGAATAATTCCATGAATCATTCACCTCTCTTAAATGAAAAATGTGCCTAATTACAAAAGAACAAGAAGTACTTGGATTTCAAATTTTATCTTGAAATTAGTTTAATTATTTTGATGTGGTGGCAATACTTTTTATTTTCTGAATGAATGCTTGAACAGTGCATATCTTTTATGTTATTGTTTATGAATGTTAAAATTGTTGGCTCTTGAAAGAATGATGAACAAAGCGAAATGTTATTGATAATCTAAAAAATCATGAAATTGATTCTTGAAGCAAGAAAAAGCAGTGAAAAAGAGAAAATAGTGAAAAAAAAGTGGCGAAAAAAAAGAGAAAGAAAGAAAAAGAAAAAGCAAGCAGAAAAAGCCAATAGCCCTTAAAACCAAAAGGCAAGGGTAAAGAGGATCCAAGGCTTTGAGCATTAATGGATAGGAGGGCCCAAGGAAATAAAATCTAGGCCTAAGCGGCTAAATCAAGCTGTCCCTAACCATGTGCTTGTGTCATGAAGGTCCAAGTGAAAAGCTTGAGACTGAGTGGTTAAAGTCGTGATCCAAAGCAAAAAGAGTGTGCTTAAGAACTTTGGATACCTCTAACTGGGGACTTTAGCAAAGCTGAGTCACAATCTGAAAAGGTTCACCCAGTTATGTGTCTGTGGCATTTATGTATCCGGTGATAATACTGGAAAAATAAAGTGCTTAGGGCCACGGTCAAGACTTATAAAGTAGATGTGTTCAAGAATCAATATACTGAACTTGGAGAATCAATAACACTATCTAAAATTCTGAGTTCCTATAGACGCCAATCATTCTGAATTTCAAAGGATAAAGTGAGATACCAAAACTATTCAGAGGGAAAAAGCTACTAGCCCCGCTCATCTAATTGGGACTAGGTTTCATTGATATTGTGGGATTCATTGTATATTCTCTTCTTTTTATCCTATTTTGTTTTCAGATGCTTGGGGACAAGCAACAATTAAAGTTTGGTGTTGTGATGAGCGGATAATTTATACGCTTTTTGGCATTGTTTTCATATTGTTTTTAGTATGATTTAGTTAGTTTTTAATATATTTTTATTAGTTTTTAAGAAAAATTCACATTTCTGGACTTTACTATGAGTTTGTGTGTATTTTTGTGATTTCAGGTATTTTCTGGCTGAAATTGAGGGATCTGAGCAAAAATTTGATTCAGAGGCTGACAAAGGACTGATGATGCTGTTGGATTCTAAACTCCCTGCACTCGAAATAGAATTTTTGGAAATACAGAAACCCAAATGGCGCGCTCTTAATTGCATTGGAAATTAGACATCCAGGGCTTTCCAGCAATATATAATAGTCTATACTTTGCTCGAGTTTAGACGACACAAACTGGCGTTCAACGCCAGCTTTCTGCCCTATTCTAGCGTTAAACGCCAGAAACAAGTTGCAAGCTGGAGTCAAATGCCAGAAACAAGTTACAAACTAGCGTTTAACTCCAAGGAAGACCTCTACACACGAAAGCTTCAATGCTCAGCCCAAGCATACACCAAGTGGGCCACGGAAGTGGATTTCTGCATTATTTACTTATTTCTGTAACCCTAGTAACTAGTCTGATATAAATAGGACCTTTTACTATTGTATTAGAAATCTTTGATCAGTTTTATGCTATCTTAGACTTTTATGGGGGCTGGCCATTTGGCCATGCCTAGACCATTATCACTTATGTATTTTCAACGGTGGAGTTTCTACACACCATAGATTAAGGTGTGGAGCTCTGTTGTTCCTCGAGTATTAATGCAAAGTACTACTATTTTCTATTCAATTCATGCTTATTCTTATTCTAAGATATCCATTCGCACACAAGAACATGATGAATGTGATGATTACGTGACACTCATCACCATTCTCACTTATGAACGCGTGATTAACAACCACTTTCGTTCTACATGAAGACAAGCTTGAATGTATATCTCTTGGGTTTCTAATCAACAATTCACATCGACTCCCCTCTGATAATAGGGCATCTGAATATGAAATTAGAATCTTTGTGGTATAGGCTAGAATCCATTGGCAGCATTCTTGAGATCCGAAAAGTCTAAACCTTGTCTGTGTTATTTCAAGTAGGATCTGGGAAAGGATGACTGTGACGAGCTTCAAACTCACGCCTGTAGGGCGTGGTGACAGACGCAAAAGGATAGTAAATCCTATTCCTACACGATCGAGAACCAACAGCTGATTAGCCATACGATATCTGTGCATGGTATTTTTCATCCGAGACGAGAAATCCGACAGTTGATTAGCTGTACAGAAACCGTAGAGGACCATTTTCACTGAGAGGACGGGAAGTAGCCATTGACAACGGTGACACCCAGCATACAGCTTGCCATAGAAAGGAGTATGAAGGATTGGATGAAGGCAGTAGGAAAGCAGAGATTCAGAAGGGACAATGCATCTCCATACGCTTATCTGAAATTCCCACCAATGAATTACATAAGTATCTCTATCTTTATTTTCTATTTATTTATATTTTAATTATTAAAACTCCATAACCAATTGAATCCACCTGACTGAGATTTACAAGGTGACCATAGCTTGCTTCAAGCTGACAATCTCCGTGGGATCGACCCTTACTCTCGTAAGGTTTATTACTTAGACGACCTAGTGCACTTGCTGGTTAGTTGTACAAAGTTGTTAAAAAGAGTTGAGATTATAATTGTGCGTACCAAGTTGTTGGCGCCATTGTGTATCACAATTTCGTGCACCATCCATTTAGTTAGTTGGGAGAAATTGTGTTTTCCAAAAACATTTGGCGGTTTTGGTTTCAGACCGAGTAGAGTAGTAAACAATGCTAATCTCATTAAATTAGCATGGACTTGGTGCAAAATAGGAATTCTCTTTGGGTTAAGATAATTAGAAGGAAATATAAATATAGGGAGAATACCATGCCATTTTCAAGAATTTCCAATTTTGTTTAAATGCTTAGAAGGGTATCACTCAAGTATGGTCTATATTTGACAGGAATTTGGTATCACTCAAGTATTGGAACCGGGTGTGAATAAGCTTGAAGACTTTGCTTAATTAGATATATCGGAGGATATGTTGAACAACATGGTCAATGAATATGCGGTAAATGGAAATTGAGATTTAGGTAAAATTGAGAAGGATTTAAAAGAAAACTGGGTCCTATTTTCTCATTCATAAAGGTTCCAGAAGCAAACTTGGCAGATGAAAAGATAGCGTGGCTTCTTACTTTCAACGATAAATTCAGCATTAAGTCAATGGTGCACGAAATTGTGATCTCGGACAATGGCACCAAAAAGTTGGTACACGCGACCGTAATCTCAATACTTTCCTCACAATTCCGCACAACTAACCAGCAAGTGCACTGGGTCGTCCAAGTAATACCTTACGTGAGTAAGGGTCGATCCCACGGAGATTGTCAGCTTGAAGCAAGCTATGGTCATCTTGTAAATCTCAGTCAGACGGATTCAAATGGTTATGAAGCTTTGATAATTAAAAGATAAATAAACATAAAATAAAGATAGAGATACTTATGTAATTCATTCGTGGGAATTCCAGATAAGCGTATGGAGATGCGCTATTCCTTCTGAATCTCTGCTTTCCTACTGTCTTCATTTAATCATTCATACTCCTTTCCATGGCAAGCTGTATGTTGGGGATCACCGTTGTCAATGGCTACCTCCCGTCCTCTTAGTGAAAATGGTCCTCTACGGTTTCTGTATGGTTAATCAACTGTCGAATTTCTCATCTCGGATAAAAAATACCACGCATAGATACCGCATGGCTAATTAGCTGTCGGTTCTTAATCGAGTCGAAATAAGATCCAATTATCCTTTTGCACACTGTCACTGCGCCCCACAGTCGCGAGTTTGAAGCTCGTCATAGTCATCCCTTCCTTGATCCTACTCGGAATACCATAGACAAGGTTTAGAATTTTCGGATCTCAGAAATGCTGTCAATTATTTCTAGCCTATACCACAAAGGTCCTAATCTCGAATTCAGATGCCCCATTGTCAGAGGGAAAATGATGTGAATCGTTGATTATAGTCCCCAGAGATATGCATTCAAGCTTGTTTTCATGTAGAACTGAAGTGTTTGTCAGGCACACGTTCATAAGTGAGAATGGTGATGAGTGTCACTTGATCATCACATTCATCATGTTCTTGTGTGCGAATGAATATCTTGGAATAAGAATAAGCTTGAATTGAATAGAAGAACAATAGTACTTTGCATTAATACTCGAGGAACAGCAGAGCTCCACATGTTAATCTCTGTGGTGTAAAAACTCCACCGTTGAAAATACAAAAGTGATGAAGGTCCAGGCATGGCCAAATAGCCAGCCCCCCTAAAAGTCTAAGATAGCATAAAACTGATCAAAGGATCAAAAGATAATCCAAAGATGAAAATACAATAGTAAAAGGTCCTATTTATACTAGACTAGTTACTAGGGTTTACAGAAATAAGAAAATGATGTAGAAATCCACTTCCGGGCCCACTTGGTGTGTGATTGGGCTGAGCATTGAAGCTTTCACGTGTAAAGACTTTTCTTGGAGTTAAACGCCAGCTTTTATGCCAGTTTGGGTGTTTAACTCCAGCTTTTATCCTGCTTCTAGCATTTAATGCGAGAATAGGCCAGGATGTTGGCGTTTGAACGCCAGTTTGCGTCGTCAAAACTCGGACAAAGTATGGACTATTATATATTTCTGGAAAGCCCAAGATGTCTAATTTTCAACGCAATTGCAAGCGTGCCATTTAGGCTTTTGTAGCTCCAAAAACTTCTTTTCGAGTGCAGGGAGGTCAGAATCCAACAGCATCAGTAGTCCTTTTTCAGCCTCTGAATCAGATTTTTGCTCAGGTCCCTGAATTTCAGCCAGAAAATACCTGAAATCACAGAAAAATACACAAACTCATAGTAAAGTCCAGAAATGTGAATTTTGCTTAAAAACTAATAAAAATATACTAAAAAGTAGCTAGATCCTACTAAAAACTACCTAAAAATAATGCCAAAAAGCGTATAAATTATTCACTCATTTAGGCGTATGTAAGGGGGAGAGAGAGAGAGGTGGGGTAAGTGGGGATCCTGTGGGGTGCATATATTCTGAGGTATCAAGGATTTCTCATCCCTGCACCATTTAGGCGTGTAAACGCCTTCTGTATGCAATACTGGCGTTTAACACCAGACTGCTGCCTGTTTCTGGCGTTGAACGCCAGCTTTTATACCTTTCCTAGTGTTTAACGCCAAGCTGTAGCCTGTTTCTGGCGTTAAATGCAAGTCTGGTACTTCTTTCTGGCGTTAAACGCCTAAACGCCAGTAAGCTCATCCTCCAGGGTGTGTTGTTTCTAATGCTATTTTTATTTTGCTTTGATTTTTGCAGTTATTTTTGTGACTCCACATGATCATCAACCTAAAGAAAACATAAAATAAAAATGGAAAATAGAATTTTAACATAGGTAAATAAAAATTGGGTTGCCTCCCAATAAGCGCTTCTTTAGTGTCAATAGCTTGACAGTGGGCTCTCATGGAGCCTCACAGATGTTCAGAGCATAGTTGGAGGCTCCCAACACCAAACTTAGAGTTTGGTTGTGGCCTCCCAACACCAAACTTAGAGTTTGAATCTGGGGGCTCTATTTGACTCTATATTGAGAGAAGCTTTTCATGCTTCTTCTCTATGTGTACAAAAGGAGAACCTTGAGTCTTGAATACAAGGTAGTCCTCATTCAATTGAAGGACCAACTCTCCTCTGTCAACATTAATCACAGCTTTTGCTGTGGTTAGGAAAGGTCTTCCAAGGATGATGAATTCATCCTCATCCTTCCCAGTGTCTATGATTATGAAATCAGCAGAGATGTAAAGGCCTTCAACCTTCACTAGCACATCCTCTACTAGTCTATAAGCCTATTTTATTGATTTGTCTGCCATCTCCAGTGAGATTCTTGCAGCCTGTACCTCAAAAATTCCTAGTTTTTCTATTACAGAGAGTGGCATGAGGTTAATACCTGACCCTAGGTCACACGGAGCCTTCTCAAAGGTCATGGTGCCTATGGTACAGGGTATTAAGAATTTACCAGGATCCTGTTTCTTTTAAGGTAAAGTTTGCTGAACCCAGGTATTCAGTTCATTAATGAGCAATGGAGGTTCATCCTCCCAAGTCTCATTACCAAATAGCTTGGCATTCAGGTTCATGATTGCTCATAAATATTGGGTAACTTTTCCTTCAGCAATGTCTTCATCTTCTTCAGAAGATGAATAGTCATCAGAGCTCATGAATGGTAAAAGGAAATTTAAAAGAGTCTCTATGGTCTCTGTATGAGCCTCAGATTCCTTTGGTTCCTCATTGGGGTACTCCTTAATGGCCAGTGGACATTCCCTGAGGTCTTCCTCACTGGGAATCACTGCCTTTTCACTCTCTCCAGGTTTGGCCACACTAAGTAAGGTTATGGCCTTGCACTCTCTCTTGGGATTTTTTTCTATATTGCGTGGGAGAGTGCTAGGAGGAGTTTCAGTAACCCTTTTACTCAACTGACCCACTTGTGTCTCCAAACTTCTGATGGAGGACCTGGTTTCATTCATAAAACTGAGAGTGGCCTTAGATAGATCAGAGAGTATATTTGCTAAGCTAGATGTGTTCTGCTCAAAATTCTCTGTCTGTTGCTGAGAGGATGATGGAAAAGGCTTGCCATTGCTAAACCTATTTCTTCCACCATTATTATTGTTAAAGCCTTGTTGAGGCTTTTGTTGATCCTTCCATGAAAAATTTGGATGATTTTTCCATGAGAGATTATAGGTATTTCCATAGGCTTCACCCATGTAATTCACCTCTGCCATTGCAGGGTTCTCAGGATCATAAGCTTCTTCTTCAGATGATGCTTCTTTAGTACTGTTGGATGCATTTTGCAAACCATTCAGACTCTGAGAAATCATATTGACTTGCTGAGTCAACATTTTGTTCTGAGCCAATATGGTATTGATGAATGGATTTTTGATGGTTTAGAATTCACAAATGAATTCTCGTTGCAAGTATAGTTTCTAAACCAATCAATAATCCTTTCATACAAAAAGTTGTTTGTCACTAGTACAAACCCCTAAAATTTATAAACCGAAGTATTCAAACTTCGGGTCGTTCTCCCTAGGAATTACAATAAAGTGTCTTGTTATTGGTTTGAGTTGTTTTGGGGTTTTGATAAGAGGCATGAAAGTAAATGGCAATGAAAATAAACTAACAACTATAAAAGGCTCTTGGTAAGGTATGAGAACTAGAAGTTCTATCCTAGTTATCCTTCTCAATTGTGATGAGAATTGTTCATTGCTACCACTTAGTTAACCCTTGCTAATAAAGGAAAGTCAAGTGGATGAATTGACTTGAGCCACAAGTCCTAGACAACTCCCAAGGAAAGACTAGCTTTAGTGCACTCCAAACCAATTAGCAATCTCTCCAATTATCAATCAACAAAGGAATTAGATAACTCAAGTGTCACTAATTACTCTACCTAGGCCAAGAGGGACAAAATCTACACTAAAACTAAAAGAGACATTTCAACAAACACATAAAGTGCAATGGAAGTAAACATTATTAAATGCAAGAATTAAAGAGAGATCTAACTACAAAAGCAAGAGATCAACAATAGAAAAGCAAAGAAGAACAATTATTATGAATTACCTCTTATTGAATTGAAAGAAAATGGAAGGAACAATAGTAGATCTACAACAAAGCATAAGAACAACATAAAGGAAATTGCAACAAAAGAATGGAAGAAGAATGAATGTAACTACAAGGAATTGAGAAGATAGAAGTAGAAGAAGATGAATTAAAAATCTAGATCTAAGAACTAATCCTAACCCTAATCCTAATTCTAGAGAGAAGTGAGAGCTTCTCTCTCTAGAAACTACTTCTAACTAATCCTAATGTGTGTGAATGGTTAGAATCCCCCTTGCTCTTCAATCCTTGGCTTTAAATAGCAGTTTAGGCGCCAAAGTTGGTTGAGATTGGGCCCCACAACCCTTCAGAATTCGTTGGCCACGTTTTCATTAAAAAATCATAAAACGGCACCGACGCGTACGCGCACATCACGCATACGCGTCCATGGGGTAATTCGCAGGTGCGCGCAAGCGCCAGGTGCGCGCGCGCGTCCATGGGCGAGTTCAACTTCTTTGACTTTTCATGATTTCTCCACTTTGTATGCTTTCCCCTTCACTCCTTTGATCCATTCCTAGCCTTTTCAATCTGAAATCACTAACAAATATATCAAGGCATCTAGTGGAATCAAGGAGAATTAGATTTGGCTATTTTAAGTCCTAAGAAGCATGTTTTCACTCTTAAGCACAATTAAAGGAGAAGTTATAAAACCATGCTATTTCAATGGATAAATGTGGGTAAAAGGTGATAAAATCCCCTAAAATCAATACAAGATAAACCTTACAAATGGGGTTTGTCAACCTCCCCACACTTAAACCAAGCATGTCCTCATGCTTAAACCAAGAGAAAGCAAAGGGATCAACATTTATTCAATGAAAACTAACTAAATGCAATCTACCTATATGCAACTATCTACATGAATGCAATTTGCTTAGTCAAAATAGATTAATTCCCAAGAAGCATTTATAAGCATAAGGGCAAAAGGTATTAACAACCATGCCAAACCACAATTGAATTGAGCTATTAAATATTTTTACAAACTCGCATGAGAAGAGATGCTCATAGGTGGAAACATGTAATTGAGCATCAAACCCTCACCGGATGTATTTGCACTCTATTCGCTCAAGTGTTTAGGGTTGATTCTCTCAATTCTCCCCTAATCATGTTCTCCAAGATTTGTTCTTCTTCTAACAATCAACAAATATTTCATGCATGCATACATATATCATGAGGTCTTTTCATAGGTTGTAATGGGGCTAGGGTCAAGGTAGGATGCATATTTGGTCAAGTGAGCTTGAAATTTGGATCTTTGATAAGCTTAAACTTCCCACCTAACCTATGACATCCTATACAATTAAGTTCTAATCTAACTACCCATTCCTCACTTTTTCACATACTCATGTATTTTCTTTTCATTTCACAACACTTATGCATTGATCTTTATTGAGCTTCACTTTGCTTTGGGGCATTTTTGTCCCCTTTTTATTTCTTTCTTTTTCTTCTTTTTCTTTCTTTTTCTATTTTTTTCTTTTTTTCTTTTTCATATTATTTTTCTTTTCTTTTTCTTTTGTTTTTCTCATTTTTTTTCTTTCTATATACAAGAGCATCAATGCATAAGGTCTATACATTTGATCAATACATGAGCATGTACCCAATTCCCAATATTTCCAATAAAAATACAAAACTACCTTTTTATTCACCCAATGTCCCAAGGTTCCCACACTTGAATGATACTCACACACACTAGTCTAAGCCAATCAAAGATCCAAATTAAGGGCATTTATTGTTTTCCGCTTTAAGGCTTGTAATGTGCTAAATTAAAGAACAAGTGGGTTAATCGTAGGCTCAAATTGGCTAACAAAGGAATATAAAAGGTTGGCCATTTGGGTAAGTGAGCTAATGAAATGATGGCCTCAATCATATAAATGCATGAATACAAGGAATAATGGGACATATAGATTCAAACAAATCAAGGATTACAATCATAGAAAGAGAATAATGCACACAAGAAGGGAAAATAAGTGGTTATAAGATGTAACCACACCATTAGGCTCAAATCTCACTTGCTTGTGTTCTTAGCTCAAAACCATGTTCCAAAATAAATTCTTTCAAGCAAGTTCCACAAATTTTCTTTTTTCAAATTGGTAGGGTGCCCTAAAATAGTTTCTTGGAAAGGAAATCATCACCCTAACCAAGTAGTCCTAAAAGAAAGGAGTGGTAAAAATATGTACAAATTCTAACTAACATGTAACCTATCATGCAATGCAACGACTAACTAACATTGGTGTTGAAAAAAGAAAATTGTTACCCATGGAGATCGGTCGGACGACCTCCCCACACTTGAAGATTGCACCGTCCTCGGTGCATGCAAAGAAGAGCAGGGTGGACGGGTTGCTACAATTGATGAGCTCCTCAAATGGTTGTGCGGATGACTTGTTTGTTGCCCCATTTAAAAGCCTTTCCGTTTCCTCCTTTCTTGGTGGCCAGCCTAAAAGGAGAGAAAAAGAAAGAAAATTAAGCATACAACAAAGATATCAAAGGAAATAGAACATAGGCGGGGGCTAATGCCAAATAAGAGTATGATTCCCTACTACATGGTAGCTACAACATGTGAGTGAGAAATCAATGTAAGCTAAGGCATATCATTAAGCTCGATGCAAGAGTAAAGTTAAAGCATGAAGAGTGTATGGAGCATCAAGTTCAAATGAGAAGAAGTGGGTCATGAAGGACAATATGAGGTCATATCAATGCACAAGGACACAAGAGTCATACAAGATGAAGCATTGATTTAAAAGTTTCATCACCCAACAATATCAAACAAGTCAAGAAGCACCAGAATAATGCAAGAATTTCTCAATAATTGAGTGTAAGAATCCAACACCATTATTGAAATGACTAAAAAAAAAACGAAAACATACTACAAAAACTAAATGAAAATGGGAAGAGTAGAAGTATGCGAATGTGATAAGCAAAAGAAAATGGAAGGGGAGAAAAAAACTCTTTTTTTTTTTTACCGACGCGTGCGCGTCATGTGTGCTTACGCGTCGATGTGCATATTGGTTGAAGGACGCGTACGCGCCAGGTGCGCGCACGCGTGCATCGAGTTAGGCCGGAGGCATAATGTCGGCCCAAGTCTGGCACAACTCTCGGGTAAAAGTGCTGGGGGTGCAGATTGTGCAATCGACGCGCGCGCGCACAGTGTGCGTGCGCGTGTATTGCCAATTTAAGATCATGTGCGCGTACGCGCCAAGTGCGCGCACGCGTGCATAGGCTTGTGCCTTAGGCCCAATGTTCGCACAGTCTAGGCCTAACTCTCGGGTTTTTTGGCTGGGGGTGAAATTTTGCATCCACGCGTACGCGTACAGTGTGCGTGCGCGTGGATGGTCGAAAATGCTAGATGCACGCGCGTACGCGTGGATGGTGCTCTGTTTTTCAAAAAAATTTTGCTTATGTTTTTGCACCAATCCAAGCATTCCAAACCTCCAAACAACTACCAAAACACCCTAAAACCTTATTTATCATATTATACTTCTAACTAAACTTAACAAACCAATAAAAACATGAAATTAAACTAATTCTTACCAATATTTACAAAAGAGAAAATGAAAAGATTTTACCATGGTGGGGTGCCTCCCACCTAGCACTTTTGTTTATTGTCCTTAAGTTGGACTTATGGGGAGCTCCTCTCAAGGTGGCTTGTGCTTGTATTCATCTTGGAACTCCCACCAATGCTTGGTTCTCCATTGTGCCCCAAGATCCTTTATGGATTGAGCCAAGTGTTGATGGAGTTCTTCACAAGCTTGGGGCTCCCAAAGTTGATCCTCTTCTTGTGATCCGGGGTCCCACACTTTATTTTCACATCCGTCTTGAAGTTGATCATTATTATTAGTCCATCCGGGTGGTGAACAAGAAGAATTCTCTATGAAGTGCCCAACAATCCTCCTAGACCCATCTATTTGAGCACTACTCCAACCTTTATATCTCGTGTTTGATGCATCAACCATAATGAGCCTTGATTTGCAACGCCAACCACGAAACATCTTTCGCTTACGCTTCATCCCACAAAGCATCCTAAGTTGATCATCCGTATCAAGCAAACCATATTCAAGTGGGATAATAAAGCTAATAGAAATGAACTTCACCCACTCAAATGAAGGTGTAGATGGCAACCTAGGCAAAGGTGATTCCAAGGTTCTTGACAAAGCATATTCCACCCCCATCCTCCTTTTTCTAAGGATCTCCACCTCTTCACAAGATTTCTCTAATTCAATCCTTTGTTCATCAATACTATCTAAGCCTTTTCCCTTAATCAAACTATAATTGGGAGGGTGAAAGAAGTTTACCTCCATAACATTTTCAAATGCACCGGGAGAAGGTTCTTCAAGTTCAAAGGATTCTCCACCACTAGGACTTAATGCTTGCTCTTCATTGCCATGGGAACTCAATTCTTGCTCTATCCTATCCAAGTCTTTATATGGAATATGCCTTGGAAGGTGTGCACTTTCCTCCCTATCATCAATTTCAATCATCTTGGAGGGGTTTTCTTCAACTCTATGTTCCCATGGAGGCTCCGCATCTCCTAAGTCTTCTACCACTTCTTCCTTGTCTTCAACAATTAAAGCTTCCTCCAATTGTTCCAATACAAAGCAACTTCCTTCATTTCCCACCGGAATTTCCAATCTCTCCTTCATGCTATGTTCTTCATTTAATTCTCCACATGTAGCCATGGGAGTTTCTTGAGTGTTCAAGCATTGGGATGCAAATTGATTTGTTACCGCATCCAAGGCGGCCATGAAATTTTGCACATCCCTTTTCATCTCTTCTTGCCCTTGAACAAGAACACCAAGGGTTTCATCCATTAGAGATTGGGGTGGGTGGAAGGATTCATCATTTTGGGGGAAGGATTCATAGTAGGAAGATGATTCTTCTTGGTAGAGTTGTGGTGGTTCAATATTTTCCACTCTTTCCACTTGTTGCACAACACACTCCATGGTTGCTTGAAATTGATCCAATGCTTCCTTGAGATGATCCCTTGACTCGTGTTCCTCTTGGATAATATGATTAGGATCATGTGGCTCTTGGATCAATGGATATGAGTATTCTTCCATGAGAGGTTGTGGTGGAAAGTAGTATTCACCTTGTGGTTGAAAATTTTTATTTATTGGAGGTGGTTCATCTTGGTAATAATATGGAGGGGGTAGCTCTTGAAAATGTTGATGTTGTGGTGGTTGCTCTATGTGTGGTTCATATTGCTCATATGGTTGTTGGTAGGATAGATATGGGTTAGGGTCATATGAAGGTGGTTGGTAAGAAGGGGCTTGTGAGTATGGTTGAGAGTCATGTTGAGGATATGGTTCATAGGCATATGGTGGTGGCTCTTGAAAGTCACAAGGAGATTCACCATAGCCATTGGATTGATATGCATCAAAAATTGGCTCTTCTTCATAGTGCATTGGTGGGGGTTGTTGCCATGAAGATTGATCATATGCATATGGCTCCTCCCACCATTGATTGTCCCATCCTTGATGCATTTCTTCATTGAAGTTCTCATCACCTACAACATAGTTGTAATCACACTCATAGCCAAAATGAGAATTCATGGTGAAAAGAGAAAATAAAAACAAAAACTACTAAAAAATAATGAAACAAAGTCCTAACTAGCAAGCAATCCAAAAAAAATCAAGCTATTCACAATATTCACATATATACAATAACCAATAACATAACACCATTGCAATTCCCCGGCAACGGCGCCATTTTGATGAATGGATTTTTGATGGTTTAGAATTCACAAATGAATTCTCGTTGCAAGTATAGTTTCTAAACCAATCAATAATCCTTTCATACAAAAAGTTGTTTGTCACTAGTACAAACCCCTAAAATTTATAAACCGAAGTATTCAAATCTCGGGTCGTTCTCCCTAGGAATTACAATAAAGTGTCTTGTTATTGGTTTGAGTTGTTTTGGGGTTTTGATAAGAGGCATGAAAGTAAATGGCAATGAAAATAAACTAACAACTATAAAAGGCTCTTGGTAAGGTATGAGAACTAGAAGTTCTATCCTAGTTATCCTTCTCAATTGTGATGAGAATTGTTCATTGCTACCACTTAGTTAACCCTTGCTAATAAAGGAAAGTCAAGTGGATGAATTGACTTGAGCCACAAGTCCTAGCCAACTCCCAAGGAAAGACTAGCTTTAGTGCACTCCAAACCAATTAGCAATCTCTCCAATTATCAATCAACAAAGGAATTAGATAACTCAAGTGTCACTAATTACTCTACCTAGGCCAAGAGGGACAAAATCTACACTAAAACTAAAAGAGACATTTCAACAAACACATAAAGTGCAATGGAAGTAAACATTATTAAATGCAAGAATTAAAGAGAGATCTAACTACAAAAGCAAGAGATCAACAATAGAAAAGCAAAGAAGAACAATTATTATGAATTACCTCTTATTGAATTGAAAGAAAATGGAAGGAACAATAGTAGATCTACAACAAAGCATAAGAACAACATAAAGGAAATTGCAACAAAAGAATGGAAGAAGAATGAATGTAACTACAAGGAATTGAGAAGATAGAAGTAGAAGAAGATGAATTAAAAATCTAGATCTAAGAACTAATCCTAACCCTAATCCTAATTCTAGAGAGAAGTGAGAGCTTCTCTCTCTAGAAACTACTTCTAACTAATCCTAATGTGTGTGAATGGTTAGAATCCCCCTTGCTCTTCAATCCTTGGCTTTAAATAGCAGTTTAGGCGCCAAAGTTGGTTGAGATTGGGCCCCACAACCCTTCAGAATTCGTTGGCCACGTTTTCATTAAAAAATCATAAAACGGCACCGACGCGTACGCGCACATCACGCATACGCGTCCATGGGGTAATTCGCAGGTGCGCGCAAGCGCCAGGTGCGCGCGCGCGTCCATGGGCGAGTTCAACTTCTTTGACTTTTCATGATTTCTCCACTTTGTATGCTTTCCCCTTCACTCCTTTGATCCATTCCTAGCCTTTTCAATCTGAAATCACTAACAAATATATCAAGGCATCTAGTGGAATCAAGGAGAATTAGATTTGGCTATTTTAAGTCCTAAGAAGCATGTTTTCACTCTTAAGCACAATTAAAGGAGAAGTTATAAAACCATGCTATTTCAATGGATAAATGTGGGTAAAAGGTGATAAAATCTCCTAAAATCAATACAAGATAAACCTTACAAATGGGGTTTGTCAGGTATTCAGAGCATCAATTTCAAGAACTCCTTTCTTTTGAGGCATCCCATTATTCACATGATTCCTTTCAAAGGTGTACATGAACTGGTTATTTGTAACCATTTCAATGAGTTCCTGAGCTTCTGTAAGCATTTTCTTCAGGTGAATAGATCCACCTGCAGAATGGTCCAATGACATCTTAGACAATTCAGACAGACCATCATAGAATATATCCAGGATAGTCCATTCTGAGAGCATGTCAGAAGGACACTTTTTGGTCAGTTGCTTGTATCTTTCCTAAGCTTCATAGAGGGATTCACCTTCTTTCTGCCTGAAGGTTTGAACATCCACTCTAAGCTTGCTCAGCTTTTGAGGAGGAAAGAATTTGGCTAAGAAAGTCGTGACCAGTTTATCCCAAGAGTTTAGGCTATCTCTAGGTTGAGAGTCCAACCATGTTCTAGCTCTATCTCTTACAATAAAAGGGAAAAGCATAGGCTTGTAGACCTTGGGATCAACTCCATTGGTCTTAATAGTATCACAGATCTGCAAGAATTCAGTTAAGAACTGAAAAGGATCTTCTGATGGAAGTCCATAAAACATGCAATTCTGTTGCATCAGAGAAACTAATTGAGATTTAAGCTCAAAATTGTTTGCTCCAATGGCAGAAATTGAGATGCTTCTTCCATGAAAGTTGGAAGTTGGTGTAGTAAAATCACCAAGCACCTTCCTTGCATTGTTATTGTTGTTGGGTTCGGCCATTACTTCTTTTTCGAGATTCTCTGTAAGGCTTTCTCTGGATTGTTGTGCTTTAGCTTCTCTTAGCTTCTTCTTCAGAGTCCTTTCAGGTTTAGGGTTAGCTTCAACAAGAATGTTCTTGTCCTTACTCCTACTCATATGAAAAGAAAAGAACAGAAAATAATAGGGATCCTCTTTGCCCAGATATAGAGGTACCTTTATGTGAGTAGAAGAGAAGAAGAATAAGAATGAAGAAGGAAGAAGAAGAATTCAAACACAGAGAGGGAGAGAGGGTTTGAATTATAAGCAGAAGAGAAGAGTGTTAGTGATTAAATAAATAAATAGAAGAATATGAGAGAGAGAGTTTTCGAAAATAATTAAAAGGAAAAGGAAAATATTTTTATTTTTATTTTAAAATTTAGTTAGAATTCGAAAATTAAGAGAAGAAATAAACTTAAAATTAAAATTTGAAACAATTAGTTAATTAAAAGAATTTTGAAAAAGGGTGAGGAGTTTTCAAAAATTATAGAGAGAATATTAGTTAGGTGGTTTTGAAAAAGATTTTGAAATTAATTTTGAAAAGATAAGAAATTAGAAAAAGATATTTTGAAATTAAAGTTTGAAAAAGATATGATTTGAAAAAGATTTGTTTGAAAAGATATGATTGAAATTTATTTTGCAAAAGATTTAATTTTTAAAATCAGAATTAATGACTTGACTCACAAGAAATCAAAAGATATGATTCTAAAATTTAAAGTTTGAATCTTTCTTAACAAGAAAGTAACAAACTTGAAATTTTTAATCAAAACATTAATTGTTAGTATTAATTTTGAAAAATATGAGGTAAAAATAGGAAAAAGATTTTGAAAAGATAAATTTTTGAAATTGAAATCTTGACTTGACTAACAAGAAACAACTTATTTTAAAATTTTTTGACTAAGTCAACCCAAAGATTTCGAAATTTATGAGTGAAATAAGGAAAAGATATTTTTTGATTATTTGAATTTAATGAGGAAAGAGAAAAACCACAAAATGACTCAACACATAAAAATTTTGGATTAAAACAAATGATGCATGCAAGAATACTATGAATGTCAAGATGAACACCAAGAACACTTTGAAGATCATGATGAATATCAAAAACTTATTTTTGAAAAATTTTCAAGAAAAGAAAAACATGTAAAACACCAAACTTAGAGATTTTTCATGTTTAGACACTATGAATTCAAAAATGCATATGAAAAACAACAAAAGACACAAAACAAGAAAATATGAAAATCAAACAGGGAGACTCATTAAGAATAACTTGAAGAGCATGAAGAATGCAATGCATGAATTTTCGAAAAAAAAAATTTTAGAAAAATTAAAACATGCAATTGATACCAAACTTAAAAATTGACACTAGACTCAAACAAGAAACACAAATTTTTTTTTCGAAAATTATTTTTGAAAAAGAAAATAAGAAACTCAAAATTTTTAATAAGAATTCCAGGAATCATGCAATGTTAGTCTAAAGCTTTAGTCTAAAAAGATTAGACATGGCTAGCCAAGCTTCAGCAAGACATTACATACAACAGCCAAATTAATGGGAATCAACTAGCTCCTGTGATGATAAAAGCATCATCTGAAACTCTAAAATTCATTCTTAAAAATTCTGAAGGACAAAATAAAAAGAAAAATACCTAATCTAAGCAACAAGATGAATCGTCAGTTGTCCAAACTCGAACAATCCCCAGTAACGGCGCCAAAAACTTGGTGCACGAAATTGTGATCTCTGACAACGGCACCAAAAACTTGGTACACGCAATCGTAATCTCAATACTTTCCTCACAATTCCGCACAACTAACCAGCAAGTGCACTGGGTCGTCCAAGTAATACCTTACGTGAGTAAGGGTCGATCCCACGGAGATTGTCGGCTTGAAGCAAGCTATGGTCATCTTGTAAATCTCAGTCAGGCGGATTCAAATAGTTATGAAGCTTTGATAATTAAAAGATAAATAAACATAAAATAAAGATAGAGATACTTATGTAATTCATTAGTGGGAATTCCAGATAAGCGTATGGAGATGCGCTATTCCTTCTGAATCTCTGCTTTCCTACTGTCTTCATTTAATCATTCATACTCCTTTCCATGGCAAGCTGTATGTTGGGGATCACCGTTGTCAATGGCTACCTCCCGTCCTCTTAGTGAAAATGGTCCTCTACGGTTTCTGTATGGTTAATCAACTGTCGAATTTCTCGTCTCGGATAAAAAATACCACGCACAGATACCGCATGGCTAATTAGCTGTCGGTTCTCAATCGAGTCGAAATAAGATCCAATTATCCTTTTGCACACTGTCACTGCGCCCCACAGTCGCGAGTTTGAAGCTCGTCATAGTCATCCCTTCCTTGATCCTACTCGGAATACCATAGACAAGGTTTAGAATTTTCGGATCTCAGAAATGCTGCCAATTATTTCTAGCCTATACCACAAAGGTCCTAATCTCGAATTCAGATGCCCCATTGTCAGAGGGAAAATGATGTGAATCGTTGATTATAGTCCCCAGAGATATGCATTCAAGCTTGTTTTCATGTAGAACTGAAGTGTTTGTCAGGCACACGTTCATAAGTGAGAATGGTGATGAGTGTCACTTGATCATCACATTCATCATGTTCTTGTGTGAGAATGAATATCTTGGAATAAGAATAAGCTTGAATTGAATAGAAGAACAATAGTACTTTGTATTAATACTCGAGGAACAGCAGAGCTCCACACGTTAATCTATGTGGTGTAGAAACTCCACCGTTGAAAATACAAAAGTGATGAAGGTCCAGACATGGCCGAATAGCCAGCCCCCCTAAAAGTCTAAGATAGCATAAAACTGATCAAAGGATGAAAAGATAATCCAAAGATGAAAATACAATAGTAAAAGGTGCTATTTATACTAGACTAGTTACTAGGGTTTACAGAAATAAGAAAATGATGTAGAAATCTACTTCCGGGCCCACCTGGTGTGTGATTGGGCTGAGCATTTAAGCTTTCACATGTAAAGACTTTTCTTGGAGTTAAACTTCATCTTTTATGCCAGTTTGGGCGTTTAACTCCAGCTTTTACCCTGTTTCTGGCATTTAACGCCAGAATAGGGCAGGAAGTTGGCGTTTGAACGCCAGTTTGCGTCGTCAAAACTCGAACAAAGTATGGACTATTATATATTGCTGAAAAGCCCAAGATGTCTACTTTCCAACGCAATTTTGAGCGCGCCATTTGGGTTTTTGCAGCTCCGTAAAATCCATTTCGAGTGCAGGGAGATCAGAATCCAACACCATCAGCAGTCCTTTTTCTGCCTCTGAATCAGATTTTTGCTCAGGTCCCTCAATTTCAGCCAGAAAATACCTGAAATCACAGAAAAACACACAAACTCATAGTAAAGTCCAGAAATGTAAATTTTGCTTAAAAACTAATAAAAATATACTAAAAAGTAGCTAGATCCTACTAAAAACTACCTAAAAACAATGCCAAAAAGCGTATAAATTATCCGCTCATCAGTCAACATATTCTATCTACTTGAAAGCTCTTGAGGACTCTAGGGCTGATCTATTTTTGAGAATTTGAAAAGTTGAAACCCCTCAAAGGATGTGTACCTTTCTTTGACTAGTTATTAATGAAGCCATTTTGATAAATGAAGTTCGAGCTTGCAGACAGATGACCCAAAAGGATACTTGCCTGATTTGTAGTTCTTCTTCAGAGTCTTTGCTCTACATCCTTCGCGACTGTAGAGTCTCAATGAATACGTAAAAGAGAATTGATGCTTCATTGAGTTCCAGCACTTTTTTAGTCAACCCCTCTTAACTTGGTTATTAAAGAACTTATAATCTCAATCCTATTACCAAGGCATTTCTTGGCCATTGTTGTTTACTTATACCCTCTACTCTCTTTGGTATTATCGCAACAAGCATATTTTTGAGAGAAAAAATACAGTAGATGAAGGTAAGATATGTGAGTTGGCTGTGCACTTAGCTAAAGAGTATAACTTAGTGCATGAGGAGATATCTCAGGTAAAGAAAATGATTTGGTGCTTTGTTGAAAAATAAATCCTTTGGATCCTTCAAACCCTCTATTCATTAAGCTAGATTTTGATAGCTCTGTTACAAAGGATGGTCAGACGGCTTGTGGAAGTATATTAAGAAACCATAGATAAGTTTTGGCTTGCTATAATGAAAATCTTGGCAGTTGTATAATAATTTTAGCGTAATTTTAGGATATTCTGTTGAAATCCTGGATATATGATTGTTTGCATGGAAGTAAATTTTAAAATAGCAATAAATCTTTTTGTCTTTAAAAAAAATTATTAAGTTGTACACTACAAAAACATTAATTTTAAACTTTTGGCTATTAAATTTTGTTGCAGTAGACTAAATAATTGGAATATTGCTTATGAGTTCTAAAAAGTAAATGCTTGTACACATAGATTAACATGATAAAAATATAAACTTCAGCTCTTCAAATGTCATTTTTTTTTTCTATTTCTTTGTGTATTTTTTTTTTTAAAATGTCAATTTTTCTATTTCAAATGCCAAAAACATGATTAGAATAATTTTTTTTAGGATATTTTGTATCTAATTTTTTTTTAAGAACTCGATGTCAATAAAAATAAATTATATTCATACCATTTACGTCAACCTGTAAATTTGTTTTACATAAAAGTTGAAATGAATATAAAATGTAAAATGAATAAACAATAACATAATGACAAAACATATGGGACTCACCATCATCACAACTTGGCTTGCAGTGGCGAGATGGGCAGAGGGAGGTTGGCCGCCATCCCATCAATCCATCATGGAATACATGTTTTTTCCATGTTATGACAGTTATGTTCCTCCCCTTTCTTTCCATTCTTCCTAATTCCCACTCCGTCCAATTTGGTTGTCCCAAACATATATAACAGACTTTCATTCTTATACACAGGAAGGGACAGAGGGGATCCCCCTCCCCACCTTAAATTAATAATAATAAATTATTAAATATAATTTAATTTTTTAAAAATTTTATTTTAATATTTAATTTAATATAAAAAATTTAATTTAACTTAAATATTAATAATTTTTAATATTTAAAAAATAAATAATAATAATAAAAATTTAAAAATATATTATTATTAATATTTTTTAATTAAATAAAAATTTTTAATTTCAATAAAATAGATCTTCTTTCTTTTTGTTATTATCTTTTTAATTTATTTGGTATTAATTTTTTTTTGTTGTAACTACTATAATTAAAAGATTTTATTAGCTATGAATATTTTAAAAAATGACTAAAAAATAAAATAAAAGATAAATTTCTTACTAATTGTCTTTTAATTATATTGAAAAAAATAATAAAAAAATTTGACATAGATTTTATTATCGATAAATTTTATGATACGAAAAATCGACTACTTCATTAGTAAAAAATATACACATATTTTTTACACTTTAAAATATGTTATCTATTGGTATATTTTTGAAATATATCTTATGTTATATAATTTTTTTGCTTAATTTTTAAATATTATATATGTTATTAGCCCCATAATAATATTTCTGAATCTGTCAATACTAATACAAATAAATTAAAAAATACTAAGCAAAATATATCACTAATTCAGATGTGAAAAATGTTAACAACCCATATTTTTTTATTAATATCGCTCAGTATTTTAGATTATATTTTATTTTCATAGGTTAAAAATTAAAACTTGTAACATAAAAAATTATTTATTAACCAAATGTGATATATGTTATTAGTTAGCATTTTATAGCCTAAATTTTTTATGAAAGCTGTACATAAATAACGAAATGATAAATGTAATTAATTTATAACGTCTGAAAGATAAAGACTAATTTAAAAAATGTCTTGGGAACTGATTTAACTTTGACCATTAACCTAGTTCAGAATCAGTTCACAAACCTAAATCAGAAAAGGAAAAATAGGCACTAACACCAAATTTGTATTTACATTAAATAATTCATTTAATTTTGGTTTTCCCAAGTGACGAACACGCACATGGAAGAAGTGATAGTTCAAAAACATTTGAGGCTACTTCACAAGATGTGCTGATCCCTAAACTCGTCATATGTTTGATCGTGGTCACGTTTATGATGACTATGATGATGATGCTGTGAACATGAAGAGCATGAAGAAGGGTTACGATTCTTGCTAGTAGAAGTAGACGGTGGGAAGCAACAATTACATTCCTCTTGGCACGGTTCTTGTGGCGTACCCTCGTTACTATTTGTTGTGTGGGACCCAGTAGAAGCCGAAGACGCATCCTTCAGTGGGCCCCAACATTCCACCTTGTTGTAGTCTGGAATGTTTGAGTGGAAGTATACCCAAACCTCTGCATCTTCCAGTTCTGGGTAGTTCCTTAACAAGTCCCCATCTCCATGAACAAACGCCTTCAGTACCTAATCCATACCATACATTCAATATAGAAACACAAAAATCATGTTATATGTAACACAAAAATCAGTCAAATATATTTGATGATAACTATTTGATGGAGTAAATATTTTTATTTTGTCTATGTACCCATTAATTGATTTTTAATTATTCAAATAATTAGTCTAAATTATTCTTATATATGGTGATTTATTGATGTATCAAAGACTAGTTAGATCTATAATCAGACTCTTAATCAGTTACTTAAATAATTAAAAATGAATGAATATTTTTTAATAGTAAAAGAATGAATTAATATTTAATTTTGTCTCTAAATTTACAAACAAGTCTTAATTTAATATTTGAAGTTTTAATTGTTTTCTTTTAGTTTTCAAATTTTGTAAATATGATTCATATTAGTTTCTGAGACAATTTCTGTCACGAAAATATTAATAAAGTGCTGACATGAACAACTAAATGCAATATTAAAACTTGTAAAATGCCGTCGTTATGACTTTGACGCTTAAATAGTTCAAAAAGATTTCAGATCATTTGTTTTGGAAAAAATAGTTTCAATAAATACCCTTTACATTATATTTTTGGACTATTGAAATGTCAAAACAAAAGTGATATTATTTTACAGAATTCAAGGTGACAATTGAAAGTTCATGTTAGCATTCTATTAACGTGTACGATGAAAATTAATCTAAAGACTAACGTGAGTCATATTCATAAAATTTAAAAATTAAATAAAAATAATTGAAACTTCAAATACTAAATTAAAACTCATATAAAAGTTGAAAGATCAAATAAAATATTATCTCAAAAAAATACTGTCTTTCGAATAAACAGTGAGAAACCGAAAAGGATATTTAATGTTTAACCAATGTTTAGAAATGTTGGTCAATGGTCAGTGCTTATTACCACAGGAAGCTCCTTGCAGAAGATGTAGTATCTAAACCTAGCGCATAGATTAAGGAGAAAATGACCACCACTTATGTGACAATGAACGTGCAGAGACATTTTCCCTTTAATCTTCCTCCAATGTGCCACCACTTCATCTCTTTGCAATTTGTTGTCAATCAACATCAACAATTAATTAATAGTCACTCTTATAACATATACGTCACCATGTCACGTGTTATTAATGTGTTCATTTCCTAATCCAAAAATAACAAGTGTTCAATGTTCATCACTTGCTCTGTTTTTTTTTTTCTTTCAGAGAACAAAACAAAGAATTACCTGAGAGTTGTTAATGGATTGGGAGATAGCAAGAGTGATCTTAGAGGTTATGTCGCTATGTGTGAGGGTGTACGTTCTTGGAAGATTTGCAGGGTGTTTCTTTTCGTCTACTCCTAAGAACAACACCTTCAACTTCGATGCTTCAAATATTGCTGGCCCAAACAACCTTGCCACCTGTCATTCAATTCATATCACCAAAACCAAAACCAATAACAACAATTAACAGCTCTTCCTTCGACAAACAAAACCAGAAAATTCAAATTAAAATTAGAGTTACATACAGGAAACATGGATTGGTTCTTTTTCTTCCATAGTGCTTTTCTGTGAGGAAGAAAAACAGAGTCTAGCTGCTCACTGAGCGAAGGCTTGAGATTAGACGGAACGAAAGCATTCGTTAAAGTTCCCATGCTTCTAATGATGAATATCTGAATCTGAATTAATTTATGACTCCTCTTATTTAATAAAAGAATGAACTAATAAGAAGAGGCTAGCTATGTTGTCATCTGTTTGTTGCTTCAACCTGCTTTAGCTTTTACTTGTTAGCTATAATAACTTAAAGTAGAAAAAGAAAGCAAAGAAATCGAAGGTGATTTTAGACTTTAGATGCGTGTAGTAGTGTGTGACACTTGCGGTTACGGTTGCCTTATATTCTTAGGTTAGGTATCTTCAGTTCATATATGCTATCTTTAATAATTTTGATTTGGTAGTTAGTTATTGAGTTAGCTACACATACATATGTTGGGTCAAGTCTAATAAAACTACGTTTACTCATTGGAGTGTGATAACACATGCATCACTCAACTGTTTCTAAAGTGCGGTCTCACTCATCATTATGGAAGATGTTTCTTCTTCTTCGCGTTTCTCTTTCTCCTCTTCCCTTCTTCTTCTCTTTCTTTTTTGCATTTCTTCTCATTTTTTCTTCGCGTGTTTCATCTTTATCCTTATTTTTTATTATTGTTATTGTTGCTGCATTTTTTTCCTCCTCCTCTTTTTATTGATTTTGCAACTTTATGTTTTTTTTTTCTTCTTTGTTTGATTTTTTCTCCTAAGATGAATTAAAAGAAAACAAAATAAGAAGATGGGAAAGAAAAAGTAGTAGAAGATGAGGAGGAGAAAGAGGAAGAGTTTTGAATTATGCAGAGAACTTATCAGAATAAAAATACACCAAAAAATTCTTAAAATACACCCAAATATTTTCGTATTACACCCAAATTTGCTGTACAAAAAATGTTTTTCTCTAATGCTGTATTTTTTTCTTCTTCTTTGTTTTCTCTAATGCTGTATTTTTTGTTGATTAGGACTTTTGGATTGAGATTAACTAGTCTTATTAGACTTTCTCTCGTGTGAAGATAACATTCTACCTTCTTCCACTGTTGGAGATGACGAAATAAGATAAATTCTTGTTAATTATTGTTATGATTAGTGCCAAGATAGAAAGCCTATATTCTCAATCCTTGCCATGAATGTCTCTCTTTATTATTTTCTTTCCTTAGTTGTTTGCTTTACTTTTTTTCTCATTTATTTCTTTGCCCTTTTACCAAATCAAACCCCCATGTTCCTTCATAGCCAATAATTGATCACTTCATTGTAATTTCTTAGGAGACGACCCAAGGTTTGAATACTTCGGTTAATTTTCATTGGAGTTTGTACTTGTGACAACCGAACATTAAAACTTTGATTGAGCATTGCTTGTTGGTTGGGAACTATACTTGCAACGAGGTTATTTCTCTTTTACCGAGAAGAAATTCTTAGCCAACGGTTTTGCTACTTTCAAGTTTTTGGTGCCGTTGCCGGGGAATTACAATGGTGTTATGTTATTGGCTATTGTTCATATGTGAATATTATGAATAGTTTGATTTTTGCTTTATTTTCTAGTTGTAGAATTTTGTTTCTCTTGTTTCTTATTAGTTTTTGTTTTATTTTCTTCTGCTATTATGAATCCTCATTACCATTTTGGCTTTGAGTATGGTTACAACTATGTTGTAGGAGATGGAAATTACAATGAAAATAGGCATCAATGATGGAACAACCCAAGATGGGAGGAGCCTTAAGGATTTGATCAATCCTCTTGGCAACAACCTTCCCAAAGATACTATGAGCAAAAGCCATTCCAAGATGCATACTAATCTAATGTGTGTTGTGACCCTCATTATGGTTGTCAACCACAATCACCATATGCATATGACCCCTTCCCTCAACATAGCCTTCAACCATCATACTCACAAGCTCTTTACCACCAAACACCTTCATATGATCCTAACCCATACCCACCATACCAACCACCATATGAACTATATCTAGAGCCACCACCAACATCAATACTCCCATGAGCCACAAATTCCGTATACACCACCTCAAGTTTTCCACCAATATGAACCACCTTCCAACTACAATACCTTTTCCTCAAACAGTGAACCCTCTTTTCCCACACTGCCCTCAATGGACAAAGATCTCCATGCCCTCATGCTAGAACAAAGAGATATTAGATCTTATATCCAAAGGCAATAAGAGGAGACGCAAAAGGAGTTCAAGAAGCTAGAAGCCACGATTGCTACCATGGCGGAAGCCGTTAGCAACATGGTCTCATCCCACCTAAGCTTACGCGATCAAGGCACTCCCATTATTGAATGTGGAGAAACAAGAAAAGAGCATAGTGAGAGAGTGAACTTGAAGCTTTAAGGTGAAGAAGAGGAGTTGAAGCAAGAAGTGCAACAAGAGGAGGAAGTAAAGATAATTGAACCAAAGGAAGTGGTCGAGACTTTAGAAGATGTTGAGTGCAAAGAGGAATCTAGAGGTGAAGAGCCTTCTTCCATGGAGTTTGAAAATGATGTCAAGGAGGATAGTGCACAACCTCCAAGCTATAATGTGATTGAAAAATTGGAAGAAAAGGGGCAAACACCAAGTTTCCCTATCTATGATGATTCCGCATCAACATGTGATCCTTTTGAACTTGATGGATCCTTCCCCATTGAACTTGGAATTGATGTTGAGGTAGATTTCACTAAACCTCCTATTTATAACTTGAGTGATTGGGAAGAGCTAGAAGAAATTGGTGAGAAAGAATGTGAACTTAAGGAAGCTTGGCAAGAGGTAAAGCTTGAAGAACCTTGTCAAGTGGTGGAAGCCCCTAGAAGAGGATGGACGGGAGTGAAATGAGCTTTGTCAAGATCATTGGGAACTTCTCTACCTAAGTCACCATCCAATCCTTCCTTTGAGTAGGTAAAACTTATAACTCTTAGCTTTATTATCCCACTTGAATTTGGTTTGCTTGAAACGGATGGCCAACTTAGGGCGCTTTGTGGAATTAAGCGTAAGAGAAGAATGTTTAGTGGTTGGCGATGTAAATCTAGGTTGTTTATGGTTGGAAGCTCAAAATTGAGGAGCATGGATTGGTGTAGTGCTCAATTGGATGAGTTTAGGAGGATAGTTTGGTGCCTCAGTGAGAATTCGGCTTTCTTACCACCTGGAGAGAACTACCATGACCAACTTGAAGACGGGTGTTAAACCAAAGTTTGGGATCCCGGATTACAAGGTGAGGATCAACTTTGGGAGCTCCAAACTTGTGAAGAACTCCATCAAGACTTGGTACAATCAATTGAGAATTTTGAAGCACAATAGAAGACCAAGCATTAGTGGAAGTTCCAAGATAAATTCAAGCTCACGCTACCTTGATGAGAGCTCCCCATAAGTCTAACTTAAGGACAATAAATAAAAGTGCTAGGTGAGAGGCACCCTACCATGGTAACATCTTTCCCTTATTTCTTTTTGTAAATATTGGTAAAAATTAGTTTAATTTCATGTTTTGTTTGGTTCGTTGAGTTTATTTATGAGTCTAGTATGTTAAAATAAAGTTTTATGGTGTTTTAGTAGCTGTTTGGAGGTTTGGAATGCTTGGTTTGATGCAAGAACTTGAAAAATTTTGAAAAGTAGAGCACCGTGCCACGCGTACGCGTCACCCACGCGTACGCGTGACCCCAAGTTTTTCGACCACCCACGCGTACGCCTTGCCCACGCGTGTGCATGACCCCAAAATTTTCACTTCCCATACAAATTCCAGAGAGTTGCACGCGTTTTGGGCTGTAATTGTGCCTCTAGCACAAAGTTCACCCATGCGTACACTCTCCTCTCTGATTTGTCCATCACGCGTACGCGTCGCGTCCTTTTCACCTCACCACTCCTATGCGTCACACCATGGAAGTAGGAGAAAGAACACGCAGCAGCCGGTTGATCCACCAGCTGAAAGTGGCAACCCGGAAAGTCGCCGTACTCCCTTGCTCATCTTTGAATACACCGAGGACGGTGTAACCTTTTAAGTGTGGGGAGGTCGCTTGACCAATCGACGTTTTTGGGTCACAAATTTCTAATCCCAACACTTTTGCATTTCATTTTTAGGTCTTTTAGGATTTTTGTTGCATTTTCTTAGTTTGCATATATATATATATATATATATATATATATATATGTAATAAGCTTGGTCAAAATAATGAAATTTACCAAGGATTTTATCTATAGGGCACCCCAATTGATTTGAGTAAAATTTTTTTTTTAGAACTTGCTTGAATTATATATCTTGTGGAACATGTTTTTGAGCTAAGAACACAAGCATATGAGTTTTGAGCCTAATTGTGTAGTTACATCATATAACTACTATTTCCATTCTTGTGTGCATTATTCTCTTTCTATGATTGTAATCTTTGATTTGTTTGATTCTTTATGTCCATTATTTTGTGTAGAATGCACTTATATGATTGAGGCTATTGTTTCAATTAGCTCACTTACCCAAATAGTCTTACCTTTTATCTTCTATAGTTAGTCAATTTTGAGCCTATGCTAAACCCCTTTTGTTCTTAATTTTAGCATATTATAAGCCGTAAAGTGAAAAATAATAAATATCCTTAATTTGGATCTTTGATTATATTAGGCTAGTGAGAGTGTTTATCATTTAATTGTGGGAGAGTTGGGAACATTGGGTAGAGATAAAATAGTGTTTTTGTATTTTTTATTGAAAATATTGGGAATTGGGTACATACTCAGGCATTTAATGTTTAAACCATATGCATTGGTACCTTTGTATATAATGCATCAAAAGAAAAAAGAAAAAACAAAAGAAAAATAAAAGAAAAAGAAACGTAGAAGAATAAAAAGAAAAAAATAGAAAAAGAAAGAAAAAGAAAAGCAATAAAAAGGGGACAAAATGCCCCAAAGTGAAGTTTAATAATAATCAATGCATATAGGTTGTGATAAAAAAGAGAATGCATGAGTGTGTGAAAAAGTGAAGAATGGGTAGTTAGGTTAGCATTTGAATTGTATAGGTTATCATAGGTTAGGTGGGAAGTTTAAGTCAATCAAAGATTCAAATTCTAGTCCACTTAACTATATGCATCCCACCTTGACCCTAGCCACATTACAACCTATGGATAAGTCTTCATGATATTTGTTTGCATGCATGAAATAATCATTAATTGTTAGATGAAAAACAAATCTTAGAAAGCATGATTAGGGGAGAATTGAGTAAATCAACCCTATACACTTGAGTGACTAGAGCAGATACACATCCGGTGAGGGTTCGATTGCTTAATTACATGTTTCCACCTATGATCACCTATTTCCTTGCAAGTTTGTAAATTCTTTTTATAACTCAACTTAATTGTGGTATTGACTCGCTTGTTAATACCTTTAGCCCTCTTGTTCGTATATGCTTTCTCGGAAATTAATTTATTTTGACTAAGTAATTGCATTCATTTAGATAGATTGCATGTACGTAGATTGCATGTAGTTTATTTTCATTGAATAAATGTTGATATCCTTTGTTTCTTTCTTGAGTTTAGCATGAGAACATGCTTAGTTTAAGTGTGGGGAGGTTTGATAAATCCCAATTTTGTGGTTTATCTTGTACTTAATTTGGTGGGTTTTATCAACTTTTCTCACATTTATTCAATAAAATAGCATGGTTTTGTAATTCTCTCTAATTTTGTGCTTAAGTGTGAAAACATTCTTTTTAGGCCCTAAAATAGCTAAATTTAATTCACTTTAATTTCATTCTATGCCTTGATATGTTTGTTGAGTGATTTCACAGTTATAAGGCAAGTATTGGATGGAAGAAGTGAAGAGAAAAGGATGCAAAGTGGAGAATTCATGGAAAAGCAAGGATTTGGAGTACATATAGCGACGCGTACGCGTGAAGAAGAGGTCGTCCAGGCGACACGTACGCGTGACATACTGCGTACACATGACAAGAAAACTCCAGACGACGCGTATGCGTGGCCCAGGCATACGCGTCACAACCAGCACGTGACCTCATTAAAGTGAAAATGTAAGAACCGAGTTTTTCACGTAAAACTGTTTTAATAAAATAATAATAATTTTAAGTGCCCAAGATGGATTCAAAATTTAGAAGTTTTAATTTGAAAATATAAAGGTGAAATTTGGTTTCAATGAATTTTTCTGAGAAAAACTGAGAAAAGTCGCAAACCGGTCGAACCGATTTAAGACTGTCTGGTACTGTGTTTTTAGAAAAATAAGATTTTGGAAAATTGATTTATTGTTTTGAAAGGGACAAAAATAATTTTGGAATTGAAAACCGGGCACTAATATTAAAGATTTTGTCCCAAAGTGGACCAAACGGGCTAAAAATGCTAACGGGATGGACTGAGCCTAAACCGAACCCAAGGCCCAACATATATAAGTGAGTTTAATGAGCTTTCAGCTCATTTCTCACCTCCAAAAGAGAAGGAGGCGCGGATTTGAGATAGATGGGAAAAGAAAGGGGTGACACTATTCACCTCCACTTTCCGGGAGCCATAACTTTTGATCTGGAGCTCCGATTGACGAGCCGTTTACGGTCACGCGAAGATCTTGTCGAGATCTACGTTTCTATATAAAGAAACCTGGTAAGAAATCGCTGTCCACTCTCCAGTTTTGTGCCCTAATTTCTGCGCATTATTGGGTTATGATTTTGAATAGATTTTGTGGTTTTGGTTGTTTAGGTGATCTCTAATAGCGGGTAATTGTTGGATTTTACCCCTACTCACGTTGGATAAGCTAAGGTTCCACTAAACCCTTGTGTTTAGTTGTTTTATGTATCTTAGGTTTTGATTATGGTGATATATGTAATGTTAGATTGAGTTTTGGTGTTTGTTGGAGTTAGTTGATGCTTTGAATCAAGCTTGGTGGCTTCGTTTTGGTGTTTGGTGCGGTTGGAAATCGACCAAGGTATGGTTTCGATTTCCATTATGTAATATGTAATGTTTCTGGACACTTAGGCTAGTTGACCCTAAGATAGGATTGGATATGGTTGGTGTATGAGTAATTATATGTGGTTTGATGTTAATTGTTGATGGTTGTTGGTTGTTGAGATTGTTGTATGATGATGATGTATAATGAATTGAGGATTTGAGTTGTTGAATAATGATTTATGATGAATTATGATGGGTTGATGATTTTTGAGTATATTGATGGATTATGATGTTGTATGATAATATGGTGTGAAATATTTAGATAGAGGTGAAATGGGATTGAGTGTGATGCTTGGTATTGGTAGATGATGAATATTGATGAATTGTGTTGATGGGTGTGACATTTGAAAGTGGGTGTTGATGAGTTTTATAATGGACTTGATTAACGTTAGTTTTTGTTTGGTAATGATTATTGGAATTGATAAGGATTATAGTGGTTGTTGATGTTGTTATTGGTTGATGATGATTATAAGTGTTTAAGAAGGTTTTTGATGTTGATGAATAAGGATTCTGATGGTGTTGAATGGTGTAATTAGGCTATTATGGATGGTTGTATTAGGAGGGAAATGTTTGGGTTGTGATTGGTTTGGTTTGAATTGGGAATTTTGGTAAATTTGAGGTTTTGAGGCTTTTGGTAAAAATAGATTTTTGGTGATCTTTGTCTGATCATAACTTTTGCCTCGGTTTTCAAAATAGGTAGAATTAGAATTAGAATTAAAGATTGTCGAAAACCCTTCGATTTGATATAAAGTTTGTAAAATTTGGAATTTGGTAGAGGATGTTATGATCATTCAAAGTTGGTGTCAAAAACTTGAAATTCAGCAAAGTTACAGAATTCTGAGTTTTCTGGTATGTGCGCATGCACACTCTGTGAAATTTGTGACCTGTGCGCACGCACAGACCTATGCATCCGCACACGCAGAGCCACGCAATCTCCTTGCAGCGCTGGCATAGCTGGTGCGCGCGCACACTAATGGGAAATTGCGACCTGTGTGCACGCACACGCTGGGAAGGCCAGTCTGTTGGGGGCGCTAGCACACCTTGTGCGAGCGCACAGACCTTATAAAAATTTGTACCTGTGCGTATGCACACTTTGAAAATTTTCATGGGCATGCGCACGCACACTCCTGTGCGGATGCACACGCCATGTTTCAAAAATTTTAAACTTTGTTTTCAACTATTTTACCTTCCCAACAAAGTTGTAAGCTTCTATAACACCATTTTAAGACCTTTGGGATCGATTTGAGTGTGGGAATATGGGAAATAAGCTAAAGAGTTTTATTTGATGTTTATTTTGAAAAGTTAGAGAACAGAGGCTTACGTTTCTCGTGTATTGCAGATGAGTTAGTTGAGAGAGAAGGAAGAGGGATATATTAACTGAAAACTGATGAACTAGAGAGTTTGGAATGGGAAATATGAATTGATGATGGTTGTGATGAGGTGAGAACTTGGAAAGGAATAATGAGGAAATGTTTGGATTATGTGAGAGTGCACGGAGTCTATATCTCTGGCGTAGCGGATTGTTCTGCTATATGACTAGTTGATGTTGAGAGTGTGCGGGACTTATATCCCTGGCACAGCGGAGTTCTCTGCTGCAAGACTAGTGTTGTTGAGATTGTGCGGGGCCTATACCTCCGGCGTGGCAGTTTGTTCTGCTGCAAGAGTAGTTGTGGTTATTTCCTTCTCTACTGTAGGAAGTGTGTGGGGCCTATATCTCTGACGTAGTAGACTCCCTACTACAGAAGTGCACAGGGCACTATATCTCTGACGCAGCAGATTGCTGCTGCATGAGTGTGTAGGAAACTATATCTCTGACGTGGCAGAAAAGGTTACATCCGGGAGGATGTGTCGGGTTGGCATTTATGGACCGACAAGTGATATCACGAGCCAATAGGATAGACATTCATTATATGCATCTTCTATATGCTTGCTTACTTTGTTTACTTGAGATTGCTTAATTGTATAACATTCTACTTGCTTCGTGAATTGCTTGCTGTATATGAAAACTATCTGAGTTTTATTTGTTTGCTTTAATTGTGTTTGTCTGGTGCTAAAGAGGTTTGGTAGGCGGTGGCAATGGGATCGCACGGAGGTTAGATTGGCGAAGGCTGTGGGATACATCGGTGTGATTAGTATTAGTTAGAATTACCCCTAAGTTTAGATAACCCTGGTTTATGGTTTAAGTTCATTTATTTATTTTTGTTCTAATCTTGAATATCAGTATGCGATATAAAGTTCTAGGATTGCCTTCGGCGTCCCGGGGCATTACATCTTACATTGTTGGACACTGTTACCATACTGAGAACCTCCGGTTCTCATTCTATACTTTGTTGTTGTTTTTCAGATGCAGGTCGTAATCTACTTCAGTGAGATTGCAGATATGGTGATAAAGCGGACTATGGTTCGTTCCTTCTTTATTTTTGTTTTACTTTCGTCATAGTCTTCTCTCACCTTTTGTATATTTATCTTTATGGCCTTAGAGGCTTATTTGAGAGATATGTTGTATAAGCTGTTTTAATTCTAAAACTCTATATCTTCAATTTGTAACTAGTCGGTTTAAACTCCGCAAGCTACGGCTAGTTTTCTATGAGAATAATAACATTGTATCTATATATATGTTTTATTCTTTTCATATAAACCTTGTGTCTTATGCGTTAGCTTCGTGTGAACATTTCACGCTTTTGTAAATATGATTTTGAACTTATTCCTACATCCGGGAGGATGTGTCAGGTTGGCATTTATGGACCAACAAGTGATATCACGAGCCAATAGGATAGACATTCATTATATGTATCTTCTATATGCTTGCTTGCTTTGTTTACTTGAGATTGCTTAATTGTATAACATGTCTACTTGCTTCATGAATTACTTGCTGTGTAAGAAAACTATCTGTATTTTATTTGTTTGCATTAATTGTGTTTGTCTGGCGCTAAGGATGTTTGGTAGGCGGTGGCGATGGGATCGCACGGAGGTTAGGTTGGCGAAGGCTGTGGTTGATAAACCACTATTTTATGGTTTACATTGTGTATAATTATGTGGTTTTATCATGATCCTTACCCACTTATTCATTAATTTAGCATGCATTTATTTTTCCTTCCTGGAATTATTACATGGTTGAAAACTGCTTCCTAGAGACCTTTTATTATGCATTTTAGTTCTCCTTTATCCCATTCGATGCCATGATCTGTGTGTTAAGTGTTTCAGGCTTTATAGGGCATGGATGAGTTGGAGATTGGAAGGGAAGCCAGCAAGAATGGAACGAACACAAGAAATTGAGGAGACAACCAGCGAGAAGTGACGCGACCGCATGGCTCATGTGTTCGCGCGGAAGAGGAGAAATCGCAGTGATGCAGCCGCATGGCTCATGCGACCACGCGGAAAGGAAAAGCACAAGTGACGCAGAGGCGTGGACGACGCGAATGCGTGGCACGGAAAAACGCAAATGACGCGTCCGCGTGGACGACGCGATCGCGTGACATGCGCGATCTGCATAATCTGCAGATTTTGCTGGGAGCAGTTTTGGGCCCTGTTTTGACCCAGTTCTCGGCCCAGAACAGCAGACTAGAGCCAGAGAACATGCAAAAACGAAAAAGAACATTCATTCTACACAAATTTGAGTTTCTAGATCTAGTTTTTACTCCTCCTTTAGGTTTTCTCTCTACACAATTGATACTTTTAGGATATTATATTTCTACTACTTTTGCATTGGGATATTGAGAAGAGTTATTTCCTCATCAAGATTTTGTCATTCTAGTTCGTTCTCTTAACTTGGTTTATTTCTTCCATGTTCTTTGCCTTGTTCAATTTTGTCATTGGAATACTTTTATGATTATTTACTACAAGAATTATTTCTTTCATTTTAATCTATTTTACCTTCCAATAATCATGTCTTCTTTTGATTCCCTTTCATATGTTATGGATTTATTATTTACAATGAGTGAGTAGTTCCCTAACTTGATGAAGAGTTAATTGAAAGGAACCAATTTAGTTGGAAGGCTTGAAAGAAAGATTCTAATTGGGTTTACTGTTGGATTGCCTTCTAGTCACTAACACCAATCCCTTTTAATTAAGTGGGTTGCAATTTGTGAGCAGACGTAGCATTCCAACTTGTTTGACTCTCCTTTACCTAGTAAAGGATAACAAAACAGAATAACTTTTAATTATCAATTAATCTTGAGAGTATTCCAACTATAATAGGGATTCTAACTAATTAACTCCCAGTCAAGGCTTTTATTTACATTGTTCAGATTCATCAATTTAATTTCCTGTCATTCAACTCAAACCTTTTTGAAAACATCTGATTGATAAAATAACACACCTTTCTGCAACTCGTTGGGAGACGACCTGGGATTCATACTCCCAGTATTTAAAATTTGAATTTCTGTGACATATTTTTAAATTGATAAGTGGATTTCCGGTGATTTAAGAACTATACTTGCAACGTACACATTTTCATAATTTTTAATTCACCAATTTTCGCTGCATCAATTTTTGGCGCCGTTGCCGGGGAGTGCCAACAGTGTGTTAATTTATTGATTGGTATTTATTTTTATTGTAATTTTTTTATTTTATTTTCTCTTTTCATTCTATCAATATGAACTGCACGTTTCTTTTGTTAAATGATGTGTTCGCTTCCTGATCCAAGCTTGCCAGCATTTGACCCTGAAATCAAAAGAACTCTTTCGCATATAAGGCAAGAGAGTGGTACTACACTCAGCCCAGAGAAACTATTTCCAACTGGGATACACTTAGGAGCGAATTTCTAGATAAATTTTTTCCAGCTGAAATTGCTAATAAGCTAAGGAAGGACATGTCTATGATCGTCCAAGACGAATTTGAGACCCTCTATGAATACTTGGAACGCTTCAATGCACTTCGAAATGCATGTCCCCATCATATGATTGACAAGATAGTCTTACTCGGTTACTTCACACTGGAAGGTGCTTGCAATGGTTATATGAAAAAGCACAAGACCACGGACGAAGCATGGCAATTGATCAGAGACTTAGCTGACTCTACTAGGAATCATAGGCAGAGACAAAGTCGGTCAAGAGCGGTTACGGAGGTATCCACTAATACAGAGACTATCGCTATAGCCCAGAATCTATGTGAAATTACTAACTTGCTGAAGCAGATGCAACTGAATCAACAACAATCTCAGCAAGTTCAGCCTTCTCCACCACTGCATAGCCAGCAGTTAGTCCCATAAAGAGTGTGCGGCGTCTGTGCAGACTATAGTCACTATACCGATGAGTGTCCGCAGCTCCAACCAGAAGACAATACTGTAGCAGCCACTCACAACTTTTATGACCACCCCAATCAAGGGTACAATCAAGGTGGCAATTATAACTAAGGATGGCAGGATAATTCCAACCAAGGCTGGAGAGACAATTCTAACCTGGGTTGGAGGGACAATTCTAACAGAGGAGGCAGAGATAACAATAGAAATCAAAGGTGGAATAACAATAACAACAGGTAGCAGAATCAACCTTACAGAGCACTTCATTTAAGACAACCTCAAGCCCCTCAGCAAACTTCTCAGACCACTAGCATCTCTTCATCCCCTAATACTGACTTACTACAAGCCATTGATCAGAGACATTAGGCTATGGAAGAAAATATTAAAGCAACTCTGAATACTTTCGCTTCTACTTTACAAACTCTTGTCTCACAGATGGGATCAACGCAAAATTCCAGTAACCAGTCCTCAAGCTCTGGTGTGGACTCCCCTCTCAACCATTCCCCAACCCAAAGGGTGGTATTAATGCCATCACCCTAAGGTCTGGAACCACACTGCAGGAGAGAAGTCAGGAGGAGCCAAGCCCACCAGAACACGCCTCAGCTGAAGAGGTTGTGGAATTAGAAGATGTTGAAGAGGAAGAGGACATACAGGACATACCAGAGAGAGAAGAAGCTCAATCACAGGAGAAAGCACCAAAAGGCGCAGACACTGCAGAAAACACCACTCCCATTCCATTTCCACAACTTGCAAGGAAGCCCAGGAAGCAGTTGGAACCTGACCCCAAGATGGTAGAAATCTTCAAAAGGTTGAGGTAACTGTTCCCCTTTTTGATGTCATTCAATAGGTACCTAAATATGCAAAGTTTCTAAAAGATTTATGTATACATAAGGACGAAATTAATGAATTAGAAACTATTCCTTTAGGAAGTTCCATATCTGCTTTAATGGGAAGCTTACCTGAAAAATGTAGTGACCCAGGTCCTTGTATAGTTAGTTGTACTATTGGTGGTGTAGTAATTTATGATTTCATGTGTGATTTGGGAGCATGTGTTAGTATTATGCCTTTATCTGTATATGATGTTTTAAGGCTCCCTCCCTTAAAAAGGTCGGCAGCTCATTTTGTGTTGGCAGATAAAAGCATTATTACAGTACCTGGAGTTGCTGAAGATGTTTTAGTAAACATTAAAGGGCTCACATTTTTCACTGATTTCTATATCTTAGAGATGCCCAATAATGACTCAGATAAGCCATCATCAATCCTACTTGGCAGACCATTCCTGAAGACATCAAGATTCAAATTAGATGCTTTTTCAGGAACATATTCTTTTGAAATAGATGGCAGAATAGCAATCTTCAATTTGAATGGAGTCATAAATAACCCTCCAGAAGATTATTCCATCTTCCAGTGTGATGTCATAGATGAAGCTGTAGCTGAAATTCACCAGGAAGAATTGGAAGAAAAGTACACAGAACAAAGTCCAGGTGTGGGGACTCTATTAACTAACAATAAGGACACTTTTGAACTTTCACAAGCTCCAGACAACCCAGAGCCTGCCCATGATCAGAAGATTGAGTTGAAACCTCTCCATCCACATCTTATATACGCTTATCTTGAAGAAGGGCAGAAGTTTCCAGTTATTATTGCACAGGATCTCACTCCTAAACAGGAAAAGCAGCTACTTAATGTGTTGAGGAAGCACAAGAAAGCAATTGGGTAGAGTTTGGCAGACATCGTAGGCATCAACCATCAAGTATGTGAGCATAGAATATTTTTAGAGGAAGGAGCAAGACCTGTCCGCCAACCCCAGAGAAGACTGAATCCCACTATTTTGGAAGTTGTCAAAAAGGAAGTGACCAGACTATTGGAAGCAGGTATCATTTATCCCATTTCAGATAGTGAATGGATTAGCCAGTACAAGTGGTACCCAAGAAGTCTGGAGTCACTACAGTGAAGAACGAGCATGGAGAGCTCATAGCAACCAGAGTACAGAACGCGTGAAGAGTCTGCATTGATTACAGGTGTCTCAACCAAGCTTCTCGCAAGGATCACTACCCTCTTCCATTCATTGATCAAATGCTGGATCACCTGTCAGGTAAATCACATTATTGCTTTTTAGATGGTTACACAGGTTATTTCCAGATTCATATAGCTCCTGAGGATCAGGAAAAGACTACTTTTACATGTCCTTTTGGGACCTATGCTTACAAGAGAATGCCCTTTGGCTTGTGCAATGCACCAGCTACTTTTCAGAGGTGCATGATGAGTCTTTTTTCTGATCTCATTGAGGACTGTATAGAAGTTTTTATGGATGATTTTAGCGTTTATGGTGATTCTTTTAGCCTTTGCTTAGATGGATTATCTAGAGTACTAGATAGATGTGTTAATATAAACCTTGTATTAAATTTTGAAAAATGTCATTTTATGGTTAAACAAGGGATTGTATTAGGACATGTTGTATCTAATACTGGTATTTCTGTAGACCCAGCAAAGGTGAATGTTATTTCCAGTTTACCTTACCCCTCCTCTGTGAGGGAAGTCCGTTCGTTCCTTAGCCATGCAGGTTTTTACAGGAGATTTATTAAGGACTTCAGTAAGGTAGCACTTCCCTTATCCAGATTGCTGCAAAAGGATATTGAGTTCGAGTTCAATGAGAATTGTAAGCAAGCATTCGATAAGCTGAAGACCAACCTGACTCAAGCTCCCATTGTGAGAGGACCAAACTGGAGCCAGCCATTTGAAATCATGTGCGATGTTTCCAGCCATGCAGTAGTAGCAGCGCTGGCTCAGTGTGAAGGTAAGGATCCTTTTGTTATTGCTTATACGTCTAAAACTTTAGACGCTGCCCAGTCCAATTATACTACTACTGATAAAGAGCTTCTTGCTATTGTTTTTGCTTTGGATAAATTCCGAGCTTATCTACTTGGTACTAGAGTAGTAGTGTATTCGGACCATGCAGCTTTGAAGTATCTATTAGCTAAAAAGGAGTCCAAACCAAGGCTCATACGTTGGATATTGCTTTTACAAGAATTTGATTTAGAAATAAAGGATAGGAGTGGTAATCAGAATCTAGTGGCAGACCACTTGAGTCGCCTTGAGCACATTAAGGATGATTCTACTCCTATAGATGATAATTTTCCATTTGATAACCTGCAAGCAGTATCTGAGGTAGCACCTTAGTATGCACCTGTAATTATCTAGTTAGCCGCACATTTCCTCCACATTTTTCTAAGCATCAAAGGGACAAGCTGAAAAGCGAGTCTAAATACTATATATGGGATGACCCATATTTGTGGAGATGTGGTGCTGATCAGGTAATTAGACGTTGTGTACCTCAATCAGAATTTCAGTCCATTTTGGAGGCCTGTCACTCATCTGAGAGTGGAGGACATTTTGGTCCTCAAAGAACAGCTAGAAAGATCTTAGACTGTGGATTCTGGTGGCCTACTCTTTTTAGAGATGTTGCTGAGTTTTGTAGATCTTGTCTTCCATGCCAAAAATGTGGTAATATATCCAGGAGGGATAAGATGCCTCAACAATTTATGCTTTTTTGTGAAATTTTTGATGTTTGGGGCATTGACTTCATGGGTCCGTTCCCAAATTCTAATGGTCAATTTTATATATTATTAGCTGTGGATTATGTTTCTAAGTGGGTGGAAGCAATTCCCACTCGCACTGATGATGCTAACACTATTGTTTCCTTTGTGAGAAACCATATTATTTGACGCTTTGGATCACCACGAGCAATCGTGAGCGATCAAGGCACCCATTTCTGTAATAGGAGACTAACATGATTGATGAAGAAGCATGGGATAATTCATAAGGTTGCAACAGCATACCATCCTCAGACCAATGGACAAGCCGAGGTGTCAAACAGAGAGATAAAGCGTATCTTGCAGAAGATAGTCAAACCTCACAGAAAAGACTGGAGCACCAGACTGCAAGATGCACTATGGGCATACAGGACAGCATACAAAACACCCATTGGAATGAGCCCTTTTCGCTTAGTTTATGAAAAAGCTTGTCACCTCCCAGTTGAAGTAGAGCACAGAGCCTTTTGGGCAGTCAAGGAGTGCAACATGGGAATTGAGCAAGCTGGAGCTGAAAGGAAGTTGCAACTTCAAGAACTAGAGAGCCTTCGCCTAGAAGCTTATGAGAACTCAAGAATATACAAGAAAAAGATGAAGGCTGTGCATGATCAGCACATTAGGAGGAAAGAGTTCCAACCTGGGGATTTAGTCCTCCTTTACAAATCTCAACTAAGACTCATGCCGGGCAAGTTGAGATTGAGATGGGAAGGTCCATACAGAGTAGAGAAGGCCGAACCATACGGAGTTTATCACCTAAGCCACCCTTCACACTCTGAACTTATTAAAGTTAATGGACAACGTCTGAAGCTGTACCATGGAGAGAAGCTGTAGAAAAATAAGGAGCTTGAGATCTTCCTCTTGGAAGATCCCCACAGGCCAGAAGATTGAGCTACTGGAGCGTCCAACTTATGGACGTTAAAGCAAAGTGCTAGGTGGGAGACAACCCACTATGGTATGATCGTTCTTTTCTTTCTATCTTTAGTTTTTCCTAGTCAATAACTCTTCTCTTTATTAGCACCTTCATGCATCTGCATTCGCATTTTATAAAAAAAAAAGAGCTGTGCGACGCGACCGCATCAGCGACGCGTCCGCGTCGCAGGAAGAGGTGAGAAAATAAAAAGCGTACAGAGAGTCACGCCGGAGCGTGGCTGGAGGCGTGCCAATGGCACAAATCATCCCACGCGACCGCGTCACTGATGCGTCCGTGTCACATGGGATTCCTGGCCTTCCATGCGATCGCATGCCCCATGCGGCCGCGTGCCCTGGATTTCGACGTAAAAGGGTGCACACCCAATTATTGTGCTGGAGTAGTGCTGGATTGGTGCTGAACGCACAATTCTACCCACGCGGTCGCGTGACCCACGCGACCGCGTCACATTCCTCTAAAAAGCCCACTCACGCGATCGCATGCCCCACGCGATCGCGTCACCCCAATTTTGGCAAATTTATCTATTTGAACAGAGAGTTGTGCAACTGCGAGGCTGTACTCGCGCTAGAAGCACAATATGGGTCACGCGACCGCGTGACTGACGCGACCGTCACCTACCTTACAGCGCAATCATGCGAACGCGTGCCCCACGCGGCCACGTCGTTTGCACCGCACAGCTCCACCAAAACTGCCAAATTATCTTATCTTTCTCTCCTCCAAATCCTAATTTTTCTTTTCCCTCCTTATTTCCCCCTTCTCCCTTCTCCCTTCTACCCCACCCCTCACTCTCTCTTTCTCTCATCTTCATTAACAAGGTTTTCTTTTCTTCCCTCCTTCTTCCCTTTTTATCTTTCTTCTTATTTTGGATGTTATTTTCTTTTCTTTTCTTTTTCTTTTCTTTATCATTATCTTCTTTCTTCTTATTTCCTTTTTACATGGTGCTAGCATATTTATTTGAGCCATCATTCCTCATTATTTGCTTGTGGATTATTGTAATTTGTTTGGCACTTATATCTTATTCTCAAAAAGGATTGCTTGCATGTTTACTTTAATACTTTCTATGCCTTATTTACCATGCATGATATATGTTTGTGAAAAGGCCCATATGACATCATGCACTTTTCTACATTATCCTATTCTACTACTCCATGCATGTTTTTCACAAAAATTCCTTTACTATTTTATTAATCCAATTTAATTGCCAATACAAATTGTTAATTTGTTACGAAGTGATGCTTGATATATGCTACTCATGCCCTTGCCGGCATGCCAATAAACATCTTGCATCTACTTCCCTTTTTGTGCACCTATCCTATTTCCTTTCTTGATCTTTTCACATGTTGTCTAGACCATGTGTTTATTTCATTCATCTTCACCGTGCACTGTTTATTACCCACTCCATCTCCTTCCTTGCTTTGTTTCTTTGGATCTAACTTCCTTTCTCTTCCCTTTTTCAGAATGGCCACCAAGAAAGGCAAAGAGAAGGCTACCCCTAAACCCACAGCAAGGAAAAGAATGAAGAGAGCATTACAGTCAACTGCTACATCAGATTCTGAAGCGGTTGAACCAACATGAAAAGAAAGCAAAGCTCCGTGAGTGCCGCAACCAACGCCGATTCAAACACCTCAGGGAGCTGCTTCGAGGAGATTGCAGAGGCTCAGCCACCCCGGACTCCACGTCCTTCACCAGCACAGGGAGCCTTGACAGCCCCGACTGTGGAGACACTGCCACCAATCCACCATTATTCCTGACAGATGGCACCGAGGACGGTGCAAAGCCTTAAGTGTGGGGAGGTCGGTCAGTACCTGACTTCCGGAGGTAAATTCTCTTCCCTAGTACCAATAAATTAGGATATTTTAGTTAGATTTTCTTTTTCTTAGAATAGGTTAGTTGCATGCATGTTTTACTTGATTGAAAAGACAATACGTTTCTTCTAAAAAAATATCTTTAGAACAAAATTTCACTAATTCTAATCCTAATTTTTAGGATAAATCTGCTTGAAGTTGTATTTGGAACATAATTTTTGAGCTAAAGAACACACAACCTGTGAAAATTTGAGCCTTTATGCATGGTTACATTATTTAACCATAATTATTTTATTCCTGTGTGTTTACTTCTCTATGATTGTAACCTATATTTTGTCTCATCCTATATGTCCAATAGTTATTATGTTTATATGCTTGCATGTGATTGAGGCCATTATGTGTTTAAACTCACTTATCCAAATTAAGCCTACTCTTTTTAATACATGAGTATGGAAGGTAAAAGGGAATTCTGGGTAGTTAGGTATGAATTCTAGAGTTATATAAAATATATAGGTTGGGTTAAAGCTGGGTTAATTAAAGATTCAATTTATAAGCTCACTTAACCATATATATATATATATATGTCCCATTACAACCTTTAAAAGACCTCATGATGTTTGCATTGGCATATTAACTGTTGTCGATTGGTTAGGAGAAAAATAAAAGTTAGAGAGCATAATTAGAGAAGGATAGAGTAATTACCCTATACACTAGAGGTATTAGAGCGTATATACATCATCAGTGAGGGTTCTATACTTAAATTTTTATGTTCCCTGCTTTCACGAGTTATCTTCTTGCACTTTTATCTGTTTTACTGTATAGTGATGGAATTAATGGAATTTGATTTGTAATTGTTTTGAAGAGCTTGTTTACTTTTGATCAAGTGGGCAAGAATCATATAGTTGCATTTGTATATATATAGGTTGTATTGCATTGCATGAATTTCTACATGTTCATACTCATTTGTCTTATCTCCTTCAATTAAGCATGAGGACATGCTAATGTTTAAGTGTGGGGAGGTTGATAAACCACTATTTTATGGTTTACATTGTGTATAATTATGTGGTTTTGTCATGATCCTTACCCACTTATTCATTAATTTAGCATGAATTTATATTTCCTTCCTGGAATTATTACATGGTTGAAAACTGCTTCCTAGAGACTTTTTATTATGCATTTTAGTTCTCCTTTATCCCATTCGATGCCGTGTTCTGTGTGTTAAGTGTTTCAGACTTTATAGGGCATGGATGAGTTAGAGATTGGAAAGGAAGCCAGCAACAATGGAAGGAACACAAGAAATTGAGGAGACAACCAGCGAGACGTGACGCGGCCGCATGGCTCACGCGTTCGTGCAAAAGAGGAGAAATCGCAGTGACGCGGCCGCATGACGCATGCGACCGTGCGGAAAGGAAGAGCACAAGTGACGCGGAGGCGTGGACGATGCGAACGCGTGGCACGGAAAAATGCGAATGACGCGTCCGCGTGGACGACGCGATCGCGTGACATGCGCGATCTGCATAATCTGCAGATTTTGCTGGGAGCAGTTTTGGGCCCTGTTTTGACCCAGTTCTCGGGCCAGAACAGCAGACTAGAGCCAGAGAACATGCAGAAATGAAAAAGAACATTCATTCTACACAGTTTTGAGTTTTTAGATCTAGTTTTTACTCCTCCTCTAGGTTTTCTCTCTACACAATTGATACTTTTAGGATATTATATTTCTACTGCTTTTGCATTGGGATATTGAGAAGAGTTATTTCCTCATCAAGATTTCATCATTCTAGTTCGTTCTCTTAACTTGGTTTATTTCTTCCATGTTCTTTGCCTTGTTCAATTTTGTCATTGGAATACTTTTATGATTATTTACTACAAGAATTATTTCTTTCATTTTAATCCATTTTACCTTCTAATAATCATGTCTTCTTTTGATTCCCTTTCATATGTTATGGATTTATTATTTACAATGAGTGAGTAGTTCCCTAACTTGATGGGAAGTTAATTGAAAGGAACCAATTGAGTTGGAAGTCTTGAAAGAAAGATTGTAATTGGGTTTATTGTTGGATTACCTTCTAGTCACTAACACCAATCCCTTTTAATTAAGTGGGTTGCAATTTGTGAGCAGACGTAGCATTCCAACTTGTTTGACTTTCCTTTACCTAATAAAGGATAACAAAATAGAATAACTTTTAATTATCAATTAATCTTGAGAGTATTCCAAGTATAATAGGGATTCCAACTAATTAACTCCCAATCAAGGCTTTTATTTACATTGTTCAAATTCATCAATTTAATTTCCTGTCATTCAACTCAAACCTTTTTGAAAACACCTGATTGATAAAATAGCACACCTTTCTGCAACTCGTTGGGAGACGACCTGGGATTCATACTCCCAGTATTTAAAATTTGAATTTCTGTGACATATTTTTAAATTGATGAGTGGATTTCCGGTGAGTTAAGAACTATACTTGCAACATACACATTTTCATAATTTTAAATTCACCAATTTTCGCTGCATCAGTGGGATACAGCGGTGTGATTAGTATTAGTTAGAATTACCCCTAACTTTAGATAACCCTGGTTTATGGTTTAAGTTCTTTTATTTATTTTTGTTCTAAGCTTGAATATCAGTATGCGATATGAAGTTCTAGGATTACCTTCGGCGTCCCGGGGCCTTACATCTTACATTATTGGGCACTCTTACCAAACTGAGAACCTCCGGTTTTCATTCCATACTTTGTTGTTGTTTTTCAGATGCAGGTCGTAATCTACTTCAGTGAGATTGCAGATATGGTGATAAAGCGGACTATGGTTCATTCCTTCTTTATTTTTGTTTTACTTTTGTCATAGTATTCTCTCACCTTTTGTATATTTATCTTTATGGCCTTAGAGGCTTATTTGAGAGATATGTTGTATAAGCTGTTTTAATTCTAAAACCTATATCTTCTATTTGTAACTAGTCGGCTTAAACTCTACAAGCTACGGCTAGTTCTCTATGATAATAATAACATTGTATCTATATATATGTTTTATTCTTTTCATCTAAACCTTGTGTCTTGTGCATTAGCTTCGTGAGAACATTTCACGCTTTTGTAAATTTGATTTTGAACTTATTCCTTCATCAGGCTTCTAGGATATATTATTTCCTTATATATATATATATGTATAAGCCTTGGAATTGGGGTAACCCTTGATTAACCTTTGCATTTACGGCTAGTGGTAAAGCTTAGGGTAATTGGGGTGTTACATTTAGTGGTATCAGAGCGGTTCGTCCTCGTGAGCCTGAGGGATGGTTTGATTGTGCTTCGTTGCACACTCTGGGTCATTTTTCTTTCATGCTATTTAGGATATCTGCTTGATATACATAGAATGCTTGTTTATGAGTGCCTTTGGGATAATTGAAGAACTAGGCTTTTGATGTTAAGACTGATCACCTAGATATCAATTGTTTGGTGTGGAAAGGAAACCTAAATGGCAACTCGCAGATAAGGTCGTTCACATTAATGGAGAGGTAGTAAGAGCGACCAGCTTAGCCTATGCATTATGAGCTCAGCATGTTCTAGAGAATTCTATTCGTGGAGTTTGCGGCATATCGGCTGATGGGTGCGGCTTAGCACTTGCGGCAACGGGAGTAACGATCGACGCTTTTACGGTTTTCACTTATGATTTTTAGTTTCTAACTGGTATGTTCTTGAACTACGTTGAAGAAGTTTTAATGCTTAATATGATTTTGAAAATTTGGATTGAGACTGTTGGTTTAAATGATTTGGTTTTGAAAGAAAGTCGAAATTTTTGGTTTGAATGATATCGTTTAAAAAGAAAAGTGAGTTCTATGATTTGACCAACTTATGATTTTGGCTTGAAAATTAACTTATCAGAAGGGATTCAATTTGAAAAGGTTCTGATTTAAGGATTTTGATGAATTTAGGAGAATTATGCTTCAAAGTAATTGATTTAAGAGTAAATAATTTTCGAGTCTTTTGAAAAGGGTTTGATAATGATCATGTTTTGAATATTTTGGAAGATTGTTACAAAAGTCGGTATTTGCTTTAAGGAAAATTTCGGATTCGTAATGACGATAATCAGAGTGACGCAGCAGAAGATGAGAGGGGACATCGACACAGTAGGGCGTTTCAAAAAGGATATATCGTGTGGTTCAATTTTTGAGGGCGAAAATCTTTTTAAGGAGGGGAGGATGTAAGAACCGGGTTTTTCACGTAAAATCATTTTAATAAAATAATAATAATTTTAAGTGCCTGAGATGGATTCAAAATTTAGAAGTTTTAATTTGAAAGTAGAGTAAAGTATCGTTTTTGTCCCAATGTTTGGGGTAAATTCTATTTGTGTCCCTAACGTTTAAATCGTCCTATTTGTATCCCTAACATTTATAAAAGTGATTCAATGTTATCCTGCCGTCAATTACACATCATAAAAACTTTAGTTTGACTTTTAAAAATCTCTTCTTGAAGTTAGAATACAAATATTTTGGATAGAATCAATGATCCACTGCGAAAAATAGCTTATCAAAAGTTGAAACTAATTCCTACAACATTTACATTATTCACTTTTATAGGGACATAATTGAATCTAAACACAAATAGTGGGTATAATATTAATATTGAACACATCCAAGTGAAACCTAATTGAGAATGAATACATCTAAGTGAGAATAATTAAAAAATATAATTTGATTTGTTAGTATAATTGATAGTAGGATAACATTGAATCACTTTTATAAACGTTAGGGATACAAATAGAACAATTTAAACGTTAGGGACACAAATATGAGTTACCTCAAACGTTGGGGACAAAAACGATATTTTACTCTTTGAAAGTATAAAGGTGAAATTTGGTTTCAGTGAATTTTTCTGAGTCAGAAAATGTATTTTCTGAGAAAAACCGAGAAAAATCACGAACCGGCAGCCAAACCAGTTTAAGTCTGTCTGGTACTGTGTTTTTAGAAAAATAAGATTTTGGAAAATTGATTTATTGTTTTAAAAGGGACAAAAATAATTTTGGAATTGAAAACCGGGCACTAATCTTAAAAGTTTTGGCCCAAAGTGGGCCAAATGGGCTAAAAACGATAACGGGTTGGACCGGGCCTGATGAGTTCGGAATTCAAACTCCATAAAATTTTTTTGATTATGAATCCACTCTTTTGGCTAGCGCACATCGTCAAGTATTAACCCACAGTGGAGTGGGATCGTATCCACAGAGATTGGTAGTTTTGAGCAATTTTAATCAATTGGTGAATTAGTCAAGCTAAACAAAATGGATTGTGAATGCATAATTTTAAATGGGCAGAAACGTAAATGACATGAAAGTAAAGAAAAGCAGTAAAGTGCAGAAATAGAAATGGCAAGAATGTAAAGAGCAGAAACATAAATGACTGAATTATAAACGGGAATGGGGGATTGCAGAATGTAAATGGAAGCTATAAAGAAAGTGATAGATGAGAATAAGGGAAATTTATTGAGATCAAGAGATGTTGTCTCTTTGGATTAAATTCAGCTTATATCCTCTTCAATCATGCATCTCATTGACCTCTTGGCAATCATGATTGATTGAGCCCCAATCTCTTGGTAACTCAATCTCTCAGATCTTGATCAATAGCCAATTCCTTGGTCTAATTGCTCATGAAGAGAGATATAATTGGTCCCTGATTATACCATACATCATCATAGGTCCAGATATAGGGAGAATTGTATGTCACCATATTCAAACACCAAAACCCAGATTCTACTCAAGTGTGAAAAGGGATTTCAAGCATGGTTTCATGTTTCCTTTTCCAAGGTTCCCATGAAACCCATTTTGCATTCAACCTCTTTTCCAAGATGATTGAACACCTAGCATGAAAAACGAAATTTCTTATAGAAAATCAAAGAGAAGATGAAAAGAAGAAGAAAATTCACTATCATTAATCCATCAAGTACCATAGAGCTCCCTCTCTCAATGAGAGGGAATTTAGCTACTCATAGCTTAGAGAAAAGTACTCAAGATGGAATGAAAAGTAAAACTAAAAGCTCTTCTAACTGCTTAACCCCTTTCTCAGTACTTCTTGGGGTTATTTATACTACTCCTAGCTCTCAAAATAAAAGAAATTCAAAAGTGGAAAAGGAAAATTACAATTTAGAGGGAAAAAAAACTCAATAAACCTGATCTCCCAGCTGGCGTGTGGTTGGCGCTTCAGTAGCGTGCCACATCCTCCTCTAATTTTGGCTTGGCGTGCCATGCCTAGCACTTCAAGTGGCATGCCCTCCTTCATTAGATTCTCTGGCGTGCCACGCCTTCGAGCCCAAGTGGCATGCCCAGGGTCTTTTAATTACCCATGTAGCCTGGCGTGCCACGCCTTCGAGCCAAAGTGGCACGCCTAGGTCTTCTCCCTCTTCTTCTTTCTTTTGGAAAATTGAACTAGCATGGCATGCCCAGGATCTAGCATGCCACACCCATTTGTGTGCTTGGCTCCTTCGCTGGCGTGCCACTCCCAACATTCAAGTGGCATGCCCGGAGTGGAGGATGGATGCTAGCGTGCCATGCCTTCGTCGCCAAGTGGCACGCCCTTATGGTTGGCTTCTTAACTTCCTCTCTAGAAAATATAACCAGTGTGCCATGCCCATCATCTTGCCTTGGTTCCAGTAGCTGGCGTGCCACACCCAGCATTCAAGTGGCACGCTATAGTGAGATTCTTGAGCTGGCATGCCATGCCTTCGACACCAAGTGGTGCACCTAGCCTTTTCTTTGGCTTCCTTGTGCATTAGGTGCCACACCTAGTTGCTCAATTAGCACGCCTAAGTGGGGATGAGAGCTTGGCGTGCCATGCCTTCGATCTCAAGTGGCACGCCCAGGCCTTTTTTTAGCCTATAATTTCTTCTCTGGAATCTTGTACTAGTGTGCCACACCATGTTGCTCAAGTGGCATGCCCATTAATTTGTTGGTTCCTCAAGCTTGGTGTGCCAGGCCTGACTCCTCAAGTGGCACGCCCAAGTGACTTTTGAAGCTGGCGTGCTACGCCTTCGACACCAAGTGGCACGCCCTATAGTAAGTGATGGGCTAGGCGTGCCACGCCCCTTAAATGGCCTTCAATGTTGCTCTCTGGAAAAATGTATTAGCGAGCCATGCCCAGCTTCTGGCGTGCCACGCCCATGTACATGCTTGAGAACCCCTCTGGACTTCAGCACTAGCGTGCCACGCCCAGCCTCTGGCGTGCGACGCTAGTGTACTTTTTGTGGCGTTTGCTCCAATGGCATGCCCGTTTCACACGCCCAGCTTATTTTGTTGTTTCCTTCCTATTTTTGATGTCTTTTTTACCTGAAATTTAGCACAACCTTATTTCAAAGCAATGTACTATACTATTCATCAAATATTGCATGAATTGCAATGATTAAATGATATTATGCTCTTTTGTGGTCCTTTTTATTCAAGAAAGAAAGGTAGATGATGCAAGTCATCAGGGCCCAAACCAGACCCAAGGCCCATCATATATAAGTGAATTTAATGAGCTTTTAGCTCATTTCTCAGCTCCAAAAGAGAGGGAGGAGTGGATTTGAGAGAGATGGGAGAAGAAAGGGGTTACACTATTCACCTCCACCTTCCGGGAGCCATAACATTTGATCTGGAGTTCCGATAGACGAGCCATTTGTGGCCACGCGAAGCTCTTGTCGAGCTCTGTGTTTCTATTCAAAGAAACCTGGTAAGAAATTGCTGTCCACTCTCTAGTTTTGTGCCCTAAGTTCTGCGCATTTTTTGGTTATGATTTTTAGTAAATTTGTGGTTTTGCTTATTTAGGTGATCTCTAGTAGCGGGTAATTGTTGGATTTTACCCCTACTTACGTTGGATAAGGTAAGTTTCCACTAAACCCTTGTGTTTAGTTGTTTTGTGTATCTTAGGTTTTTATTTTGGTGATATATGTAACGTTAGATTGAGTTTTGGTGTTTGTTGGAGTTGGTTGAGGCTTTGAATCAAGCTTGGTGGCTTCGTTTTGGTATTTGGTGTGGTTGGAAATTGGCCAAGGTATGGTTTCGGTTTCCTTTATGTAATATGTAATGTTTCTGGATACTTAGGCTAGTTGACTCTAAGATAGGATTAGATATGGTTGGTGTATGAGTAATTATATGTGGTTTGATGTTAATTGTTGATGGTTGTTGGTTGTTCAGATTGTTGTATGATGATGATGTATAATGATTTGAGGATTTAAGTTGTTGAATGATGATTTATGATGAATTATGATGGGTTGATGATTTTTGAGTATATTGATGGATTATGATGTTGTATGATAATATGGTGTGAAATATTTAGATAGAGGTGAAATGGGATTGAGTGTGATGCTTGGTATTGGTAGATGATGAATATTGATGAATTGTGTTGATGGGTGTGACATTTGAAAGTGGGTGTTGATGAGTTTCATAATGGACTTGATTAACGTTAGTTTTTGTTTGTTAATGATTATTGGAATTGATAAGGATTATAGTGGTTGTTGATGTTGTTATTGGTTGATGATGATTATGAGTGTTTAAGAAGGTTTTCAATGTTGATGAATAAGGATTCTGATGGTGTTGAATGGTGTAATTAGGCTATTCTGGAATTTTATGTTATTTTGGTATTGTTTGGGTTGTGATTGGTTTGGTTTGAATTGGGAATTTTGGTAAATTTGAGGTTTTGAGGCTTTTGGTAAAAATATATTTTTGGTGATCTTTGTCTGATCATAACTTTTGCCTCGGTTTTCAAAAGAGGTTGAATTAGAATTAGAATTAAATATTATTGAAAACCCTTCGATTTGATATAAAGTTTGTAAAATTTGGAAATTGGTAGAGGGAGTTATGATCATTCAAAGTTGGTGTTGAAAACTTGAAATTCTACAAAGTTACAGAATTTTGAGTTTTCTGGAATGTGCGCATGCACACTCTACATCCGCACATGCAGAGGCAGGCAATCTGCTTGCAGTGCTGGCATAGCTGGTACGCGCGCACACCAATGGGAAATTGGGACCTGTGCGTATGCACAGCCCTGTGCGCACGCACACGTTGGGAACGCCAGTCTGTTGGGGGTGCTAGCACACCTTGTGCGAGCGCACAGACCTTATAAAAATTTGTACCTATGCATACGCACGCCCCTGTGGATATGCACACCCCTGTGCGGACGCACACGCCCTGTTTCATAATTTTAAACTTTGTTTTCAACTATTTTACCTTCCAAACAAGGTTGTATGCTTCTATAACACCATTTTAAGGCCTTTGGGATCGATTTGAGTGTGGGAATATGGGAAATAAGCTATGGGTTTTATTTGATGTTTATTTTGAAAACTTTGAGAACGAAGGGTTAGGTTTCTGGTGTATTGCGGATGAGTTAGTTGAGAGAGAAGGAAGAGGGATATATGAACTGAAAACTGATTAACTAGGGAGTTCGGAATGGGAAATATGAATTGATGATGGTTGTGATGAGGTGAGAACTTGGAAAGGAATAATGAGGAAATGTTTGGATTATGTGAGAGTGCGCGGAGCCTATATCTCCGGCATAGCAGATTGTTCTGCTACATGACTAGTTGATGTTGAGAGTGTGCAGGACCTATATCCTCGGCGCAGCAAATTTCTCTGCTGCAAGACTAGTGTTGTTGAGAGTGCGCGGGGCCTATACCTCCGACGTGGCAATTTGTTCTACTACAACAGTAGTTGTGGTTATTTTCTTCTCTGCTACAGGAAGTGTGCGGGGCTTATATCCTTGACGTAGTAGACTCCCGACTACAGGAGTAAACAAGGCACTATATCTCTAACGCAGCAGATTGCTGCTGCATGAGTGTACAGGAAACTATATCTCTGATGTGGCAGAAAAGGCTACATCCGAGCGGATGTGTCGGGTTGGCATTTACGGACCGACAAGTGATATCACGAGCCAATAGGATAGACATTCATCATATGCATCTTCTATATACTTGCTTGCTTTGTTTACTTGAGATTGCTTAATTGTATAACATGCCTACTTACTTCGTGAATTACTTGCTGTATATGAAAACTATCTGTGTTTTATTTGTTTGTATTAATTGTGTTTGTCTGGTGCTAAGGAGGTTTGGTAGGCGGTGGCGATGGGATTGCACGGAGGTTAGGTTGGCGAAGGCTGTGGGATACAGCGGTGTGATTAGTATTAGTTAGAATTACCCCTAAGTTTAGATAACATTGGTTTATGGTTTAAGTTCTTTTATTTATTTTTGTTCTAAGCTTGAAGATTAGTATGCGATGTGAAGTTCTAGGATTGCCTTTGGCGTCATGGGGCCTTACATCTTACATTATTGGGCACTGTTACCATACTGAGAACCTCCGGTTCTCATTCCATACTTTGTTGTTGTTTTTCAGATGCAGGTCATAATCTACTTCGGTGAGATTGTGGATATGGTGACAGGGCGGAGTATGGTTTGTTCCTTCTTTATTTCTGTTTTACTTTCGTCATAGTCTTCTCTCACCTTTTGTATATTTATCTTTATGGCCTTAAAGGCTTATTTGAGAGATAGGTTGTATAAGCTGTTTTAATTCTAAAAATCTATATCTTCTATTTGTAACTAGTCGGCTTAAACTTCGCAAGCTACGGCTAGTTCTCTATGATAATAATAACATTGTATCTATATATACGTTTTATTCTTTTCATCTAAACCTTGTGTCTTGTGCGTTAGCTTCGTCTGATCGTTTCGCGCTTCTGTAAATCTGATTTTTGAACTTATTCCTTCATCAGGCTTCTAGGATATATTATTTCCTTCTATATCTATATATATATATATATATATATATATGTATAAGCCTTAAAGTTGTCGTAACCCTTGGTTAACCTTTGCATTTACGGCTAGAGGTAAGGCTTAGGGTAATTGGGGTGTTACAGAAAATAATAGGGGCGATTTCTGAGCTTTCCAGGACCAAATCCAACTAATTCCAAAAACTATTTCATGCAGAATTGAAGATTGGACAAAGGGGGAGCACTTAGTTTTAGGTTAGCATCATGTAAGTTTTCTAAAGAGAGAAGCTCCATCTTCTCTCTAAAATTAGGATTCTTAGGTCAATTTCCACCTTAGATCTAGGTTTAATTTCTTGTTTTCATCTACTTTTCTTTTTATTTTCTTGTTCTAGTACTTTAATTCTTCTAGTTTCTCTTGCTATTTCGTTTGTTTTAGCCACTTTTCATGTTTATGAGCACTTTGTTGGATTTAGATTTCCTTTTAATGCAATTTATGTTTTATATTCTTTATTGTTTAATTGAGTTGTTGTTATTGTTTTCTTGCAATTGGGTAGTTGTAGATTTATATTTCTTGCAATTTTATGATGTTTTCCTTTTATGCCTTCCAAGTGTTTGACAAAACGCTTGGTTGGATATTAGAGTAGATTCTTAAGCATTCTTGGCTTTGAAAGAGAAATTAAGCAATCTTGAGTCATTAATACCCAACCACGTTGATGATCTAGAGTTGTTAGTTAATATTGTTTCCATTGACGCTAATCTTTTTGCTAATTCAATTAGTAAGTTGATTAGGACTTTTGGATTGAGATTAACTAGTCTTATTGACTTTCTCTCGTGTGAAGATAATATTGTACGTTCTTCCATTGTTGGAGATGACGAAATAAGATAAATTCTTGTTAATTATTGTTATGATTAGTGACTAGGATAGAAAGTCTATATTCTCAATCCTTGTCATGAATGTCTCTCTTTATTATTTGCTTTCCTTAGTTGTTTGCTTTATTTTTCTTGTCATTTATTTCCTTGTCCTTTTACCAAATCAAACCCCCCTTGTTCCTTCAGAGTCAATAATTGATCACTTTATTGCAATATCTTGTGAGAGGACCCGAGGTTTGAATACTTTGGTTAATTTTCATTGGGGTTTGTACTTGTGACAACCAAACATTAAAACTTTGATTGAGCATTGTTTGTCGGTTGGGAACTATACTTGCAACGAGGCTATTTCTCTTTTACCGAGAAGAAATTCATAGCCGACAGTTTTGCTACTTTTAGTACTCTTTCTATGTGATTATCTTTTAGACGAAGAAACTTACTTGCATATTTAATATGAAAAAATTTGTCAGGATGGTCCAAGTTCTAATACTCCTATGTGTATTTTGTAGCTGTAGTTAGAAGAATCAACAAATCAGGAACTAAATCAGAGAATTCCAGTGTTCAAATTTCCCACCAAGATCTTTTGTCGTGTCATCAATGTCCCTTTGCCGGTACTTTTTCTACTTCATTCTTTTTTTCTTTCTTTTGTTTTTAATGTTTGTTGTCTACATTTTTAGTGGGAGGGGGAGGAAGAGAGGGGTGGGGGAATAGAAATGAAAATTTCTGAGAAAAATGGTTAAACGATAATTTGTTCTATTGTTTCGCTATGTCCTAAAAGGGGGGAAAATTATACTTAGATTATGTTCAGAAGGTAGGGTAGTTGGATATTTTCAACTTGAATTTAATATTTGGAATTATTCCCTGTTGAGTTCATTTTTAAAATAAGTGGCACTGCCTTGTTTAATGGCGTTGTAAGTTCTTGATATTTTCATTCATCTTGATCAAATTAAATCCAATTAAAATTTGATTTATTTAGTCTTCTTTTTCTTTTGGGCCTAGTGCATTCCACTATAATAAATAAGTAAATAAATTCAACTAAAATGTTCATATGCAATGTATTAATTTTTCTTATCTTATGTTGACAAATGAATAATATATTTGAGGGGCATTGCTATTGTAGTTACAATTAGATATCATAGAGGTCCCTTTTTATGTTGTTAATAGTTACTTATAAGATTAATTTCAGATTTTGCATACTGATGCGAAATGTGGGATTTACTGGCTCTTTTAGAGCTGGTTGTTCCAAATATTGTCCAAGAAGAAGTTAAAACAATAAATGCTAATGATTTGTCCTTTTTATTTTTGTAGCTTCTGACAATATTTGTCAGCTTTACTGTCTTCAAAGTGATTAATCTCTGTTAGATGATGTAGTGTCAGCAGTCAATGATAGTACAAGACCAAGATTTCTAGTTTCCTTTTTGAACCCCCTCTTCAATTCCTCTTGCCAATTCTATTGGCACCATAGGTAGCTAAGATCAGACGACGTGAATTAGAATGTCGTCTTATTTATGAGGGCTTGATAATTTGTGTATTATACTGCGATCTTCGTTTATTATATGTAGTATTATTCTCTGTATAAATAAGATTAAACTAGAAATAGACTATGCAGCCTGTGGCTAGTTTATCAAACTCCTGAATTAACTCAACAACGCTTACTAGTTTCAGTTTTATGGGTTGAATTTTACATTTTAAAGTCTACCTAGGCTTTGCGAGTTTAGGCAAATTCTTGAGTTTGATAACTTTTGCCTGCTGGATTAAATACTTAAATGTAGCCACAGTCTGAATTGATGCTTTTATTGAGGACCTTTCTCTTATGCCTCTGCAGGAATGGAGATACTTATAATTGTTGCTCCTACATCTACTAATCAATGTTTCATTTATTTATTTGTTAAAAAAATAGATTAGAGAACTTGAGGAGGAGAAGAAAGGTTTAGCTACTAAACTTCAGGTAATTGAACGATGCAATTTTTTCTTGAAATTTTTGTTACCTTTGTAAATTGTAATGAATCTGAATAAGTCTAAGTATCTTTAATAAGCAAGCAATTCTAGAGATACAAATTCATGCATTATATCTATAGTATAGAACTGATGCCTTGAACTTTACTATTTGAGCTTAGTTCTTCTGGTTGTTTGTCCCCTTGCCAAATGTTTCCTCTATGATATAATTAATTTAAATGAATTCATGTCTTACTCGGTGTAGGTTTTTCATGAATTTATGTGTTTTTGCTTAGTTTTCATGAATTTTTAGGCAAGAAGTAAGTGCTTGGATGAGAAATTCATGCTAAATTAATCAAACATTGTTGATTTTATGCATTTTCATGAGATTTTTGAAAGATTTAGTTGATAATATGAATGATGATTATGCCAAGGCTTTGATGGCATGTTTGATTAATAACAGGTGAAAACAAATAAGAGGAAGAAACAAAGAAGGAAGTAGTGTAGGAGAACACTACGTTCAGTTGATAAACGCTACGTTTACAATTGACGCGCACGCGTACAAGGCGCTTACGCGCAGGATGACACTTTTGGAGATCCACGCGTACGCATGCATGGCGCGCACGCGTGGAAGAAGGATCAGCGTTCACCAGCAATGAACGCTATGTTCACTTTGAATGAGCGCCTGCGATGCTTGTGAAAATATGATTTGAAATTTAGCCATCGACGCGTACGCGTCAGATGTGATTTTTGGGAACAAGCACGTAAACGCGTGGATGTAGGCGCAGCGTGGATGTGACATTTTGCAATTCACGCATACGCGTGGGTGACGCGTACGCGTGGAAGGAGCGTTCACTACATGAAGACTACGTTCGTTTAGTGAACGCTGCAAGGGACGTGTACGTGTCGATGAGTGATACACTACTATTTTGTGGTACATCTTGTGCTTAATTGAGTGCATTTTATCCACTAATCTCACACTTATTTATTCAATTCGCATGTTTTACATTTTCCTTCCTTATTTTGTGCTATGATTGAAAACATGTTTCTTTGGTCTTAATTTAGCTATGTTTAATTCTCTCTTATTACCATTCAATGCCTTGATATGTGTGTTACGTTTTTTCAAAGATTACAAGGTAAGAATGACGTAGAGGATGGAAAGGAAGCATGCAAAAGCGGAAGGAATTCAAGAAGCTGAAGGAACTGCAAAGCTGTCAGCACCACTTCGCACTCAATCGATCATAACTTGAGCTATAGAGGTCCAAATGAAGCGGTTCTAGTTGTGTTGGAAAGCTAACGTCTGGGGCTTCGAAATGATATATAATTTGCCAGAGTGGCCGTACAAGATAAGCGACACGCATGCGTGAATCACGCGCACGCGTCATTTTGCAGAAAATTCAACGACCTAGAAATTGTCCCCAGCAATTTCTGGGCTATTTTTGACCGAGTTCTTGGCCCAGAAAATACAGATTAGAGGCTGCAGAGTGGAGGAATCAAGAGGACTTCTCACTTTTCATAATTTTAGGTTTTAGATGTAGTTTCGAGGGATGAGAATTCATAAACCAAGTAGCAACATCAAATAATCAAGAAGGAAAAATCAATAAACTAGAGTACTAGAAGAATTAAAAGTAGAAGAGAAATCCTAATCATAAAAACCTAAGAGAGAGGAGAGAGCCTCTCTCTCTAGAACCTACATCTAAACCTAAAAATTGTGTGAATGAGAAGTGAATGATTTAATTGAATGATTCTCCCACTCTGCAGCCTCTAATTTGTATTTTCTGTGCCAAAAACTGGGTCAAAAATAGCCCAGAAATTGCCCCCAGCAATTTCTGCAATCGCAGTACGTCGCGCATGTCTCGCGTACGTGCCAGGTGTGCGTGCGCACCGATGGACTTTTCGCGAATGTGCACATGCTTTGTGCGTGCGCGTCCTTAAACGCTAGGTCAACTATGGCAAATTATATATCGTTGCGAAGCCCCGGATGTTAGCTTTCCAGCGCAACTGAAACCGTCTCATTTAGACTTTTGTAGCTCAAGTTATGATTGATTGAGTGCAAAGAGGTCAGGGTTGACAGCTTTGCAGTTCCTTCAACTTCTCGTATTCCTTCCACTTTTGCATGCTTCCTTTCCATCCTCTACGCCATTCCTGCCCTGTAATCTCTGAAAATACTTAACACACATATCAAGGCATCGAATGGTAATAAGAGAGGATTAAACATAGTGAAATTAGGACCAAAAAAAACATGTTTTCAATCATAGCAATGAGCCAAAACACCAGGGACGCGCAAACGTATAGCACGCATACGCATAGGTGCCCGAACGCTTCGCTCTCTAAATGAACGCTACACTCACCTGGAATTGCATTTCTGCTCAAATTAGCTTCATTCCAAGCCCATTTGGACAACAAGCAAGCAAGCCCACTCTGATCACTCAATTAAAACCACAAGGATTATCTAGAATAGGAATTTCATTTAATTGTAATTTGTTTTGAATTTCATTTCAATTTGTAGTTTAGGTAAGCCTATATAAAGGCATTAATTTCAATTCATTAGATAGCTCGGATAGGACGGTTAGTTAGGAGGAGACAGTAGGCTGCGTTAGTAGTAGGTAGCAGTAGGAGTAGGAGTAGGAGTAGAGTAGTAGGCCCTTGCAGACACTTTTACATTTTTGCACTTTTTACATTTCAGTATTGAATTCAATTTAGCTTATACAACTTCAATTCTGCAATTCTCTTCTGCAACTTTTCTTTCTGCCAATTTTACATTTCTGTTCTTATTGAGCTTGATTTACTTTTATGCAATTTAAATTTCCTGCAAGTGTTTTAGAGCGATGATCAATTGAACCCCAATTCATTAGGGGGAGCAGCTATGCTTTAATTCACTCCGGAAGGGATTTTGAATCTGTGAATGCTTGTGTGAGCCTCGGAAGGGAAATCATGAGCATTAGGACTAAGGCTCTATCCTTCACTACTCTTTTGATCAACACCATTCGGGAGGAATTGAGATCCTAAGAGTTAGTGTGGCTTATGGATGAGAGACATGTACTTAACCTCTTCTTGTGACAATTAGATCAAGGAATTGGCAAGATTGATTATGATTAGAGAGATTGGATTGCCAAGGAATTGGGATCCAATCATTTCAATCCGCCATAGATCTACTCATATGATTGAGAAAGGAGTTGAGACCCATTTGATTCATTGTGGATTATGATATCTTCAGTCCCCAATGAATATTTATCTCTGTTATTTTTGTTCCATTTAATTTCTCTGCACCCTGTTCCTTTTACATTTGATGCACTTTACATTTTGCATTTTACATTTCCTACAATTTACATTCTGTTAGTTCAATATCAATCAATTCACCACTGTTAGCTTAACTAAATTTATCACCTAACTAAAGTTGCTTGATCCATCAATCCTCATGGGATCGACCTTACTCATATGAGCTTTGACTACTTGATGCGACCCGATACACTTGCCGGTGAGTTTGTGTGGAAATCTAATTTTCACCCATCAGTTTTGAACAGCCATAACTTTTATAAAAGAATTTATGATTTATGGGGTGCTACCAGTTCTTTAACCTTTTTTAGCAAAAATTGTGACAATGCTAGTGTCTATCAGTTCTTTAATTGCTGTTAATCCAATCAGAAGAGAATAAAGTAGAAAGTATCAAAAAGGATAAGATGGCCTAAGGGAAACATAACCTCTTGTAGTATACCTGATTTTAAAGGTCCTAAGGGAATTCGGATGCTTCAGGTGATGATTTTGAATCTTGAAAATGCTCTTTGATGAAATTAACTTGGACAGGGTTTACCCAAGGGCTGTCAGAGATGGGATAAATAATCCCAGCCTCCCATAATTTGGTGATCTCCTTCTGCACCACTTCCTTTATAGCTGGATTCAGTCACCTTTGTGGTTGTACCAACGGTTTGGCGTCATCCTCTAGTAGGATCTTGTGCATGCATCGGGTTGGGCTAATGCCCTTCAAGTCACTTATTGTCCACCCAGGAGCTGTCTTCTGTGTCTTTAGCACTTGGATTAATGCTTTTTCTTCTTGTGGCTCTAAGGAAGAGCTTATAATCACAGGATAAGTATCTCCATCTCTGAGAAATGCATATTTTAAGGAGGATGATAGTGGTTTGAGCTCGAGTTTAGGAGGCTTGTCCTCCTCCTTGGGAGTTTTCAGAGGCTCCTTTATCTCTTTTGACTCCTCTAACTCAGGCTGAGCATCATAAAAGATGCCATTCAACTCTTCTTCAAGCCCCTCAGCCATATTCACTTCTTCCACCAGAAAATCAATGATATCAATACTCAGACACTCCTTTGGAGTGTCTCGATGCTGCATGGCTTTGATAGCATTTAGTACGAATTCATCCTCACTGACTCTCAGGGTTACTTTCCCTTTCTGAACGTCAATGAGGGTCCGTCCTGTAGCTAGGAAGGGTCTTCCTAGAATGAGGGTTGCACTTGTGCTCTTCCATTTCCAGCACCACAAAGTCTGTGGGAAAAGCAAAGGGTCCAACCCTAATAATCATGTCCTCAATTATGCCTGATGGAAGTTTAACAAAACCATCAGCAAGTTGAAGACATATGCGGATAGGTTTAATTTCATGAGTTAAACAGAGTTTCTTTATTAGTGATGCAGGTATTAAGTTAATACTTGCTCCAAGATCACATAAGGCTGTCTTTGTACAGGCATCCCCTAAGGTGCAGGGGATCATAAAGCTCATAGGATCCTTGAGTTTCTCTGGTGAACTCTTTTGGATAATTGCATTGCACTCTTCAGTGAGGAAGATTATTTTTGCCTCTCTCCAATCCTTCTTATGACTTAGGATGTCCTTCATAAATTTGGCATAAGAAGGTATCTGTTCAAGAGCATCTGCAAAAGAGATCTTGATCTCAAGTGTCTTAAGATAATCCACAAAGCGGGCAAACTGTTTATCCTTTTCTGCTTGACAGAGCTTCTGAGGATATGGCATCTTAGCCTTATACTCATCAACCTTGGTTGATGTAGGTTGGATGCCTACAGAATCGGAAGGGGGGTTAGTAGCTTGTTTAGGAAGGGCCTTATCAGCACTTGCATGTGTCTGACCTTTCCTAGTTGGGTGTTCAACACCCTTATTGCCTCCTTCCTGGCATTCAATGCCAAGAACACTGTTTCTTTGTGGGCGTTCAATGCCAAGGGTGGGTATCCCTTCTTGGCGTTGAACGCCAAGTGTATTGCCTTCCTTTGGGCATTCAATGCCAAGAGTGGGCATCACTTCTTGGCGATGAACGCCAATAACAAACCCTTGGATGTGCAACGTCCTCAGAGGTATTCTAGACAGTAGTGTGATTGTCCTCTGTCAACTTTTCTTCTTCTGGTTTCTTGTTGCTCTGAGGTTGGGTGTTCAATGTTTTCCCCCTCCTCAGTTGGATTGCCTGACTGATGAGCGGATAATTTATACACTTTTTGGCATTATTTTTACATAGTTTTTAGTATGATTTAGTAGTTTTTAGTATACTTTTATTAGTTTTTAAGCAAAATTCAAATTTCTAAACTTTACTATGAGTTTGTATGTTTTTCTGTGATTTCAGGTATTTTCTGGCTGAAATTGAGGGACCTGAGCAAAAATCTGATTCAGAGGCTGACAAAGGACTGCTGATGCTGTTAGATTCTGACCTCCCTGCACTCGAAATGGAATTTTTTAGAGTTACAGAAGTCCAAATTGCATTAGACGATGCAAACTGGAGTTTAACGCCAGCTTTCTACGCTATTCTAGCGTTAAACGCCAGAAACAAGTTGCAAAGCAGAGTTAAACGCCAGAAACAAGTTACAAACTGGTGTTTAACTCCAAGGAAGACCTCTACACGTGAAATCTTCAATGCTCAGCCCAATCACACACCAAGTGGGCCTGGAAGTGGATTTATGCATCATTTGCTCATTTTTGTAACCCTAGTAACTAGTTTAGTATAAATAGAACTTTTTACTATTGTATTAGGGATCTTTTATCAGTTTTATGCTATCTTAGACTTTTATGGGGGCTGGCCATTTGGCCATGCCTACCCTATTATCACTTATGTATTTTCAACGGTGGAGTTTCTACACACCATAGATTAAGGTGTGGAGCTCTGCTGTTCCTCGAGTATTAATGCAAAGTACTACTATTTTCTATTCAGTTCATGCTTATTCTTGTTCTAAGATATTCATTCGCACACAAGAAACATGATGAAGGTGATGATTATGTGACGCTCACCATTCTCACTTATGAACACGTGATTGACAACCACTTCCGCTCTACATGAAGACAAGATTGAATGTATATCTCTTGGGTTTCTAATCAACGATTCACATCGACTCCCCTCTGACAATGTGGCATCTGAATCTGAGATTGGAACCTCCGTGGTGTAGGCTAGAACCCATTGGCAGCATTCCTGAGATCTGGAAAGTCTAAACCTTGTATGTGGTATTCCGAGTAGGATCTGTGATAGGATGACTGTGACGAGCTTCAAACTCGCGATTGTAGGGTGTGGTGACAGACACAAAAGGATAGTAAATCCTATTCCTACACGATCGAGAACCAACAGCTGATTAGCCATACGATATCTGTGCATGGTATTTTTCATCCGAGACGGGGAATCCGACAGTTGATTAGCCGTACAGAAACCGTAGAGGACCATTTTCACTGAGAGGACGGGAAATAGCCATTGACAATAGTGACACCCAACATACAGCTTGCCATAGAAAGGAGTATGAAGGATTGGATGAAGGCAATAGGAAAGCAGAGATTCAGAAGGAATGAGGCATCTCCATACGCTTATCTGAAATTCCCACCAATGAATTACATAAGTATCTCTATCTTTATTTTATGTTTTATTTATCTTTTAATTATTAAAACTCCATAACCATTTGAATCTGCCTGACTGAGATTTACAAGATGACCATAGCTTGCTTCAAGCCGACAATTTCCGTGGGATCGACCCTTACTCATGTAAGGTTTATTACTTGGACGACCTAGTGCACTTGCTGGTTAGTTGTGCGAGGTTGTAAAAAAGAGTTGAGATTACAATTGTACATACGAAGTTGTTGGCGCCATTGAGATTACAATTTCGTGCACCAAGTTTTTGGCGCTGTTGCCGGGGATTGTTCGAGTTTGGACAACTGACGGTTCATCTTGTTGCTCAGATTAGGTAATTTTCTTTACAAAAAGTTTTCCAAAATCTTTCAAAAAATTTTTTATTTGTTTTCGTTTTTCCAAAAAGATATTTTCAAAAAAAATCCAAAAAAATTTAATAAAATCATAAAAAAAAAGCAAAAATATTTCGTGTTTCTTATTTGAGTCTAGAGTCAAATTTTAAGTTTGGTGTCAATTGCATCTTTTTTTTAATTTTCTAAAAAAAATTTCAAAAAGTTCACGCATGTGTTCTTCATGATCTTCAAGTTGTTCTTGACAAGTCTTCTTGTTTGATCTTTACATTTTATTGTTTTATGTCTTTTCTTGTTTTTCATATGCATTATTGAATCCTTAGTGTCTAAATATGAAAAATTTCTAAGTTTGGTGTCTTGCAAGTTTTTCTTTTCTTAAAAATTTTTCAAAAATAAGTCTTGATGTTCATCTTGATCTTCAAAATGTTCTTGGTGTTCATCTTGACATTCATAGTGTTCTTGCATGCATCATTTGTTTTAATCCAAAATTTTTATATTTTGAGTCATTTAGTTGTTTTTCTCTTTCCTCATTAAAATTCAAAAATAAAAAAAATATCTTTTCCTTATTTTACTCATAATTTTCGAAATCTTTGGGTTGACTTAGTCAAAATTTTTTAAAATAAGTTGTTTCATGTTAGTCAAGTCAAGATTTCAATTTCAAAAATTTATCTTTTCAAAATATTTTTCAAAATCAAATCTTTTCTTTTTCCTTTTATTATTTTCGAAAATTCTTTAAAAATTGATTTTCAAAATCTTTTTCTTATCTTTATTTCATAATTTTCGAAATTAACACTAACAATGAATGGTTTGATTCAAAAATTTCAAGTTTGTTACTTTCTTTTTAAGAAAGATTCAAACTTTAAATTTTAGAATCATATCTTTTGATTTCTTGTGAGTCAAGTCATTAATTCTGATTTTAAAAATTAAATCTTTCTTAAAATAAATTTCAAACATATCTTTTTCAAATCATATCTTTTTCAAAATCTTTTCTAACTTCTTATCTTTTCAAAATTGATTTTCAAATATTTTTCAACTAACTAATTGATTTTTTTGTTTGTTTTGCTATTTCTTATCTTTTTCAAAACCACCTAACTACTTTTCTTTCTCTAATTTTCGAAAATTCCTCACTCTTTTTCAAAAATCTTTTTTAACTAATTGTTTTAACTTTTAATTTCATTCCCTTTCTTAATTTTCAAATTCTAACTAATAATTAAAATAAAAATAAAAAATATTTTTCTTCTCTTTCCTTCTAATTTTCGAATTTCCCTCTCTCTCTCTTTCTATTTATTTTATTTAATTACTAACACTTTTCTTCTCAAAATTCGAACCCTCTCTTCCTCTCTGTGTTCGAACTTCTCTCTTCTCCTTCTTCTATTCTTTTCTTCTTCTACTCACATAAAGGAATCTCTATACTGTGACATAGAGGATTCCTCTTTCTTTTTTGTTCTCTTCTTTTTCATATGAGCAGGAGCAAGGACAAGGACATTCTTGTTGAAGCAGATCCTGAACCTAAAAGAGACATGGCCGAACCTAACAATAATGCAAGGAAGATGCTTGGTGACTTTACTGCACCAAATTCTAACCTCCATGGAAGAAGCATCTCAATCCCCGCCATTGGAACAAACAATTTTAAGGTTAAACCTCAATTAGTTTCTTTGATGCAACAGAATTGCAAGTTTCATGGACTTCCATCAGAAGATCCTTTTCAGTTCTTAACTGAATTCTTACAGGTCTGTGATACTGTTAAGACCAATGGAGTTGATCCCGAGGTCTACAAGCTTATGCTTTTCCCTTTTGCTGTAAGAGACAGAGCTAGAACATGATTGGACTCTCAACCTAGAGATAGCCTGAGCTCTTGGGATAAGCTGGTCACGGCTTTCTTAGCCAAGTTCTTTCCTCCTCAAAAGCTGAGCAAGCTTAGAGTGGATGTTCAAACCTTCAGGCAGAATGAAGGTGAATCCCTCTATGAAGCTTGGGAAAGATACAAGCAACTTACCAAAAAGTGTCCTTCTGATATGCTCTCAGAATGGACCATCCTGGATATATTCTATGATGGTCTGTCTGAATTGTCTAAGATGTCATTGGACCATTCTGCAGGTGGATCTATTCACCTAAAGAAAACACCTACAGAAGCTCAGGAACTCATTGACATGGTTGCAAATAACCAGTTCATGTACACTTCTGAAAGGAATCCTGTGAGTAATGGGACGCCTCAGAGGAAGAGAGATCTTGAAATTGATGCTCTGAATTCCATATTGGCTCAGAACAAAATGTTGACTCAACAAGTCAATATGATTTTTCAAAGTCTGAATGGATTGCAAAATGCATCCAACAGTACTAAAGAAGCATCTTCTGAATAAGAAGCTTATGATCTTGAGAACCCTGCAATGGTAGAGGTGAATTACATGGGTGAAGCCTATGGAAACACCTATAATCCCTCATGGAGAAATCATCCAAATTTCTCTTGGAAGGATCAACAAAAGCCTCAACAAGGCTTTAATAATGGTGGAAGAAACAGGTTTAGCAATAGCAAGCCTTTTCCATCATCCTCTCAGCAACAGACAGAGAATTCTGAGCAGAGCCCCTCTAACTTAGCAAATATAGTCTCTGATCTATCTGAGGCCACTCTAAGTTTCATGAATGAAACGAGGTCCTCCATTAGAAATTTGGAGGCACAAGTGGGCTAGCTGAGTAAAAGAGTCACCGAAATCCCTCATAGTACTCTCCTAAGCAATATAGAAGGGAATCCCAAAAGAGAGTGCAAGGCCATAACTGTGAATAACATGGCCAAACTAGGAGAGAGTAGAAAGGCAGTGATTCCTAGTGAGGAAGACCTCCTGGGACGTTCACTAACCAATAAGGAGTTACCCTTTGAGGAACCAAAGGAATCTGAGGCTCATACAGAGACCATAGAGATTCTATTGAATTTCCTTCTGCCATTCATGAGCTCTGATGAATATTCTTCCTCTGAGGAGGATGAAGATATCACTAAAGAGCAAGTTGCTAAATACCTTGGAGCAATCATGAAGCTAAATGCCAAGTTATTTGGTAATGAGACTTGGGAGGATGAACCTCCATTGCTCATTAATGAACAGAATGACTTGGTTAGGCAGACATTACCTCAAAAGAAATAGGATCCTGGTAAATTCCTAATTCCCTGTACCATAGGCACCATGACCTTTGAGAAGGCTCTATGTGACCTGGGGTCAGGCATAAACTTAATGCCACTCTCTGTAATGGAGAAACTGGGAATCTTTGAGGTACAGGCTGCCAAATTCTCATTAGAGATGGCAGACAAATCCATGAAAAAGGCTTATGGACATGTAGAGGACGTGCTAGTAAAGGTCAAAGGCCTTTACATCCCTGCTGATTTCATAATCCTAGACACTGGGAAGGATGAGGATGAATCCATCATCCTTGGAAGACCCTTCCTAGCCATAGCAAAAGCTGTGATTGATGTGGACAAAGGAGAGTTGATCCTTCAATTGAATGAGGACTACCTTGTGTTTAAAACTCAAGGATATCCGTCTGTAACCATGGAGAGGAAGCAAGAAAAGCTTCTCTCAATGCAGAGTCAAACAAAGCCCCCACAGTCAAACTCTAAGTTTGGTATTGGGAGGCCACAACCAAACTCTAAGTTTGGTGTTGAACCCTCACATCCAAACTCTAAGTTTGGTGTTGGGAGGTCCCAACAATGCACTGAATATCTGTGAGGCTCCATGAGAGCCCACTGTGAAGCTATTGACATTAAAGAAGCGGTTATTGGGAGGCAACCCAATTTTTATTTATCTGTGTTATTTCATATTATTTTCTTTTTTTAGGTTGATGATTGTTCCGAGGGTTACCTGAAACTGTAGGTCGATCTCGGACGAGATCTTCTGTGTTGGTCGGAGCCGACGTGTCCGGCAGGTGTACGGCGGCCGGAGCTGGTGTGTCTGACTTATTGGACTTGGTGGTGGTGCTGATCCTTCGTCCCCGGAGGGTGAGGGGTACCTGCAAGAGACTCCGATGCTTAAGTTAGCATGGGTATTAAACAGGTTTTATGTAGAATCAGAGTATGAGTTATACTTGGGTGCTCCAGTGTATTTATAATGGTGAGATGTGGCCTCCTGTGGATAAGATAAGTTAGTTATCTTATCTTATCTTTATCTTATCTTTAAGTGAGGTCATCTTATCTTCAAAGGAACCGCCTTTATCTTTCCGGGCTTTGGCTGCCTTTAGATTGGGCTGTGTTCCTTCGTTTTGGGCCTGCTTTGGGCTCCTTTGGCGATTTGGCCGAGCTCTTTGAGAAGAGATCGGGCATTGGCCGAGCTCTTTGAGAAGAGGTCGGATAGTCTGACCTGAAGAGGTCGGTCGGCTTGTCGCTAAACATCCCGGGTCGGACAGCTTGACCCAGGGTATGAACAGTGCCCCTGCTTGAGTTCGATCTTTCCGTGAGATCGTGCTTTTCAGAGCTTCGATCTCTTTGGAAGTCGTGCTCAAGCATCTGTCTAGCTTGTTTCTTCATTGCTTCAGATTTTCTAGAGGTTTGGTACTTCATAGTCCAACCTCTTTTGAGTGGTAGTGTGGGTTTTCTACCCTTGCCTTCTGGATCACGCCTTGCTTTAAGTTTTGTGTTGACAACCTTCTGCTTTGGCAAAGTTATTCTTGCGGCTTGATATCCGAGCTTTTAGTGACTTGTCCCATGACTTTTTAGTGTTCTTTATATAGAACCCTTTTTTTAGTCTTGGATGATGTTCATAGCCCTGTTTGAGATTGTGCCTTCTTTGAGTGGAGTTGTATCCTTTTTGGCTAAGCGCATTTGAGCCTTAAGTTGCTTCCCAACCTTTTGGCTTGTTCTTTTTTGAAGTCGTACTTGCGCCTCTTCTTTAGCTGACGTCGACCTGTATGACTTTGCCCCTGCTTGAGTTCGAACTTTTTCCGTAAGACCGTGCTTTCAGAGTTTCGATCTCTTCGGGGAAGTCGTGCTCAAGCATCCTGACTTTGGTCGATCTTTGAGTAGTTTCTCCTTGTGCGAGTCTGGTATTGCCCCTTTTAGTTTGTTGAGGGGACTTTTCAGCCTTCTTCTGATTTGTTTGTCTTCACTGCTCGGGCTTTTTAGTCATAATCCAACAACATTTTTGGTAGTGTTCCGATGGGGAACCTTTTTATAGTATGTTTTGGATGACTTTTTAGCGCCGTTTTGATTTGTGCTTTTGCCTTTTAAGTAGTGTCTTTTTTCAAGACTTCGTACCTTTTAGCAAAGCATTCCTGGCCTTCGTCTGGCCGTTTGCGAGATGTCTTTGTCCTATTTTGTGGATCTTTGTAGAGTGTCGGTACTTTGTTGTCTGACCTCTCTTGATCACTTCTGGTTTTGTCCACTTTCTGCTTGGTCGAGGTGGTTCTTGGGGCTAACTTGTTCAACGACTTTTTAGTGTTCTCGTAGAACACTGTTTAGTCATTCTGAACAATTTTGATAGCCTTGTCATGAAGCCGTGGCTTTTTGGGCGGAGCTATGTCCGTTTTAGTGCACGTTTTTCGTTGGTCTAACTTTTTTTTGTCGGTCCGAGCTGTAGCTTTCGTTGGTCCGACTTCTTCTTGTCGGTCCAAGCTGTAGCTTTCGTTGGTCCGACTTTGTCGGTCCAAACTGTAGCTTTCGTTGGTCCGATTTCTTCTTGTCGGTCCAAGCTGTAGCTTTCGTTGGTCCGACTTCTTCTTGTCGGTCCAAGCTGTAGCTGTCATTGGTCCTGACTTCTTCTGTCGACCCTTCTTTTAGCTTTTGTTGGTCCGACTTTCTCTTGTCGGTCCAAGCTTTTAGCTTTTGCTGGTCCGACATTCTCTTGTCGGTCCAAGCTGTAGCTTTTGTTGGTCCGACTTCTTCTTGTCGGGGCTCTCCTGAGTTATTTCTGTAATCCTCTTTCTTGGACTTTGTTCAGGTCTCTTTCAGGGATTACTTTTATAACTCTTTTGTCATTTGGGCCGACTTTGTCATGTCGGGCTCTCCTTAGTTATTTCTGTAATCCACTTTCTTGGACCTTTGTTCAGGTCTCTTTCAGGGATTACTTTGATAACTTTTTAGTGGTAGGAGTCCGACTTGGTTATGTCGGTCTCCTTTAAGTTATTTTTTGTAGTCCTCTTTCTTGGATCTTTGTCAGATCTCTTTTAGGGACTTCTTGTATAACTTTTTAGTGGTAGGAGTCCGACTTGGTTATGTCGGTCTCCTTTAAGTTATTTTTTGTAGTCCTCTTTCTTGGATCTTTGTCAGATTTCTTTCAGGGACTACTTGCATAACTTTTTATTTTTTATTTTGGGTTGACTTTGTTATGTCAGGCCCTTCTAAGTTAAAGTAATCCTCTTTAATAGGGTTGGCCAGACCTCTTTCCAGTGTTTACTTATAACTTGGGTTGACTTGGTTCGACTTCTTAACGTTCGACCAGTCCTTAAGTTATTATTTTAGCGATCCGTAAGACCTCGTCAGGTTCTTTTTTAGATCACTTTCGATAACTTCTTACATTATTCTGTGTTCATCTTTGCCGATTTGTAGAAAGTGGTTGTCATCTCTAGATCGTCCTTTGGGTGAATCGTGTTTTCACCTTTATCGGACGGTTGTCTTTATCGTGATCGTGCAGTGAAATTGTTTTTCACTTTCTGCCGATCTGTTGCTTTATAATCAGGTGATGAACTCTTCTTTCACTTTTTTGCCGACCTTGTCGAAATCGGGCGATGAATTCTGGTTTCATCTTTCCCGACTTTTATCATGATCGGGCGGTGAATTTGGTTTTCACCCCGCCGACCTTGTCGTGATTCGGCAGTGAAATTTGCGTTTCAGATTAATGCGTCTTGGTATAGCAGTGAATTTTGATTTTCACTTTGTCGACCTTTGTCGAAATCAAACGATGAATTTGGTTTTCATCGTGGTCGGGCGGTGAAGTTGGTTTTCACCTTGCCGACCTGTCGCTTTGTAATCGGAAGATGAATTTGGTTTTCATCTTGCCGACTTTGTCGTAATCGTGCGGTGAATTTGGTTTTCAGCTTGCCGACCTTTGTCGTGATCGGGCGGTGAATTTGGTTTTCACCTTGCCGACCTGTCGTGATCGGATGTCTTGGTAGGAAACTTTTTAGGGAATCTGTGAACTTTTAAACACTAAAATGAAGATATAAATAAGAATGTGTACATGTTAGTGCTTACTCTTCTAGGTCGGCATTCTTTTAGATCTTGGCCTGGCGCCTTTTGCAGGCATGCCATGACCTTAGTAGCTCTCACCCCTCGAGGTCGGACACTTTGTGGTGGCCTTTCCCCAGTACTTTCGTGACTTTGTAGGGTCTTTTCCATTTAGCTGCTAGCTTTCCCTCTTCCGGTCGACTTGTTCTGATATCATTTTGGATTGGGATGAGGTTATTATTGGTGAAGCTTCTCTGTACTACCTTTCATTTGCACCTTGAGGCCATGCGACGTTTTATCGCTTCTTCCCTGATCTGAGCTCTTTCTTGGACTTCTGGGAGTAGGTCGAGCTCTTTATTGTAGAGGATCATTCTGGGGGATCTTTCTTCGATCTTTACTGGGATCATTACCTCCCTTCCATAAATCAATCATAAGGGTGATTCCCCTGTGGTGAAGTGTGGAGTTGTCCGATATGCCCATAGGACTTGTGGGAGCTCTTCAGCCCAAGCTCCCTTTGCGTCCTGTAGGCTCCGTTTTAACCTAGCTAGTATGACTTTGTTGGCAGCTTCTGCTTGTCCATTGGCTTGTGGGTGTTCTACGGATGTGAATTGGTGCTTGTAATAATGTTTCTATACAAGAATTTTCTGACTTCTTTGAGTAGTGGCATTAGCTAGGGCTCTGCCTCAATTCATTTTATGAACACCCCTACAATGAGGAACTTGACTTGTCCCAATCCTTGGGGAAATAGTCCGAGGAGGTCGAGTCCCCTCTTTGCGAACGGCCAAGGTGATATTACACTGATGAGCTCCTCTGGTGGGGCAATGTGGAAGTTGGCATGCTTTTTTATGTAAAGCTTTGACTTTGTATTTGGGTTTTTGCTCCGTTGTTGCCTCCAAAGGGTGCCCCTGGACCTTCGTGTGAGTCCTGGGGTTTCCCTTTTACTGTTGTATCTGACACCTGATATTTTGCTGTTATTGTTCAAGTTGTTGCCCGAGTTGTTTGGTAGTAACCCCATAGTTGACCTATGTCTTTGAGATGTATACTAAGATCCCGGACGGCATGTCTAATTGGCTGGATTCCATAGTTTTTTAATGCGTGTTACTGTGGCTGACCCTGAGTACATCCCTGAGATTGACTTGTTGTGGTCTTGTGATGTAGCCTGGATGAGGCTTCTGTTATTGCCCCCTGGTTTGGTGTTGGCTAGTTTTGAAAATGCATCAGCTCGGGCATTCTGCTCCCGAGGTATGTGTCAGACTTCATATTCCCCAAAATGTCCGAGCTGTTTTCTATTTTTGTCCAGGGTCCCCTGAATTGTCCGAGCTATTCTCTGGTTTTGTCTAGGGTCCCCCGAATTACCCGGGGTATTTTTTGTGGTGGGATCCCCAGCTTGGTTGTTCCCTTCTATTTGTGAGGTGACTACTTGTGAGTCATTGGACATGCTAAGCTCCTACCTTCTTAGCTAGCCTTAAACCAGCCGGTAGTGCCTCGTATTCAGCTTGGTCATTTGGCTTGATTTGGCTTCCCTGATCGCTTTTCTATAATTACACCTGCACCACTCCCAGTTTTGTTTGAAGAGTCATCCATGTAGAGTTTCCATTTTGTAGGAGTTCCCGGGGTGTCAGTTACTCTGTAATGAAGTCAGCCAAGTACTATGATTTGATGGCTGTCTGAGCTTTATGTCGAAGATCGATTTTGACTGCCCACTGTAGAATTCTTTCTGCTAAGTCTGTTTTCTTGTAGGATGCCTTCGATGGGTTGGTTGGTCCGAACTCTGATAGTGTGAGCTTGAAAGTATGGGTGGAGTCATCGAGAGGTGAGTGTGGGGGCGTAGGCGAACTTTTCTATCTTTTGATAGTATAGTTCGGCCCCTTTGTAGAGCCTTGATGATGAAGTAGATGGGTTGTTGCCCACTTTTGTCTTCTTTAACTAGTGATGAGGCTATTGCCCGACTTCCCGCTACGAGGTATAATATGAGCTTTTCACTTTCCCTTGGTTGGGGAAGAATGGGTGGTTGCCCCAAGAATTTTCAAAATCCCGAAAGGCTTGTTTGCACCTCGTAGTCCTATTCAAACCTCTCTCCCTTCCTTAATATACCTCTTTGAGGTGTCCTTTGCGGGATGATTTAGAGATCCTTCCTCCTGCGAATCCTCCATGAACATGTCTCTCAGGGGTGTGAGGTGGACGTTCAACTCGTTCGACCTCTTTGGTGTGAGACGTTCGACTTGTCCGACCTCTTTGGTATGAGGTTGACCTTCGACTTGTCCGACCTCTTTGGTGTGAGGTAGACCTTCGACTTGTCCGACCTCTTTGGTGTGAGGTTGACTTTCAACTTGTCCGACCTCTTTGGTGTGAGGTGGACCTTCAACTTTGTCCGACCTCTTTGGTGTGAGGTGGACCTTCAACGCGTCCGACCTCTTTGGTGTGAGGTGGACCTTCAACGCGTTTGACCTCTTTTGGTGTGAGGTGGACCTTCAACTTTGTCCGACCTCTTTGGTGTGTGGTGGACCTTCAACTTTGTCCGACTTCTTTGGTGTGAGGTGGACCTCTAACTCGTCCGACCTCTTTGGTGTGAGGTGGACCTCCAACTCGTCCGACCAGTTTGGTGTGAGGTGGACCTTCAACTTTGCCCGACCTCTTTGGTGTGAGGTGGACCTTCAACGCGTCCGACCTCTTTTGTTTTTGATTGGGCGAGTTGATGGGATCTTCTCAGTGTTGCATATTTCTCGGTAGATATCCACAACAGACACCCGAAGGGGGTGTAATTGTGGTATTTTCTAGGCTTCTCTCCATGTTGATCTTCTTTTTTCTTGGACTCTTTATCCTTATCCCGAGAGGAGTAGGAATGTTTGGTTTTTGAGATCTCTCCTAGTCGAGAGTTTTCCTCCATGTTGATGTACTACTTTGCACGTTCCTGTACCTCGTTCCGAGATGTTTGGGTGCTTCTTGGATATTGAGTGGCTAAAAGGTCCTTCTCGTAGACCATTGATGAAACCCCTGATAGCTGCTTCTGTTGGCAGACTTTGTATGCCCATACATGTTTTGTTGAATCTTTCCATGTAGTTGCGAAGGCTCTCTCGATCTCCTTGCTTGATCCCAAATAGGCTTGATGCGTGTTTGGCTTTGTCCTTCTGGATGGAGAATAACGGATTGCATCTGAGGCCTCCGTGAGATACATCCTGCTTCTGAAATTGCTAAGATGATAGCTTGGATCTGATTGCCGTCGTACAGAGTCATGTTGGGAGCTTTAAAGTCCTTTGGGACCTTTAGCTTTCATGATCTCTTTGGTGAATGGGTCTTGATATTTGTGGGGGCTATCTTCGTGACTGGATCGAGCCGTCTCGGTTTTGACATCAGCTTCGAGTTTTAAGAGCTTATCTTTTAACTCTCGGCGTCGCCTAGTTTCCCTTCGAAGGTCCTTCTTGGCTTCCCGTTGATGCTCGTCTTCTTTTCCGAGTTGTTGGAGGTGGTTTTGTTGAGCTTGTAGTGCTTCCATGATTTTTGTGTTTGGAGTTTGCTTATCTCCCCTGTTTTGGGGTGTGCTTTTGGGGGTGGCGTCCGTGTTTTTATGCGGCGTCCTATTTTCTGGATCAGAATCGTTGTCGTTGTCATGGTTGTCCGCCATGGTGATGGGATGACTTCCAGGTTCCCCGGCAACGGCGCCAATGTTCCGAGGGTTACCTGAAACTGTAGGTCGATCTCGGACGAGATCTTCTATGTTGGTCGGAGCCGACGTGTCCGGCAGGTGTACGGCGGCGGGAGCTGGTGTGTCCGACTTGTTGGACTTGGTGGTGGTGCTGATCCTTCGTCCCCGGAGGGTGGGGGTACCTGCAAGAGATTCCGATGCTTAAGTTAGCATGGGTATTAAACAGGTTTTATGTAGAATCAGAGTATGCGTTATACCTGGGTGCTCCAGTGTATTTATAATGGTGAGATGTGGCCTCCTGTGGATAAGATAAGTTAGTTATCTTATCTTATCTTTATCTTATCTTTAAGTGAGGTCATCTTATCTTCAAGGGAACCGCCTTTATCTTTCCGGGCTTTGGCTGCCTTTAGATTGGGCTGTGTTCCTTCGTTTTGGGCCTGCTTTGGGCTCCTTTGGCGATTTGGCCGAGCTCTTTGACAAGAGGTCGGGCATTGGCCGAGCTCTTTGAGAAGAGGTCGGATAGTCTGACCTGAAGAGGTCGGTAGGCTTGTCGCTAAACATCCCGGGTCGGACAGCTTGACCCAGGGTATGAACAATGATCATGTGGAGTCAAAAAAAAAAAAACAACAACTGCAAAATTTTAAGAAAAAATCAAAAATAGCATTAAAAACAGCACACCCTAGAGGAGAGACTTACTGGCATTTAAATGCCAGTAAGGGTAGCAGAATGGGCATTTAACGCCCAGTCTGGCACCATTTTGGGCGTTAAAAGCCAGAAACAAGCGCCAGACTGGCATTAAATGCCAGAAACAGGCTGCAATCTGGCGTTAAATGCCAGAAACAGGTTGTAGCCTGGCGTTTAACGCCAGGAAAGGAATAAAAGTTTGCGTTTAACGCCAGAAACAAGCAGCAATCTGGCGTTAAATGCCAAGATTGCATTATAAGGGCGTTTACATGCTTAATTGGAGCAGGGATGATAAATCCTTGTCCCCTCAGGATCTATGGACCCCACAGGATTCCCACCAACCCTCCCACAATACTCTTCCCCAAATACCCCTCACCAATCAACTCATTCACTCTTCCCCATCACCTCTTCACCAATCACTTCCATATCTCTTCCCCAAAAACCCCACCTACCTCACTTTCAAATTCAGATACTTTTCCCTCCCAAACCTAACCCTAATGACCGAATCCTAACCCACCCCTCACCCCTATATAAACCCCTCACTACTCCTTCATATTCACACAACACATACATCTTTCCACCATCTTGGCCGAATTCACTTCTCCCTCCATCTCTTACATTTTTCTTCTTCTTCCCCTTCTTTCTTTCTTCTTTTGCTCGAGGACGAGCAAACCTTTTAAGTTTGGTGTGGTAAAAGCATTGCTTTTTGTTTTTCCATAACCATTTATGGCACCTAAGGCTGGAGAAACCTCTAGAAAGAGGAAAGGGAAGGCAAAAGTTTTCGCCTCCGAGTCATGGAAGATGGAGAGATTCATCTCAAAGGTCCATCAAGACCACGTCTATGAAGTTGTGGCCAAGAAGAAGGTGATCTTTGAGGTTCCTTTCATGCTCAAGAAAAATTAGTATCCGGAAATCCGACATGAGATCCGAAGAAGAGGTTAGGAAGTTCTCACCAACCCCATTCAACAAGTCAGAATCTTAATGGTTCAAGAGTTCTATGCCAATGCATGAATCACTAGGAACCATGATCAAAGTATGAACCCGAATCCAAAGAATTGGCTTACAATGGTTCAGGGGAAATACTTAGATTTCAGTCCGGAAAATGTAAGGTTGGCATTCCACTTGCCAATTATGCAAGAAAATGCACGCCCTTACACTAGAAGGGTCAACTTTGTTCAAAGGTTGGACCAAGTCCTCATGGACATATGTGTGGAAGGAGCTCAAAAGAAATGAGACTCAAGAGGCAATCCGGTTCAATTGAGAAGACCGAACCTTAAGCCTGTGGCTAAAGGATGTTTGGAGTTCATCCAACGCTCCATCATTCCTACTAGCAACCGATCTGAAGTGACTATGGATTGGGCCATCATGATCCATAGTATCATGATTGGGGAGGAATTGGAAGTTCATGATATCATATCTCTAGAACTCTACAAGGTGGCTGACAAGTCATCCACCTTGGCAAGGTTAGCCTTTCCTCATCTCATTTGTCATCTATGCAATTTAGCTTGGATTGACATAGAAGGAGACATCCTCATTGAAGAGGACAAGCCCATCACTAAGAAAAGGATGGAGCAAACAAGAGAGCCCATTCATGGACCTCCACAAGAGCATGAGGAAGATCCTCACCAAGAAATCCCTAAGATGCCTCAAGGGATGCAATTTCCTCCACACAACTATTGGGAGCAACTCAACACCTCTTTGGAAGGCTTGAGTTACAACATGGACCAACTAAGGGTGGAGCACCAAGAGCACTCCATAATTCTCTATGAGATTAGAGAAGATCAAAGAGCTATGAGGGAGGAGCAACAAAGGCAAGGAAGAGACATAGAGGAGCTCAAGAGTTCCATTGGTTCTTCAAGAGGAAGACACCACCCTCACTAAGGTGGACTCATTCCTTAATCTCCTTGTCTATTTATTTTTCTATTTTCAATTTTTATGCTTATTGTGTCATCTATGTTTGTGTCTTCATTAGATGATCATTAGTGTCAAGTGTCTATGTCTTAAAGCTATGAATAATTCCATGAATCCTTCACCTCTCTTAAATAAAAAATGTGCTTAATTATAAAAGAATAAGAAGTACTTGGATTTCAAATTTTATCTTGAAATTAGTTTAATTATTTTAATGTGGTGGCAATACTTTTTGTTTTCTGAATGAATGCTTGAACAGTGCATATTTTTTATATTGAAGTTTATGAATGTTAAAATTGTTGGCTCTTGAAAGAATGATGAACAAAAAGAAATGTTATTGATAATCTCAAAAATCATGAAATTGATTCTTGAAGCAAGAAAAAGTAGTGAATAAGAAAGCTTGCGAAAAAAAATGGCAAAAAAAAGAAAGAAAAAGAAAAAAGCAAGCAGAAAAAGCCAACAGCCCTTTAAACCAAAAGGCAAGGGTAAAAAGGATCCAAGGCTTTGAGCGTCAGTAGATAGGAGGGTCCAAGGAAATAAAATCCAGGCCTAATAAGTTGCCCCTAACCATGTGCTTGTGTCATGAAGGTCCAAGTGAAAAGTTTGAGACTGTGTGGTTAAAGTCGTGATCCAAAGCAAAAAGAGTGTGCTTAAGAGCTCTGGACACCTCTAATTGGAGACTTTAGCAAAGCTTAGTCACAATCTGAAAAGGTTCACCCAGTTATGTGTCTGTGGCATTTATGTATCCGGTGGTAATACTGGAAAACAAAGTACTTAGGGCCACGACTAAGACTCATAAAGTAACTGTATTCAAGAATCAACACACTGAACTAGGAGAATCAATAACACTATCCAAAATTCTGAGTTCCTATAGATGCCAATCATTCTGAATTTCAAAGGATAAAGTGAGATGCCAAAACTGTTCAGAAGCAAAAAGCTACTAGCCCGCCCATCTAATTGGGACTAAGTTTCATTGATATTGTGAGATTCATTGTATATTCTCTTCTTTTTATCCTATTTAATTTTCAGTTGCTTAGGGACAAGCAACAATTTAAGTTTGGTGTTGTGATGAGCGGATAATTTATACGCTTTTGGCATTGTTTTTACATAGTTTTTAGTATGATTTAGTAGTTTTTAGTGTACTTTTATTAGTTTTTAAGCAAAATTCACATTTCTGTACTTTACTATGAGTTTGTGTGTTTTTCTGTGATTTCAGGTATTTTTGCAATTTTGCTCATTCCTTAGTTCTTTGATTTCTTAGTTTTTTTGAATCTTTAATTTCTTCCTCGAAAACCCTTTTTTGCCTTAACAACCAAGGAAGTAACACTTCAATTGCATTCCTAGGGAGAACGACTCGATGTTTAGATACTCTCGGTTATATTTTTGTTTTGAATTGAAACATTTGATATGGGAAGTAATTTTTGGTCTAGAGTATACTTTCAACGATGGAATTCTATTTGTGGAAATCTAGATTGATGATAAATTTCTCTCTGTCAAAATTTGGCACCGTTGCCGGGGATATGCAATTGGTGTTAAATCTTTTGGTGTTGTGAATATGTTGATAGTGTAAATAGCACTTTTTGGTTGTTTGTTTGCTTTTGCTAGTAGGTTTGTGTTTATGTTTTCTTGATGACTTTTTCACACCATTACCACAGTGCACCCCAATGGAACCTAAACACTTACCTTTATAGTCACCAATCTTACACACCATCACCCCACTATATACAAAACCAAAACCCTCACCCTCATGAGTTTGATTGTCAACCTTCATCATCTCAATCTTCATCTTCATATATGGATCAAGCCACACAAGACGTACTTCTCATGCTCATTCAAGGACAACAAGAGTTCCAGAAGAAGCAAGAGCTCGCCATGTCTACCATAGCAAAAGCTTTGGATCATTTAGCTTCATCGCGTCATGCCATAAGCAAGAAACTCTAGTGGATGAACAGGAGGAACCAAGTGAAAAGTGTGGACTGAAAGAAGAATTACAAAATCAAGAAGAAGATGTCAAGTCAAATGAAGAGCTGGTAGGAATTGATCAAGAGGATTCCATCATCCAAGATTTTTTGTCCAACTTGGGTAATTCCTTCGGTAACCTTTATGAGTCTCCACTAGTAGAGTTGGAAGGAGATATTGATGTGGATTTCACACAACCTCCAATTTTTTACTTGAGTGATGATGAAGAAGATTTAAAAGAGGTTAAGGAAAATTTTAGGTTCCAAAAGGTGAAGGTAGTTGTACAAGATGAGTGGGTGAAGAATTCTCCAACAAGGTTTCTAGGCCCACATCAATATGCCGTTCTAGAAACGGATGGCCAACTTCGAACCTTTCTTGGAGTAGTGGATGGTGATGGGAAGAATGTTAATTGGCAATGGAAGGGAAAGTTAATCACAAGGGTCAATTTAACATTTGAAGCTCAATTTTGGTGCAAGAGTCAAATTGGTAGATTCCGGGTAGTGCACAAGCATGTCAATGGTGATAGAGGAATTCAAGTACGGGATCTGGGCATTGGTCTTAAGAGTCAACAATTAAGGATCCTAGTTGCTAGGTTGAAATCTCTTGAGAGTTTGAAGAATTTCATATGGGACCCCGGATGTCAAATCAATAGCAAACTTGGTTGGACATTCAAGGAAGAGTGGAAGCATAAGCCGCCATAACAAGGATCTTCTCACCAAGTCCAACTTAGGACTATAAACCAAAGTGCTAGGTGGGAGACACCCCACCATGGTACTATCCTTCTAACCTTCTCTCTTTTAGCTTTTATTTCATGAATAATTGGTTAGTTTGCTTGGTTAGTTAGTTTTATTTTGATGTTTGTTGAGTAATTTTGGTGAAATAATGTGTTTTAAGGAGTTTTGTGATGTTTTGGGACTTAAAAACCTGTTTGGGATGTTGATAAACCCCATTTGTAGGGTTTATCTTGTATTATTTTAGGGGATTTTATCACCTTTTACCCACATTTATTCAATGAAATAGCATGGTTTTGTATATTCTCCTTTAATTGTGCTTAAGAGTGAAAACATGCTTTTTAGGACTTAAAATATCTAAATCTAACTCTCCTTGATTCCATTAGATACCTTGATATGTTTGTTAAGTGATTTAAGGTTTAGGAGGCAAAGATTGGATAAAGGGAATGAAGAAAGAAAGCATGAAAAGTTGGAGAACTCATGAAGAAATGAAAGAACCGGAAAGCTGTTAAGCCGACCTCTTCGCACTTAAACGATCATAACTTGAGCTACAAAGGTCTAAATAATGCGGTTCCAGTTGGGTTGGAAAGCTAACATCCGGGGCTTCGAAACGATATAAGATTCGCTATAGTTGAACCACGCATGGTGATGCGTACGCGCATAGTACGTGCACGCGCCGTTGCTGCCACCTGGTTCACTTAAAGCAAAACGTGGCCAGCGAATTCTAAAGCCTTGTGGGCCCAATCCAACTCATTTCTGATGCTATTTAACCCAAGGAGTGAAGAGGGAAACAGAAGTTAGTTACCATTAGTTTAGTTTAGCTTAGTTTAGTAGTTAGAGTTAGTTTCTAGAGAGAGAAGCTCTCACTTCTCTCTAGGGTTAGGATTAGGTTTAGTTCTTAGATCTAGATTTTAATTCATCTTCTTCTACTTCTATCTTCTCAATTCCTTGTAGTTACATTCATTCTTCTTCTATTCCTTTGTTGTAATCTCTTTTATGTTGTTCTTGTGTTTTGTTGTAGATCTACTTTTGTTTATTCTCTCTTCTTTCCATTCTATTCAAGGTAATTCATAATAATTGTGTTTCTTTTGATTGTTGTTGTTAATTCCTTTCAATAATTGTCATTAGATTTTATCCCTGTTATCAATTTACTATGCTTTTCTTATATGCCTTTCAAGTGTTTGATAAAATGCTTGGTTGGATTTTAGTGTAGATTTTGTTCATCTTGGCTTTGGTTGAGTGATTAGTGACTCTTGAGTTATCTAATTCCTTTGTTGATTGATAATTAGAAGTTGCTAATTGATTTGGATGCCTCTAAAGCTAGTCTCTCTTTTAGGAGTTAATTAGGACTTGAGGAATCAAATTGATTCATCCACTTGACTTTCCTCCATAGTTAGAGGTTAACTAAGTGGGAGCAATGGACAATTTGTGGTCACAATTGAGGAGGATAACTAGGATAGGACTTCTAGTTCTCATATCTTGCCAAGAGCTTTGTTAGTTGTTAGTTTATTTTCTTTGCCATTTATATTTCTTGTCTAAAATCTTAAAAACCCCAAAATACCTCATAACCAATAACAAGACACTTCATTACAATTCCTAGGGAGAACGACCCGAGGTTTAAATACTTCGGTTTATAGATTTTAGGGGTTTGTACTTGTGACAAACAAATTTTTGTATGAGAGGATTAGTGATTGGTTTAGAGACTATACTTCAACGAGATTTCATTAGTGAAATTCTAAACCGTCAAAAATCTAATCATCAAAATGGCGCCGTTGCCGGGGATTTGCAATGGTGTTGTGTTATTGGTTATTGTATATATGTGAATATTGTGAATATGTATGCTTTTTGCTTCTTTGTTAGTTTTTAGTTTGTTCTCTTTATTTGTTACTATTTTTTGTTTTTGCCCTCTCTTACTATCATGAATTCTCACTTTGGCTATGAGTGTAGTTATAATTATGTTGTAGGTGATGAGAACTATAATGAGAATGTGTATCAAGGATGGGATAACCAAAGGTGGGAGGAGCCATATGCTTATGATCAATCCTCATGGCAACAACCTCCACTAATGCACTATGAAGAAGACCCATTCTATGATGCATATCAATCCAATGGCTATGGTGAATCACCTTGTGACTTTCAAGAACCACCACCATATGCCCATGATCCATATCCTCAACATAACTCTCAACCATACTCACAAGCCCCTTCTTACCAACCACCTTCATATGACCCTAATCCATATCCATCCTACCAACAACCATGTGAACCATATGAACCACATATAGAGCCACCACAATTCCAACATCAACATTTTCAAGAGCCACCTCCTCCATATTATTACCAAGATGAACCACCACCAATACTTGAACACTCAAGGAACTACCATGGCTACATGTGGAGAATCAAATGAAGAACATAGCATGAAGGAGAGATTGAAAACTCCGGTGGGAAATGAAGGAAGTTGCTTTGTATTGGAACAATTAGGGGAAGCTTTAATTGTTGAAGACAAGGAAGAAGTGGTAGAAGACTTGGGAGATGCGGAGCCTCCATGGGAACATAGAGTTGAAGAAAACCCCTCCAAGATGATTGAAATTGATGCTAGGAAGGAAAGTGCACACCTTCCAAGGCATATTCCATATGAAGACTTGGATGGGATAGAGAAAGAATTGAGTTCCCTTGGTGATGAAGATCAAGCATCAAGTCTTAGTGGTGAAGAATCCTTTGAGCATGAAGAACCTTCTCCGGTTGGATTCGAAAGCGTTGAGGAGGTAAATTTTTCTCACCCTCCCTATTATGATTTGAGTAAAGGAAAATGTTTAGATAAAATTGTTGAACAAAGGATTGAGATTAAGAGATCTTGTGAAGAGGTGGAAGTCCCTAGAAATAGAAGAACGAGGATTGGTTATGCTTTGTCAAGATCTTTGGAAGCATCTTTGCCTAGGTTGCCATCTACACCTTCATTTGAGTGGGTGAAATTCATTTCTATTAGCTTTATTACCCCACTTGAATATGGCTTACTTGAAACGGATGGCCAACTTAGGGAAGTTTGTGGGATGAAGCGTAAGCGGAAAAGGTTTTGTGGTGGGCATTGCAAATCAAGGCTCATTATGGTTGATGCATCAAACATGAGATATAAAGGTTGGAGTAGTGCTCAAATAGATGGGTCTAGGAGGATTGTTGGCCACTGTATAGAGAATTCACTTTACTCACCACCCGGTTGGACTAATAATGATGATCAACCTCAAGACGGGTGTGAAAACAAAGTGTGGGATCCCGGATTACAAGAAGAGGATCAACTTTGGGAGCCCCAAGCTTGTGAAGAACTCCATCAACACTTGGCTCAACCCATAGGAAATCTTGGGGCACAATGGAGATTCAAGCATTGGTGGAAGTTCCAAGATGAGTACAAGCACAAGCCACCTTGAGAGGAGCTCCCCATAAGTCCAACTTAAGGACAATAAACAAAAGTGCTAGGTGGGAGACACCCCACCATGGTAACTTCTTTTCATTTTCTCTTTTTGTACATATTGGTAGAATTAGTTTAAATTCCTATTTTGATTGATTTAATGAGTTTAATTGGTATTTTAGTATGTTAAATAAGGTTTTATGGTATTTTGGTAGCTGTTTAGAGATTTGGAATGCTTGGATTGGTGCAAAAACATAGCAAAAATTTTTGAAAAACAGAGCACCATCCACGTGTACGCGCACTGTACGCGTACGCGTGCATCAAGCATTTTCGACCATCCACGCGCGCGCGCCATTCGTGCGTACGCGTGGATTGAGAAGTTCCACATTCCATACATTTTCCAGAGAGTTATGCCTACGCCACGCCAACGTTGTGCCTTTGGCACAACCCCACTCGTGCGCACGCGCACATGACGCGTACGCGCCACTCTCGAAATAAGCCATCGACGCGCGCGCGCCATGCATGCGTACGCGTGGATGTCCTTTCTTCCATCGATTTCTCTTCTTCTCCTCTTTCCATTTCTTTCCTTCTCCTTTCTTCTTCCCTTCTTTTACCCCTCATCCAACACTTCCAAACACCATGGATAACCATTTATTTTAGTTAGTTAATTAGTTAGTTAGTTAGTTAGTTAGTTAGATAGCTTTAGTTTAGTTTTCATTTTATTTTCTCCATTTTCATTATAAGTGTTGGCTTATTGATCTTGTTTACTACACATTGTTGCCTCTTATTGTCTAAATGCTATTTTAGCATGAATATTTTTAGATAATCTTTGTTGGATTCTATGATTGAGGTTATATTTTGTTACTTGGTTTTAAGTTCTTCATGCTTACCTTTCGAAAAATACCAAGTGATGAGAATTGCCTTTGAGATTGTAACTCTTTTGAATTGCATGTTGTAGCTAGCCACCATGTGATTTGAACTCTCTCTTTGAGTGGGCAATTTCTTGATGGATGTTGAGCATTTACCTTAATGCATTATGTTCATGTTCATACGCATCCATATGTTTTAGCTTGAATGCTTCCATGCTTCTTTAATGCTTGTTTTACCTTACAAGTTCACTTAAAGCATCTCAAGCACACTAGGATAAGTGAAGTGCATGCTTCTTTTGTGACATAGCTTTTATGCTAATGTGTGTTCTAAAAGGTGCCTAATTTAGAATTCACACACTTATTTGTCATTAATATCACACTAATTCACTCACTCAATCCTAGTGATTACCTCAATCCAACAATGTATGCTTCCTTACTCTTATATCTTCTCATATTATGGTGTTATACTTTTGTTTTTCATGAACAATGCACCACAAGCAAACATAGAAGCGAAAGAAAGAATACATAGCAACTCGGAGAGTCGCCGTACCCCCTTACTCATCTTTGAGTGCACCGAGGACGGTGCAAACTTTTAAGTGTGGGGAGGTCGTCCAACCGGTCGGCGATTTTGGGTGACAAATTTCTAATCCCAACACTTTTGCATTTCATTCTAGGATTTTAGGATTTTTACTTGCATTTTCTTATTTTTGCATATGTATACACAATAAGCTTAGTCAAAAGAATGAAATTTTTCAAGGATTTCTATCTATAGGGCACCAATTGATTTGAGTGAAAACTTTTCATTAAACTTGCTTGAATTATATATCTTGTGGATCATGTTTATGAGCTAAGAACACAAGCAAGTGAGTTTTGAGCCTAATGGTGTGGTTACATCTTATAACCACTTATTTTCCTTCTTGTGTGCATTATTCTCTTTCTATGATTGTGATCTTTGATTTGTTTGATTCTTTATGTCCATTATTTTGTGTATTCATGCATTTATATGATTGAGGCCATCATTTCGTTAGCTCACTTACCCAAATACCCTTACCTTTTATCTTCCATTGTTAGCCAACTTTGAGCCTACGATTAACCCACTTGTTCTTATTTTAGCACATTACAAGCCTTAAAGCGAAAAAACAATAATTGTCCCTTAATTTGGATCTTTGATTAGCTTAGGCTAGTGTGTGTGAGTATCATTCAAGTGTGGGAACCTTGGGACATTGGGTGAATAAAAGGGTAGTTTTGTATTATTATTGGAAATATTGGGAATTGGGTACATACTCATGTATTGATCAAATGTAAAACCTTATGCATTGAGGTTCTTGTATATAGAAAGAAAAAATGAGAAAAACAAAAGAAAAAGAAAAGAAAAATAATATGGAAAAGGAAAAGAAAAAAATAGAAAAAGAAAGAAAAAGAAGAAAAAGAAAGAAATAAAAAGGGGACAAAATGCCCCAAAGCAAAGTGTAGCTCAATAAAATCAATGCATGAGTGTTGTGAAATGAAAAGGGATACATGAGTATGTGAAAAGGTGAAAAATGGGTAGTTAGGCTAGCCTTGAAATTGTATAGGATGTCATAGGTTAAGTGGGAAGTTTAAGCTTATCAAAGATTCAAATTTCAAGCTCACTTAACCATATATGCATCATACCTTGACCCTAGCCCCATTACAACCAAAGAAAAGACCTCATGATACTTGTATGCATGCATGAAATATATGTTGATTGTTAGAAGAAGAACAAATCTTGGAAAACATGATTAGGAGAGAATTGAGAGAATCAACCCTAAACACTTGAGCGAATAGAGTGCAAATACATCCGGTGAGGGTTTGATGCTCAATTACATGTTTCCACCTATGATCATCTCTTCTCATGCAAGTTTGTAAAAATACTTAATAACTCAATTCAACTTTGGATTAGACTTGCTAGTCCTTAGCCCTTGTGCATATATGCTTCTTGGGAATTGATTTGTTTTGACCAAGCAATTGCATTCATTTAGATAGTTGCATATAGGTAGATTGCATCGCGCATTTAGTTAGTTCCCATTGAATAAATGCCATACCCTCACTTCATTCTTGGTTTAAGCATGAGGACATGCTTGGTTTAAGTGTGGGGAGGTTGATAAACCCCATTTGTAGGGTTTATCTTGTATTGATTTTAGGGGATTTTATCACCTTTTACCCACATTTATTCAATGAAATAGCATGGTTTTGTATATTCTCCTTTAATTGTGCTTAAGAGTGAAAACATACTTTTTAGGACTTAAAATAGCTAAATGTAATTCTCCTTGATTCCATTAGATACCTTGATATGTTTGTTAAGTAATTTAAGGTTTAGGAGGCAAAGATTGGATCAAGGGAATGAAGAAAGAAAGCATGAAAAGTTGGAGAACTCATGAAGAAATGAAAGAACCGGAAAGCTGTCAAGCTGACCTCTTCGCACTTAAACGACCATAACTTGAGCTACAGAGGTCCAAATGATGTGGTTCCAGTTTGGTTGGAAAGCTAACATCCGGGGCTTCGAAACGATATAAGATTTACTATAGTTGAACCGCGCATGGTGATGCGTACGTGCATAGTACATGCACGCGCCGTTGCTGCCACCTGGTTCACTTAAAGCAAAACGTGGCCAGCGAATTCTATAGCCTTGTGGGCCCAATCCAACTCATTTCTGATGCTATTTAACCCAAGGAGTGAAGAGGGAAATAGATGTTAGTTACCATTAGTTTAGTTTAGCTTAGTTTAGTAGTTAGAGTTAGTTTCTAGAGAGAGAAGCTCTCACTTCTCTCTAGGGTTAGGATTAGATTTAGTTCTTAGATCTAGATTTTAATTCATCTTCTTCTACTTCTATCTTCTCAATTCCTTGTAGTTACATTCATTCTTCTTCCATTCCTTTGTTGTAATCTCTTTTATGTTGTTCTTGTCTTTTTGTTGTAGATTTACTTTTGTTTCTTCTCTCTTCTTTCCATTCTATTCAAGGTAATTCATAATAATTGTGTTTCTTTTGATTGTTGTTGTTAATTCCTTTTAATAATTGTCGTTAGATTTTATCCCTGTTATCAATTTACTATGCTTTTCTTATATGCCTTCCAAGTGTTTGATAAAATGCTTGGTTGGATTTTAGTGTAGATTTTGTTCCTCTTGGCTTTGGTTGAGTGATTAGTGACTCTTGAGTTATCTAATTCCTTTGTTGATTGATAATTAGAAGTTGCTATATTATCTCGTTGTAAGTATAGTTAGAAGTTATCTAATTCCTTTGTTCAATCACTTTCTTGGCATGTATCTATATTCTATAATCGGACATATAGATTAAAACAAAGTAAAGAACAACTATAACCTCTAAACCATCAATCTTTAGTTCTTCAAAATGGCACCGTTGCCGGGGAATTGCAAACGTGTGCCTTATTATTGGTTATTGTAAATATTTTTCAAAAAAAATATTTTTCTTTTACTTGTTTATTTGTTTTCTCTCTTCCCTCTTATTTCTTATATCTATTATGAATTCTCACCCCTCTCGCTTTGTGTTTGGTTCTAATTTTGTTGCAAGGAATGGAAGCTATAACAGGACTATGCATCAAGGTCTAAGCAATCAAAGATGGATGGAGCCACAAGGATCCGATCAACCCTTTAGGCAACAACATCATCCTAGATATCATGGACAAAGACCATTTTACAATGCATGCCCAACTGATAGATTTGGTGGACCGCCTTGTAACTACCAACAAGTCCCACCTTGTGCTCAGAGACCATCCTCTCGACATAACTTCGAACCACCACACTCACAAGCTTCTTTTCACCATTCACTACCACATGGTCCTTATCCACCCCAACGCCAATCCAATCACTCCCAAGAACCACCACTCCCCTATACACCATGTCCATATCCATCAAGCCCAGAATCACAGGTTCGCCTTGAAGAATCAGTAAAACAATTTAATGCAACCCTTCATCAACTGGAGCAAGCAATTAATCAATTATCTTCCAGACGTTCAGACACTCAACAGACCCCCATGGCTTCATGTGGGGAATCCAATGAAGAACGCAGCACGAAGAAGACACAAGAAACTCCAGTGGACAGCATAGAGTATAACTTCATACTAGAACAAATAGAGGAAGCTGTCATTGTAGAAGAAGAAGAGTTGGTTGAAGATTTAGGAGATGCCAAACCGCCACCTGAATCCAGGGTTGTGGAGAATTCCGTCAAAGATGTTACAATTGATGCTAAGGAGGATTTTGCACCGCCTCCAATACAAATATCTTATGAAGAACTGAACGGAATAACCCAAGATGCAGGTTTCCTTGATGATGATGATCACGAGTCCTGTTCTCTTAGTGACGAACTTGCATCCACAAGTGAATTCTTTGAGACAGAAAAATCTTCCCCGAGTGAATATGAAGATGATGCTGAGGTAGATTTTTCTCAACCTCCAATATATGACTTGAGCGATGATGAGGGAGAAATTGAAGACTCTGATCAAGATATGGTTGAAGTGGAAGAAATTTGCAATGAAGTGGAGAAATTCACAGAAGAGCACAAGGGAGTAAAACTTACAGATCCACTGGAACCACCTATCCCGAGGCCACTACCACCCAATACAAGCTTCAAGTGGATACAATCCTTAACCCTTAGCTTTATTTTTCGACTTGAATATGGTTTGCTTGAAACATATGGCCAACTTAGAGCTCTTTGCGGCTTTAAGAGTAAGAGGGAAATGGCTCGCACTCAGAGCTGGTATACAAGGTTCAATAAGGTTCCACACTTCAGCTCGAAGTGCACGGATTGGTATCATGTTCAATCGAATGGATCTCGAAAAACGTTTGGTCATCTTGGTGAGAATCTAATTTCCAAACCGCCCGGATGAAAAAGTATAGATCAAAACGAAAGTGGATTTGGAACCAAAGTTTGGGATCCTGGAAAATATTCTGATATTCATCACCCCGGGAGCCTGAAAATCTATTTAAAGCTGCTCAGAAGCTTCACATGCCTCGTTTGGGACCTCGGAGGCTATTGGCATTCCAAGCATTAGTGGAGATTTTTGGATGAATTTAAACATAAGCCGCCATAACAGGAAGCTCCTCCAATGTCCAACTTAAGGACTTTAACTAAAAAAGCTAGGTGGGAGACAACCCACCATGGTATGATCGTTCCTGTTTCCATTTTATTTCATTTTTGTTTATTTTATATTGTTTATTTCTGTTGAACCTGGATGCTATTTTTAACATTTGCATTTAGCACTGCATACTGCATAATTACATACCTGCATAAAAAAAAGAGAGAGAGAAAAAGGGCGTGCGACGCGACCGCATCGATCATGCGATCGCGTTAGTTGCGACAAAACACCTTCCACGCGTCCGCGTCATCCACGCGGTCGCGTGACATGGAAATCGGCGTAAAGATCCAACGCCCAGAAAGTTGGGCTGGAATCGTGTGGCCATTGTGCGTTTTGCACAAAATGCCCACGCGATCGCATTCTCCATGCGATCGCGTCACTTGCACAACAGCAATCCCACGCGACAGCGTGAGCGACGCGACCGCGTCGCATGGATTACATAAAATCCCAAAAGGAGGCAGAGAGTTGCGCTGAAACGACGCTGGATTCATGCGTTTAGAACAATTTCCAGCGACGCGATCACATGCCCCGGGCGATTGCGTCATTCACTCTTATAGCTATTCCATGCGATCCCGCCACTCACGCGATCGCGTCAACCCCATTTCACTCTAGCCACGCGACTGCGTGCCCCACGCGATTGCGTGGATTCAAATTTATAACACCCTCAGTCACGCGAACCTTACCATTCTCCCCCCAAACCCCTCTCCTCCCTCTCTTTTTCTCCAATCACACCACCACCACCCAGCCACCATCACCGAACGACCGCTACCCCGCCGACCACTCAGACCACCACCACAGAGACTCCAGCTACCCAGCCTCCCAGTGATGACACCCCTCACACCCTGCTTGAGTGAGCATCGAGGACGATACTATTATTTAAGTGTGGGGAGATTGCCATCTCTGGCATATCTTTATTTTGGTGAACCACTACAAACTCTCTCTTATTTTATTCATTTTTTGTATTTTTGTATATTTTTCTCTTTTTGCTTTTTATTGTACTTTTTGCATTTTGCACTTTGAGCTATATGTATACTATTTTGGATATTTTAGCTTGATTTGCACATTAGTTTACAAGTTATATTTTAAGTGGATTAATTAGTATAGTTAACCCTTTTTAGTATATGATAGTTGACTTGATTGAAAATAAAAAGGAAGTAAGCTAGAGACCTTAACAGAATCAATCCACACACCTTGTATATATAGCATTACATGCTAGTTAGTTAACAACATTTCATCAAGGAGAAACACTAGAACTTTAAAGCCACCTTAAGTTTTACATTGAGATTAATGGGAATTTTTAACTAAACCTGCATGACATATATGAATGATATATGATTTTTGCGTTAGAGAACACGCAGCCTGTGAGTTTTGAGCTTCATTGTATGGTTACATTTAAGCCATAATATTTTATTCCTGTGTGTTTTGCCCTTCTTATTTATTCTGGTGTTCTTTACTTTGTTTTAATCTATATGTCCGATTATAGAATATAGATACATGCCAAGAAAGTGATTGAGGCCATTGTTTGATTTTAACTCACTTATCCCAAATAAAGCCTACCTTTTACATCACCCTTGTTAGCCCACTTGAGCCTTTTAATCCCTTCTGTTTTATAACCACATTACTAGCCTTAAGCAGAAAAACAAAATAAAAATCTCCAGTTGAATCCTTAGTTAGCTTAAGATAGATTTTGTGTAATATTTAAGTGTAGGGAATTTTATGGGAACATGGAATGATAGAAAGTAGGAAATTAAATTAAACAACTCATGTGAAAATAATTTGGGAAACATGCTTATGTGAAGTCAAAATAAATTAATTACCATGTGTAAAAAAAAATATTTTTTTTAGTATTTGAAAAAAAGGGGATACAAAAAGAATTCCCCAAATGCAAAAAGCGATGCGCATGGTATAAGAACAAAATATGAGCATGTTTTACAAAAAGTGAAAAAAATATGGGATAATAGGTAAAGAGGCTTAGCTTTACAAAGTATGTATGTTAGGTGAGATCTTAGACTAATCAAGGGTTCACTTAATTAGCTCACTTAACCTTATACATATACCCTTACCTTTACCTTGGTCCCATTACAACCTTAATTAAAGACCTCATGATTTTTATATGTCTGTATTCTATAATTGTTGATTGATTAGATAAAGAACAAAGCTATAGAAAGTAAGGATAAAAAGAGGAATAGAGTGATTAACCCAATAAACAATGAGTGACTAGAGAGTAAACACAAAAATCCAGTGAGGGTTCACTAACTCATTAACATATATCTCTGCTTAAATTATTAATTGTCTTGCAAGTTTATAAAATATTTTTCTCTCCCATCTCAATTGTAAAAGCGCTTTATCATTATCTAAGGTTTGGATATATATATATATACTCCTTGAGAATGTGAATTAACTTAACTATATGTAAGCTTTATATACAAGTGAATAACAAATTAGAATTGCATGATGCATCATTCATTTAGTTAGTTGCATTTAGATTAGATCTCATTGCATGACATTCCACCACTTTAACTTTACTTTTTACCTAGGATTTAGCATGAGGACATGCTATTGTTTAAGTGTGGGGAGGTTGATAAACCCATATTTTATGATATATTCTGTACTTAATTTGAGTGATTTATTCAATCCTTCACCCACTTATTCATGTAAATTGCATGGTTTTACTTTCCCTTCCTTATTATGTGATATTTGTGAAAAACATGTTTCCTATGCTTTAAAATTAATTATTTTAATTACCCTTTATTATCATTCGATGCCGTGATTGGTGTGTTGAGTTGTTCTAGATCTTCTAAGGCATCCAGGAATGGCTTAAAGGATGGAAAGGAAACATACAAAAATGGAAGGAAAGCATAAAATGGAGTTTGTGAAGAAACTGGCAGCGACGCGACCGCATGGACGACGCGGCCGCATGCCAAGCGCGAAGAAGCAGCGACGTGGCCGCATGACTGACGCGACCGCACGACAAGGAAAACTCCAATTGACGCGACCGCGTGACCCACGCGGATGCGTGACAGAGGCCACGCACCAGAAATTGCAGAAAATGCTCATAGCGAATTCTGAAGCCCTTTTTGGCCCAAATCTATGTCCAGAAGGCATAGACCAGAGGTTATGAAGTGAGGGAATGCATCCATTCAGGAGAGTCTCCAATTTTAGTCACTTTTCCATGATTTAGATTTAGCTATGGAGAGAGGTTCTCTCCTCCTCTCTCTCTTAGGATTAGGATTTAGGATTTCTCTTAGGTTTTAGGAGTGACTCTCAATCCCAAGTTCAATGTTCTTTTACTTTATATTTATCTCTTATTTTCAGATACTTTAATTCTTATATTAGTTATGTTGCCTATTTGGCTAATGCTACATTCATGTTATGATTTTCTTTGAATTAATATTATTTGAGATATTTCAGTTATTATTGCTTTCTTTTATTTACATGATTATTGCTTCCCATCTGAAGGAATTTTTATTCCAGTAGATTTACTTTTCCCCTTTTGGTCTAGGTTAAGAAATCAGTAACTCAGGAGTTATCCAATTCAACACAATTGACAATTGTTATCTTTGCTAATTGAATTGAACTTCAATAATCCCAATCTTTTTTTTTAGAAAATAAATAGGATTCGAAGATCAAACTAATTAATCCCTTGACCTTCCCTTGCCTTAGTAAGGGTTAACAAAATGGAATTTAGATTCAATTTTCATTATCATTGATAAGGATAACTAAGACTGGACTTCCAATTTCTCATACCTTGCCAAAAGTTTATCGATTTACAATCTTCATAACCAATAATAAGAACATACCTCCCTGCAATTCCTTGAGAAGACGACCCGAGGTTTAAATACTTCGGTTATCAATTTATTTAGGAGTTTGTTACTTGTCACAACCAAAATGTTTGTAAGAAAGGTTGATTGCTTGGTTTACTAACTATACTTATAACGAGAGCTGACTATAACCTCTTAACCATCAATCTTAAGTTCTCCAGTCACAGCAAACCATAAATAAGGCTATGGTCACGGTTTTAAGGAGGGGTGACCATAGAGGCTGTGGTTACAGTTTAAGTGGGGGTGACCATAGAGGCTATGGTCACGGTTTTAGGTGGCGTGACCATAGAAGCTATGGTCACGGCCAAAACCATGACCATAGATAAGGCTATGGTGACAGTTTTAGGGAGGGGTGACCATAGAGGCTATGGTCACGGCAAAAAACATGACCATAGATAAGGCTATGGTCACGATTTTAAGTGGGATGACCATAGATTAGGCTATGATCACAGTTTTTACGCGTGACCATAGATTAACCTATGGTCACGGTAAAAAAACGTGGCCTAAAATGCCAGAATTTGAACACCAAAACTGTGACCATAGAAACTGTGACCATAGGTCTATGGCCACGGCAGAATAGGCTAGGGTGAAAAAACCGTGACCATTGGTAAAAAACTGTGACCATAGACCTATGGTCACCCTTTTCACTAGCTATGGTCACGGTTTTTCACGGTGACCATAGACCTTTTTTTGTAGTGTAGAGAAGGAAATGGTGATAATGATGATGATCATAATGATGATAATGAAGGTGGAAGAGGAGGAAGAAGAAGAACATAAACCAGAATGTAAATGCGCATATATAAACTTGATGATAATGAAGGAGAAGGAGATAAAGAGGTTAAAGAAGAGGAGAAAAAATCAAACGAAAAAAAATGTTGAAGAAGAAGAGGAAGAAGAGGTGGAGGGAAGAGGAAGAGGTGGTGGTAGAGAAGGAAATGGTGATGATGATGTTAATCATAATGATGATAATGAAAGTGGAGGAGGAGGAACAAAAAGAACATGAACCAGAATGTAAACGTATATAAATTTGATTTGATTGGATTTGGTTAAAAAAAGTTTGGTTGTCTAGCATTTTTTATTAAAAAATAGATTTATTCTTAAAAAAAGTGCTAAAATTTTAATTTATTTTTAAAGTTTTTGCATCGTTTTAGTAATTTTAAAAATGATATCTTTTAATTTAGAGTCTTTTTATTAATTTATTATTATAATAAGTAGTTAAGTATTAATTAATCATATATTAAACACTCACCTGACCAGCTAAACTATTAATTTAACAAACGTATCATATATCAAGAACATTTAACTGATCATATTAATATTTAAAAAAGAAAACTCACAAGAAAACTATTTAAAATAAGTAATAAATAACAATTTTGAGTGTTATCAAACCACCAAATTAAACGAAAACTAAGCGTAAGATAACCAAAGGGGACTCCCAATCGACAATCTCATCTTTAGGGACGAAAAAACATGAACATAATTATATTCTAGGGCAATTAACTAAAATAAAACATTTGGATTTTAATATTACTAAAATGCAATTTTTGAAGTTTTGAGACAAAATTCTAATTTTTTAGAAGTATATGTAAATTGTAGGAGAGGTACTACGGAGTATGAATGCATGTAAACGGTGGGTGGAGTTCTACAGTTTAGGTTGAAAACGCAAATGCATAGAAACTATGGTAGGGGTTCCACGATTTTTGTTGGAGTGTGCAATGAGCATAAATCGCAGTTTATGCTCTACTATAAATACGTGGAAGAGGTGCAGCGGATTATTCATTTCGAAACACTTCCAAGTTCTAGAGAGAGAAAGTGACGTTTTTAGAGAGAGGAGAAGGAGGAAAAGTGGAGTGATTCAGATTTTTCTTGGGCCAGGATCATAGGAGACGAACGCAGTCTTTACCGTCTGAACGGTGTTGCATATGCCATCAAACCAATAGTCAAACTCTGCCTCAGTCTTGGCGTATGCTGCATTCACTAGCAGCCTCCTTGCATCCTGACCCTTGAAACAGCTCGTGTATTCTCACCTCCGAAAAACTGCACCGACAATGAAACAAAACCTGCATGTCTTCGTCTGACCCTATCACAAATGTTTTATACTGCACTCCAATTGAAACAACCGCAATCGGAATCTTGTACAACAGCTTCTTCACCCACTTGGACCCACACAGCCCTGCCTTTTGCAAAATGCTCGTCTTTAGTTCTGATAGAATATTCGTGGAACGCACAAAAACACTGACCAATTCTTTGTCAGTGAACTTAACTCCATGCCTTTTGCTTTTTTTAAATTTTCCAAAACAGTGGACTAGGACCAAAAAACTCTCCTCACTCATTTTTGAGGAAGTGAAAATGACTCTCTACATCACACTACTTCTCTTGGGTGGATATTTATAGGCGAAATAGGTCTAGGCATAAACCGCTGACCCCCTACCACAGTTTATGCCTATTTGCACACTTCAACAGAAACCGTGGAACCCCTACCACGGTTTCTATGCATTTGCGTCTTCAACGTAAACTGTGGTATCCCTTCCACAGTTTACATGCATTCAGAATCCGTGGTACCCCTTCCACGGTTTGCATAGAATTCTAAAAAATTGCATTTTCGTATCAAAGATTCAAAAGTTGTATTTTGGTAATATTGAAACTCCAATGTTTTATTTTGGTAAATTGCCCTATATTCTAATGCACTCGGTGGCGGAGTTTTGTGTGAGCAATGGGGGCCATGATCCCCCAAAAATTTTGTAAAAATATTAGTAGTTCTACTTTAAAGAAAATAAAATTAATTTGTTTGCGTAAATTGATATACTTTCAACCTATGTATTTGAGTTTTATGTCTATCTTCACCATTCTTTTAAACTTTTTATCGTATCCTATTTGACAATAATAAATAGCATATCTTTAAATCAACAACAAGTGGCATATCTTTAAATCAACGTTACAAATTAAATATCATTATAGAATTAATACTAAATTATATTTGGCTTCTCATATATTTTCATGCATTATTTTATTTTTAGAATAATAAAAATTATAATATAATTAGTAGTAATATCAGTTATTAATAAAAGTTATTATTTTATTTTTAAATCAACTTTACAAATTTAATACCATTATAGTATAACACTGCTTACATTAATAAATTTTGATATTTTAATTTTATTAGAAATTTAAGACTTTGTTTTGTTGTATTATATTATTTGATTTGTAATAAAAGTAATAACAAAAATAATTAACCTTGAGACTTTTGAGAGATAAATATTATCAAAAGTAAAATTAATTTTTTAAAATGTTAAAAACCAATTTATAAGTTATAATTGATTTTATATAATTTAAATAAAAAATTAATTTTTAAAAAATAAAAATTAATTTTTAGATAAAAAAAATTTTCTAAATAAAAATAAATTTTTATGTGCAAAAACTAATTTTTTTAATATAAAAACTGATTTTTTTAATTTATTTTTTATTTAAAATCAAATTGATTTATTAACCTAAACAAAATTTTTTATTGATCAAAATCAAAATTATTTTTTGTTAATCTTAACTATATATAACTCTACATATTAATAATAAATTTAAAAATAAAATAATTATATTTATAAATTTTATTTTAATATAAATAATATTATATAATTTTTTATTAAAATTTCTGGCCCTCTAAATTTTTTTTTAAAGCTCCGCCACTGAATGCACCATTTTAAAAGCGAAACCAAACATCTATAATATTAGCTCATTTTATCACGAGGTAGGTTGAGAGTAACACAAACTAACTTACTTATAATGAAACCAAAATTTAAAACTGATATAGGCCAATGAAAATAAAAGTGTTTTGAAATGAGATTATTTAGCAGAAATTACTTGATCAGAGAGTCACTACAAGATTTATATATATTTGTGGGTATTTTTTAGAGGGGTTTTTAAAAACCTCTGCAATTTATTTTATATGTGGCATTTTGATAAACTCCCACCAAATACCTAACAGTAAAATCAATTACCACATAATTAAAATTTTTTCAAAATCCAAGAAACACTCGAAGAGAAATAAGAGAAGGGTGAGAGCTCACCGAAACCCTAAGCTCACTGTAGCATCTCCACCGCCGTCTCCATCGCCGCCGTCACCGCCGTCGCGGCCGCTAAAGTTAATCTCCTTTCTGCTTCTGCTATAAAGCTACTGAGATTGAGCTAAGGCGCTTCCTTCATTAACGCGTTTTTAGATCTAATTGCAATGCCCAAGCCTCTGAGATCGAGAGAAACTGCTTCTTCGGTTAACTCTCCTTAGGCAATGACGCTCGTGTTCTCCATCGACATTCTATCCTTTCTGTACGCTCTTCTTTTCACTCATTCTCAATTTCTGGTTCTCCTTCTCTTTTTCCTTTTTATTCATTTTCTTTGTTTTTAATTCTCAGATTCTGCATGATTTGTTATGTGATATAGCATTCGATGAGTTTTATTATCTATTGATTGATAACATTGTTTCAAATTCTCAAGCACTCCAAGTGTTCGATGAATTGTTTATTCTCTTAATTGAAATCCTGATAAATTGATTTGCTAATTTTTGAATTTTGATTTCGCGACACTCTTTCACTTTGATAATAATGTATATATTTGAAATCCTGATAAATTAATTTTATTTAGAAACAGCTATGTTGCTTGAATCTTAGACTACAGTGAAAATCCATGTGAGCATTAATAACTTTACCTTAAATCCTCTTGTATTTGTGTTTATTGTTCTGTTCTCATCATTTAGCCTTTGAGGTGAAAAATAAAAGAAAGAAAGAAAGATAAGAAGAGATACTAAGTGTTTGAGACTCTACAGAGGCTAGATCCTTGAAGTACTGAAAAACTGGTTAGAGAAGAGCACTCAAGTTGTTGTCACTAATGACGAGCGTATATTAGGACTAGGAGATCTTGGTTGCCAGGTAAACATAGATACTGATTGTGGTTTCTTTCTTATTTAATTTGAAGTTTGTTGTTTGAATTTCCCATCATCAAGCCTTCTCTATCTAGTTTATTTTGATATATTAGTATTTGTATATATTTTATTTTGCAGGCTGTTGTTTTCACAGATATTAGTCTTGAGAAAGCTATTGAGTTCAATGATTTTTGCCACACTCATCAGCCTCCTATTGCTTGTATCAAAACTGAAGTTAGAGGTTTTTTGTAGAGGAAAAGCCAGTTCTGGACTCGGAACTTTGGCATGCATGTGCTGGTTCCCTTGTTTCTTTACCTGCAGTTGGGAGCCATGTGGTATACTTTCCATAAGGTCATAGTGAACAAGTATGTTGAAATATGATATTATTATCATTATTATTATTATTATAAAGTGATGATCATTTTTCTGGGCTTGAAGATTGTTTCTTGCCTCTTGTCTCTCTATTTTGTATTCTTGTTGCCTTAGCTTAGCATGATCTGATTTAATCCTCTTGGAAGCTCTAATTTAACTAGGCTGATTTTTTCTAATTTTTTCAGGCGAAATTTCTAATATGTTTCAACTTAAATATTTTTAAGTTGGTTGATATTTCTAAGTGTATTGAGGCACAGTTATCCAATTACAGATCCTGATGTGGAAGGTAATTAATTAAATTTGTCCACGTAAGTTAAATTCTTAACGAAAAATTATTAGGATTCTCAGTATACATTATAACTCTTACACTGATGTATTAATTGAATTACAAATTATTAACGAGTGTTATAATAAAATTACTTTAACCTATGTGGCATAAATTGATTGGAGTTATGTTACTCTTAGAGCACCTAATAACAACTCATTTTCTATAAAGATACGATTAATTCATCCATATTTATGTTAACACTTATCAATTTTGGATGTTCATATATATATATACAGGGGAAGCATTGATTGAATTTTTGAGGGCCCTCAATGATTCCAATAATTAAATTAAAGATTGGAATAGTTTTTTTGTGAGCCCCTGCTATAGTTGGTCTAATGTTGATTGTAGCAACAAACATGTTATATCTCTGTAGGTTCACAATCTGTATTTATATTCTTTCTTTTTTTTTGTGTTCCCTTTCTTTTTCTTATTTAGTTTTGATTTTTAACAATGCATTAGTTGCTTCTTGCAGGAACTTGGCATCAAAAGGGAATGACTTATCTGGACATATTCCAGATACAATTGCAAACCTTACTGGATTGGCAGAATTGTAAGAACACTATTCTTGATTACATGAAACTTATCCTTATATTGTATACACTATGGCGCTTCTATATATTTTATAAATGTTTTTTATTTCACAGGGATCTTTCATCTAATGGTCTTACTAGAACTATCCCAATGCCACTCTTTTCAATTCCAATATTTAAGTAAATCTCATTACAACTTCATATACAACTTGTTGAGTATTTTCTGACTTTCAATTAACGTCCCTCTAATCTTCATTTTTATTGTATTTTAATTTTCAATTTTTCGAACACACTTCTTTATTGCGGCTCTAGCTTGGATCAGCCTTGTGCTTCTAAACCTTCACTTCCTGGTTTGTTTGCATAAACTGCTATGTTTTGTCCACATAGCTTTAACTAATGTTTAAGAAAGAAGAAGATGTGCTTATATTTTTCCCTCTTATTGCAGGTTCAACCAACAAACCAAAATTTGTAAAGATTGTTGGTTTTTCAAGTTGTGGTTTATTTGCACTGATAATTCTTAGGGCTATCTTTGTATATAGATACAATCACTTGCACAGACATAAAACTGATGTCTTTTTTGATGTTTCAGGTAAGGAAAAAAAAGCATTCCCTTCAATGCAAGTTTCTTTTCTAATAGCACACATTAATAACAAGTAAACCACAAATTTATTTGCTAATAAAGTTTGAAATGCTGATAATTTCGTCCTGAAAGAATGAAACAAGCACATGATACTTGAAAGGCACCATTTTGTAAAATTTCACATATCCACATGATTAGAAATGAAATTTTCACATACTAAAATTTTGTTAACTAAATTGTCAGCCTATAATATGCCTCTGTTAATTATTAATTAAAATGCAAAAAAAAACATTTGTGCACATATATGTATATGAATGATTTTAGATACCTTCAAAGCATCATAAATGTGATGGCATCTAAAAAAATTATAACAGAAGTTAAGTACCTTGTGAAATTTGCAGGTGAAGATGAGAGCCAAATTTTCTTTTGGCAACTGAGAAGATTTTCATGGCGTGAACTGCAACACGCGACTAAAAATTTCAGCAAAAGCAATGTAATTGGCACAGGAAGATTTGGAAAAGTTTATAAAGGAGTACTCTCTTTTTTTAGTTCTCAGGTCAGTTTGGGCATCATGCCCAGTTTTTGCTTTAACACCCTTTTTTTTTGGAATATATGTATTTTCATAATTTTTTCAGAAAGATCAAATTTTATATCAGATAGTCACTACACCAAATTAATCATATAGCTACACTTGATTTATGACCCTTATTTTAAGGGTCTCTATTCATTAATATAGTGACATTTATATATGTAATTTTTTAACTGTCACTAATCTAATCACTAATCACAATCTCACCCTTTTTTTTATCCTATTTTTTCAAAAAGCATATTCACACTTTCACCGTGAGAAAGAGAAGAGAAACTAACAACCATCACCGTGCTACAGTTCCCGTTTGCCATCGCGATTCAAGTTCGCCATTCGCCATTCACCGTCGCAGTTCGAGTTTGCCGTTCACCCTTCACCATCGCGGTTCGAGTTCGCCATTCGTTGCTCACCGGCGCGGTTCGAGTTCGCCATTCGCCGTTCACCGACGCGGTTCGAGTTTGCTGTTCGCCGTTCACCATCGTGGTTCGAGTTCGCCATTTACTATTCTCCATCGCGATTTGAGTTCGTCGTCCCGGTCCCCCACGCTGTTGTTTCTCTTTCCCTGTTTCGCCAGTGCAAACCCTAATTCCCTCCTGTCGGCGACCATTTCTTCTCTTCCAACCACAATATTGAACACCAGTAGTTAGTATTTGATTATTCTTCTACTATATTTATTTCTCCTACAATTTTTTTGTTGTTCATCTGATAGTGAATAACCTATACATGATTGTTATTCTTTGGTCCTGTTACTTGTGATTTTCAATTGTTCATTGATTCTTCATCTAAGAGATTATGCTTTATATCTTATTATATGGAGGATTGTTTTGTTGGAAGCTTTAAATTTTGTTTGTCTTAAAATTCATTTTGATTTTACTTGCACACAACCTGCTCGATGAAATGTTTCAACTAAACAGTTTGATCTCTCTCTGATATTCTATTTGACTATGGTTTCTGGCAAAATGTTGGCACTGATCTGAAAAGTGTGTTGTTGGTAGTTGTAATGAGGTGAAGATTTTCAAGTTCTGGTATTTAATATCTGTTTTTTGGTTTTTGACGCAATAATGGAAGCTCAGGTAGATAGATCTGTGAGCTGTGGGAGGAAAGGAAAGCGCTTGAATTGTGAAACTGAAAAGCATCGATCAAGATAGCGGGTTTATCTTGTTTCTTTTTATGTCCTTGGTTGAGAGCTTAACACCTGTCACGGAAGCCCACCCAACATTGTTCAAAGTAATGACACTCTCAAACCCCTCTTTTTTTTAATCATTTTATTTTCAGCATTTCATGGATAACACTTTTATTAATTAATGAACAGTGACAATCAATACTTTTTGCAAAGCAGCTAGCTACTACTAAGCCCTAACTAACAATTTGCATCATGTGTATGTGTTAGGGAGAAAGAAGAGAAAGCTACAAGTACAGGGAGAAGGAGAAGGTAAAAGGGAGGGGTGTGGCTGAGATCGAAGACGCTTAAAAACAAAGCAGAAAGAGTTAGATTGACGGTACACATTAGACAGAATAGATAACACTGTAGGGGCCGGGCCATATATCTTTTCACATGTAGGTTTAGTTTTGATGATATTGAAGATGTGCAAGTAATAATATCTCTGTTTCAAGGTTTCAAGCTCTCTCTTCGACAAGTAGTACTCCTCCACTGTAATAATATCCCCTTTTAGAGTGATTTTAATTTCATTTCTGATGTGTTTCGCAGGGGATTACAAGATTCTTACTCTAATTCCTCACTTCAATTAGGTATGTGTGCTTTATCCTTATGGAGTTATAGTAACGCTTCAATAATTTCTTTCTTTGCTTTTTTAAATAGAAAATGTTGATTTGTAAGATAAATCAGGCTCAAGTCCTATCTCTATGCATTTTATGTTAATTTTGCCAATCCAATCAGGAGCAGGAATTAGAATTATTCTGAATAAAAGATGAGGCAATTCATTTCATATGTTTCTCCATGATTCAAAAGCTTCAATTGCCGTTTAGCATGTATTTGAGCTTCAATTGATGTTCCTGCATATTTGCTACATTTGTGATGAATCTATGTGACTTAATTAACATTTTTAATTTGTTAAGAACTTAGTAAAACTAGTGAATAATGCCAAAGTTATGACCAAATTCAGCCATTGTGAGTTTCTAGTAAACTTCATTGTTTGCTTGAAATTATCAAATTTATAGCACTTGATTAAAAAGCTGAGAGAACTAATTATCTAACAAATGTTAAAAATCTTGACATTTTGACATGGATAGATTTAAGTTCCCTGTTTTGACATGTTAATTGCTGATTTTGATTTTAATTTTGATTTTAATCAGCCAAAAAATGCACAGAGTCTGCTAAACTTGAGAAAAACAAGCAGTGCCCTTTTAATAGAGTCTAGAAAGTCGTTTTGTGATTTTTCATGAGCTTGTGGTTCAGATTCATGTGATTGTGCAGAAGATGTTGCATTTATCAAGTATGATTTGTCAATTTTATGATGAGTTGTAGATCCTCCTTCAATGCCTTTATAATGGAGCTTTGAAATGTTGTGCTGCAAACATGTCTTCATACTCTGCTCTTTTGTGACATTCCTATTACTGAGACAATTAATAATAGATAGTTGTTTCAACTGTAGTGCACTAGTAGTAGTCACATATATATGACATCTTGTGCAACTTCCATTGTAATAATGATATTATCATTTAAACTTTCTATGACAAAACAATTGTTAAAAGGTTAAAATTATAAGCATATTTTTATCCCACATCATATTGCAAGCAGTGCTTAACTATAATTAAAAACCTACTTACATTAATAACCGGATTTTGTTTTAACAAAAAATTAATTCCATGTTTACACTTAGTTTTGAATCAGATTGGATTAAAAAATTAATTTAAATAGATATGATGCAAATTAAATCGTTTGAATCAAATTGTATAAGATTAACACATAAAATAAATTTGATATAATGAAAAATAATTAAAACAAATTAGGCTGGTTTTACCTTTTAAACCGATTTATTATTTTTTTTTAGTTGTCAAATGACGTAAATTCAGTTGTCATGAAAAATAAAATAAATATATACATATTTTATTTATAGTGTAAATATTTTATTTGTGTGTTATCTAACTTGTTTATAATTGTCATTTGCCTTATAATTGCATTGTTTCTATTTCATTTACATACCCCCAAATTAATCAAATCTTGAAATTTGTCTTGTTCAGTATTAATACACATACATGGAAGACCTTGTTTTTTATTTAACGTTTAGATTAATGCGAGTTTTTTTTTCTCTTCTTTTTTAATAGGTTAATGCAAGTGGTTCAGTTCAGAACAAAGGTTAGACCCTTGAAACTGTCGACCATAAGGATTCCAAGGAGCCCGAGGTATTGAGAATCAGGGGTTTTAAATTTAACAAAGTTGATCAGCTAGAAGCAAAATACACCGAGCCTGGCAAGTTTACCCTCAAGCCTTGAACCTGCATCTGCTCTTAAGAAATTTTAGCCTCTCATCTGTAAGTGTTGTTATGAACTGGGTTCTTTAGTATTTATTTAGTTTAATATTTTTTGGATGACTGGTTGTAAGTCTTTAGTATTTTTTGGACTTTGAACTTGATTTCAAGTGGCAGAAGCACATTTCAATTTTATATTTGTTTTATATAATAGGAGAAATGCTATTTATTTTTTAAATTTTCAGTTTTTAGTCAATTTTTTTATTTAAATAATATTATTTAATTAATTTGAATATATATTTTTATAAGAAGTTACTTATTTTTTTATGAAAAGTTACTTATTTTTTAATTTTTTTTTAAAGACTAAATGATAGATAATTTTAAAAACTATATTTTTATTGCATGGTACTTTTCATAGTTTAGTATTTATTGCATTGTAGATAGAATTAAAGATATACTCTTGTTTGAAATTTGAAGGAATATTCTTATATTGGTTCAATGGATAAGTCATGGATCACAAAGCCACGAAACTCAATAGAGTATGAGCGAGGGGTTAGGAGGTTTATTGATTTTGCCTTCGAAAATAGTTTAGCTGAAGCAACTGTATGCCCTTGTTTGAAGTGCGATTTTAGAAAAAAAGTGACAAAGGGTGAGATGTACGATCACTTGATATGTACCCAATTTCCGAAAGAATATACACTTTGGTTTTATCACGGAGAGACTGAGGTAGGGGATCCCAGTAGTAACGTCTCAAATAGTGATGCTTCAAATGCTTTTGATGATTTTAATCAAGATTCTATTCATGACATGCTTGGAGATGCTTTTGGAACTGATATGCACTGGGCAAATGAAGTCTCATTAGAGTCAGATGAAGACATTGATGGAGTTGAAAGAGTGATGCCAGATGTAGCTGATGCAGCGGAGTTTGAAGAATTAGCAAGTCATGCAGAACTACCTTTGTATGAAGGGTGTACAAGATATTCAAGATTGTCTTTTTTGGTGAAGATGTATCATATTAAGTGTATATGTGGGATGACTGACAAGGCAATGTCGATGATATTTGAACTTTTACATGATGCATTTGAACATGCAAAGATTCCGAGTTCATTTTATGAAGCAAAGAAAACTATCTTGAAGCTTGGTATGAATTATGAGAAGATACATGCATGCCCGAACAATTGCATGCTGTATTGGGGTGAAGACAAGGAGAAAGAAATGTGTAAAGTTTGCAACAGGTCTAGATGGAAACTAGATACAAAGGGTGGTGAGATTCAAGAATCAAATGATGGGAATATTAGGAAGAAGGTGCCTGCTAAAGTTCTTCGTTACTTTCCACTAAAACCTTGTTTGCAAAGGTTATTTTTGTCTTCAAAGACAGCCGAGGCCATGAGATGGCATGATGTTGCTCCTAAGGAAGATGGTGTAATGACGCATCCTAGAGATTCAGAAGCTTGGAAGATGTTTGATTTAAAAAACACTTCATTCGCAGAGGATCCACGAAATATACGTTTGGCATTAGCTACTGATGGTATTAATCTCTATCGTAGTATGAATGCAAATTCTAGTACCTGGCCAGTTATTCTCATTCCTTACAACACTCCTCCTTGGATTTGTATGAAGCGGACGTCTTTTATTCTTTCAATGATAATTCCTGGAAAAAAGATGCCAGGAAACAATATAGATGTCTACTTACAACCGTTGATCAAAGAGCTAAAAGAGTTATGGAATGAGGGCGTGGATGCATATGATTCTTTTGAGAAAAAGGCGTTCAAATTGCATGCGGCGTTGATGTGGACTATAAGTGACTTTCCTGGGTTAGGAATTCTCTCCGGGTGGAACACGTACACTGGACTTGCTTGTCCATCTTGTAACTTCGACTCTGTTCCTTTTCAACTTCCTCATAGTAGAAAATCATGTTTCATAGGACATCGTCGTTTTCTTAATCAAAGGCATCGGTTTAGATTGAATAGGGTTCGATTTAATGGAGAGCAAGAATTTTGTAATCCACCGAAGAGGTTATCTGGTCTTGATATACTTGAGCAAGTCAAGGACATCAATGTCACATTTGGTAGAAAAGAAGAGGCAAAAGTTAGGGGGAAAAGAAGACGTGGTGAGCGTGCTGCAGAAGGTGCTAAGCAGTGGAGGAAGAAAAGCATTTTTTTTGAACTTCCCTATTGGAAGTATAACCTATTGCGTCACAATCTTGATGTGATTCATATAGGAAAAAATGTATGTGATAATGTGATATACACGTTGCTAAATGACAGCACCAAGTCAAAAGACCACCTCAATGCTCGAAAAGATCTTAAAGCTTTAGGCTGTAAACAAGATCTTTGGCCAGATGAGAATGGAAAGTACGCTCCAGCTATCTTTACACTGACTAATAAAGGCAAGAAGGCTTTTCTATCAACTTTAAAAAATATTAGTGTGCCAGACGGGTATTCAAGTAGCATATCTAGGTGCATTGATGTTGACAACCTTAAGATCAATGGGATGCTAAAAAGCCATGATAATCACATATTAATGCAACAATTGCTACCATTAGCCATGCGAACGAGTTTGCCTAGTGAAGTTTCAGCAATCTTTATTGAATTGTGCTCGTTCTTTAGGAAGTTATGTGAAAAAAGATTGATTATTAAGGATTTAGACAAGTTGCAAGATCAAATTATGCTCACTCTATGCCATATGGAGATGTTATTTCCTCCATCCTTTTTTACAGTTATGATTCATTTGGTGGTTCACCTTGTTGAAGAAGTTAAGCTTGGAGGTCCTGTACACTACCGGTGGATGTATCCGATAGAAAAGTAACAAAGAATAAATTTCTTTACCTTGATTTTAAAATAGTGTATAAGTTTCCTATTAATATTAACAGTTTTGGCTTAATTAATAGGTACTTGGGACAACTAAAATCTTATGTGCGTAATAAAGCACAACCAGAGGGCTCTATTGCTGAAGGTTATCTTATGCAAGAGATCCTTACATTTTGTTCAAGATACCTGGACAATATTGAGACAATATGGAATCGACGTAAGCGTGTTGGTAATGAGCCTACCCAGATAGATCCCAATTCATGAATATCTAAGCTGTTTCCTCAAGTTGGAGAATCAAATACTGGTTTCACATATTTTACTTTATCACCAATTGAGAAGAGGCAGGCTCATAGGCATGTTTTGACAAATTGTCGTGCAGTTGATAACTATCTTAGGGATTATAGATATATTGTGAAGAAAAGATTAAGAAGCCGAACAAGGGATACTACTGAGATAGACAAAAAGGTTCATAGAGAATTTGTTGATTGGTTCTCTAATCATGTAAGAGAAACTTTACTTATTTCATTTTCTATTTTTGCAATATGTCTATGACTAACACAAACATGTTAATGTGCTTTTAGATTTGTACTAATCTCAACAAACTTCCTGATGTGGATAAAGACATTCTTATCAGCCTTTCTCAAGGACCATATGACCAAGCAAGAAAGTTCTCTTCATATGATGTTAACGGATATAGATTTCGAACTTTAGCAAGGGATAATGGATTAAAAACTCAGAATAGCGAAGTTTTTGGTACATTTGGAACAAGAAGTTACTCAAGTAGTAAAGATACCCGAATGAACTTTGGTGCGGTACCTTATTATGGAAAGTTGGTAGACATCATTGAGCTTTTCTACAATGGCTTTACAGTTCTCTTGTTTAAATGTCAATGGGCAAACACAACTAGCCCTAGAGGAATCAAAAAGGACAATTTGGGTTTTTTATCTGTGAACTTTACAAGGCTCATACATACTGGTGAACATGAAGATGACGAGCCATATATTAAAGCTTCTGAAGCCCAGATGGTATATTATGTGGATGATGAGAAAGAAAAAGGATGGTGCATACCAATTCACCATGATAATTATCCACCACAAGACTTAGAGTCTCTTTTTCCAGATGAAAATACAAATATAAAATTGGCGAGAATAGTTGTAGATGATGATCTTCCAATAATCAATGAAAACTATGATGAGAATGAGGATATGCTTGTGTAAAAGACATTGAAGTTTTTCAGAAGTTACTAAATACATTTTCAAAGCATTTAAATATTTTTTCTTGTTTGGCAATTATGAGGACTGTTGGGAGAATTCCTTAGGAGGATCTAGAATTATTCTTGTATTTTAGATGACATTGCTTCATTTGAATGCCTAGATTCCTCCTTTGTTTGGATTAAATTGCCTTTATCTTGTAAGGAAGAGAAAGAGCTTTCAAAGTGCTCCTTGTTCTTCTCTGTTTAGTTTATAATATAGTGGGCAACTGGGCCTGCACTTTTACAGAATTTATACAAACTTCAACTTGGTCAACTTTGAAAACTTCTGGCAAAGCTCCAGTATGTATCCCTTATTCTTTTATAATTTTTATCTTAAGAATCCTTATAAAATCTCAGAACTTGTACTAGAAGTACGTGACATTTCACATCAGTATTTCTCTAAGACTAACAAAATAGAAAGATAAATTTGTGAGTTTTAGCAATGAATGTTCCTCTATTTTTATAGAAATTCAATAATGGCTTGTTAAGTGCCCTTTTATCATGTTGGTTTCCTAGGTGTCACGTGGAGGCCAATCAGCTAACCCTGTTGGAACAAGCTTAGTAATTTTTGGTGGACAACATGCAAAGGGGACTCTTTTGAATGATCTGCATATTCTTGACCCTGGAGACCATGACATGGGATGAAATTGATGCCATGTAAGAAGTTTTTTGACTATATCTAAAATTTTTGTTTTCGGTGCTCTATTTTGCTGTAATTTATCATAATGATTATATTCTCATATTGATATTTGCAATTTTTACTTTGAAATCTCTTGTTTCTTTTTAATTTTACTAGCACTCAACACGTTCGATGAAATGCTTTAACTAGATTTCTTTGAATGCTCAATTTCTTATTTCTTCTCTTGATTTTTTTAATATTTTTGTGCGACATCATGATCTGGTTAGTGCACTTCTTGAATTCTGTAAATTGCTACTTTAAAGATGGAAAAGCTAATTAAATTAGCCGAACTTTAGTCTGGGATTTCACCTTTCTATCTTGGATTCTTGGTGTTAAAAATCTATCAATTCAACCATATCCACTTCATTCTTTAGATAAATTGATCTTATCCATAATTAAAATTTCAAGACATTTAACTTATACACTCATGGTATCTAATAAAAGTGATTGAAGCTCATGTATTGAGTACTGTGATGATCAACAATCTTCAATTTTAGGTCCCCATGATGTTAAAATTAGAATTAAAGCTATTGGTATATTTCTTTGTTATATTTCTTTTTCAGGGGAAAAAAGGTTGTGATTCAAAGATTTGCATGTTCCAAGGTTAATGCATTGGGGTTGGATATCATTTTTTTCCCCAAGGTCAAACAAAACTAGATATTTAATCTCATGTTGGAAAAGCATTATGATCCAAGTGTATATGATATACTATTTGGGTAACTCTGTTTGAGTTGAAGGATTGTAGCTTCTGATCCAAGTGTTTATGTAGTGAATATATTGAATTTAGTGCTTTATATGTAACTGTAGCTATAGAATTCCAATTAGGATATTAATACAAATGTCTCTTGTCTGTACTTGCAGCATATTCCTAAAACCAGTGAAAAAATTTCATCATGTGATGAAGAAGTATCAGATCACCAAAGGCTACTAGATGACAGCTCTTGGTTTATTTATGATTTATAATTTTTTTAGTCTGAGTTATTTTTTAGGTAAAAAGTAAAAGGTATATCTAACCTGTAAGATAGTTTAAGATTTAATGAATAGCATCTGAATTATACTAATATCATTTTTAAAGGATTCAACTTCATTGGCTGTTTTTTTTTTAGAAATTTGCAATATAGGGCATTAATGCCATAATCTTCCTTGCAGATTTGGAATCTTGGCTCTCTAGACCCTAATTTTACATTGGATGCTCATCAGAAAGGAGTGAATTGTGTTGATTACTTTACAGGTGGTGACAAACCTTACCTAATAACTAGATCTGATGATCACACTACAAAGGTTTGCTTTCTGTTTTCCATTTTCTTTACACTTTGCTAAGATTTATTTGCCTTTTATGTATCTATAGATTGGAATTATTACATAGATAAAACCTATGAAACAGGTATGGGATTATCAGACTAAAAGTTGTGTCTAGACTTTGGAGGGTCACACACATAATGTATCTGCTGTATGCTTTGATCCTGAGCTTCCTATAATTATTACTGGTTCTGAGGATTTTAAATATTTATTGTTATTGTCACTGTCAGTAATGATCTAGGAGCTTTGTTGTTGATCATTCTTCTTAACCAATGGATTTCTAGCATGGTTTAATTTCATCTTTATTAGCATGTTTATTTACTGCATTTCATGAATTCTCATAAAATTGTTATTAGCAATATTCACCAAATGCATTCTAATAATTGCATTATCTCATTTGTAGAGGAAAGAGTTGCTTGTGAAGCAATTGTTGAAACTGGATACTATTGAGGTTGAAGGTGAAGCGAAGTAGTTGTGGAGAAATTTTGAGGATTAAGTTACAAGTACAATTGTTAGCTTTATATGTTTGGATTAAGTTGGGATTTTTTGAATTTACATTTTATGGATTATGACTATGTAAAATTTGTGCGATTGAGTTTAAATTTATTGAAATATAGTGCCATTTATTGTTTTGTTGGTAGACACATAAATTATTATTTATAATAGAAATGATTTATGCAATAATTAATAAAAGAAAGCATTGATATTGGAGAGATTATGACAGTTTAAAACAGTCACTAAATAAAGGAAAAAACTGTCACAGAAATTAGTAACTTAGTGACGGTTTTAAATTAAAAAATCGTCACTAAAAATATTGTGACAGTTTAAATAATCACTAAATATACCTAAAAACGGTCATAAAAACTAGTAACTTAGTGACGGTTTAAAATAGTTATGAAATATAAGAAAAAACTGTCACAGGAATTAGTAATTTAACGACAGTTTCAAAACGTCGCGAAATACATCATAAAAAATACCTTTACAAGTGTTACAAATTAGTGACGGTTTTATATTTCAAAAACCGTTACAAACAATTTAGCGACACTCCTTACCAACGGTGGTCCAAAACCGTCACTATGTCAACTAGCGACGCTCAAATCTGTGACGTTTTTTTTAACCGTCGCAAAACCATTTAGTGACAGTAAAAACCGTCGCCAAGCATTAAAAAAAACCGTCGCCAAAATGCTCTTTTGTTGTAGTGAGTTATTAGTTGATGTATAAAAAATCTGGTATTATATTGTTGTTGCTTAGTCAAGTCTGATCTAATTCTACCTATTTAATTATCTCATCTTTATTGTTTAGAATATCATCGAATAGATGTACTTTTCACTATGTTAATTGTTTGTGTTTTATTTAATGATAACTTAGGATCAATCTCATCCTTGTGTATCTATTTTCTTCTCCCTTATTGTCAAGATTGCATTATTATTGGATTATGTTTATACTTTGCATCATTACTTCATTTTTAGTTCATGGATAGTAATTTTGAAGAGAGGGCAAACTACAACTATACAAACACTTATCTGTTTATATGTTATTGTTTTTGATCTAGTATTGCTTAATTTGAAATGGTGCAGGTATGAGTTCCAAGGTCCACCAGATGCATTCTCTGCTTCAGTTCATGAATATAAAATACTCTCTAAAGGTCTTTTGGGATTGCATTCATATTTTCATTTTGAGATTTTTATGTAATTAGATGATATTGAAATATTGAAGTTGTTTTATTTTACTTTTTAAAGAAAAACAATAATAGTTATGTAGAAGAATATCATATGGAATTATGTTTGGAACTATTGACATTGCGGATTTTTTTATATATAGAGTTATGTCTTATATTGAGGAATTGTGTTATAAAGGATTTAGTTTTTAAATTTTGATATTAAAAAATAAATTTTTAATTTGAGAATATGTAAATAAGATGAGATTAATGAATGATTTGAAATTAAAAATAAATAAATACTTACGGGGTTTGTAGAGGTTTGAAAATCTCATAAAATAGTTTATTTTTGTTAAATTAAAAAATCAATTTGTGGGGGTTATAAACTGTCACAAAAGTAATTTAAAACTGTCACAAAAGTCTAATATAAAACCTCCACTAAACATATACAAAACCCCACTGAATAAATTGTGGAGGTTTTTAAAAACCTCCACAAAAGACCTCGTGGCACCTCAAATTTTGGGGGTTTTAGAAACCTCCACAAATTATTTAGTGTGGGTTATAAACCTCCACAAATAGGAGAAAAAACCTCCACAAATAAACAAAAATCTTGTAGTGAGTTCACCCACCATTGTGATTGTTTCTTAAGTTACGAGTTATAACATGTTGATCAAACATGAATATAACATACTTGATATAGGTGAATGATTATATATATGGAATTATGCTGGAAATTAGTTAATCAAGCTGGAAAAATAAGGGGATGTTAACCTTCCAACTTAATAGATTTGTGGCATATATATGAGTGACTTCAATGAAATTGTTTGTATTATTTGATACTTCATATGAGATCTTGAAAAGAAATAAAAGATCGTTTCACACATTTTGTATTAACTAATAGGATTACTACTGATAACTAATATTATCTTATAAAATTTAGTATTTGAAAAGATTAGTACTTAGGTGGTATATTATAAATAGCTATCTCTTATATGTGTGTGTGTAGACACCAAAAAAAATCAGTTATTAATTTAGTCATTGGTATAAAATATTAAAATAATATGTTAAAATATAACATGTGTATAATATACAAATATATAATATCTGATTTTGTGACTATTTTTAACGTTCATATAGATTTAATACACAAATATATAATATTTGATTTTGTGACTATTTTTGACGTTCATATAGATTTTTTTCAAGTGCATTATTTTAAAACAAAGAATAACTAATAATGTAACTCAATCAAACAAAGTGTAAGACAGTAGAGTAGGACTCTAAATAATTGTTTGCTAATTAATTAAAGTTGAAGCATAATATCAATTGGGGATAATATGAAGTACATGAGGAAAGATAATTACCTTCTCTTTCAATTTTCTATTTTCTTCAAGAAGGCATTTTTCCTGAAGTGAGATATCAAAGAGAGAAAGGCAATTCTAATAAACATCATGCCCCAATAAAAGAAATAGAACATACAAATTATATATCCATGTAATCATGCAAGTAACATCACATTGATTACCTGTTCCTTTAGCGTCTCTATTTGCTCCCTGAACAATTGGTTCTGGGTACAGCAAGGACCATGTTAATTAATGTTACTTTTTCTTATTCAAAATTGAGATTATTCAAAATGATGATGATGATGATGATATATATGTAAGATTATGAACATAGACAGATATATAAATATACCAAATTCTTGTACAAATTAAAACTGGAAGACAAGTAACAAGTTTTTGAACCTTCTTCAACACCTTCATCCAAAAAGAAATATTCATTCCTAAATGAATATGTTTTAATTAAGAGCACTAGCCACATGTAAAAGTACATATACAAATGATGAATATACGTTATTTCACCTATTTTTAATATAAAAATACAAATGAAAATAGGTGAAGTGGACAAGAGATGATATATGAATAAAGTTTAAGCTAGATGTTGATCACTCATTAATTGTTTGGAATTGCAGAAAATAAATAAGGTTTAATTCAAAAGATGGTCCAACAAATATCCTACAATTTTTCCAATATTGTCTTTTCAGAGATTAATGATAAAAAATAAGTCATAATGTGTGCGTATTATTTTAAATTTTTTAATATATATTTTATATTTTAATATATATTTTATACAAATGATTTTGATAAATAATTTTTATATACAAATAACTTGATTTTAGAGTAAAGTATCGTTTTTGTCCGCAACGTTTGGGGTAAGTTTCAAAGTTGTCTCTAACGTTTCAATCGTCCTATTTAAGTCCTTAACGTTTTAAAATTGACTCAATATTGTCACACCGTTAGGGATCCGTTAATAGAATTGACGGCAGAACAAAATTAAGACGATTTTGAAACGTTATGGATTTAAATAGGACGAAAACGTTAGAGACAAAAACGATACATAAACATAAATTTTAATTTAATTTTATCTTTCAATAATATTAATTTTTTATTGTACATATTATTCAATTATTTTTTAATTACATCTAAATAAATTACACTTAATCACATTACTTTCATTTTAAATAAATTTATTTTTCTATAATTTTAAAGAATTTTGATACATTAGAGACAAAAGGAATAATTTATATTTTATTGTATATATATATATATATTGCAACTTTATATACTAGTCATTCTACAAATATTTCATGATAACTAAAAATCTTTAAGAGTAAAATTATAAAAAAAATTAATTTATTTAAAATGAAAGTAATATGATTAAGTGTAATTTATTTAGATGTGATTAAAAAATAATTGAATACTATGTATAGTAAAAAATTGATATTATTGAAAGATAAAATTAAAATTTATTTTTATGTATCATTTTTGTCCCCAACGTTTTTGTCCTATTTAAGTCCCTAATGTTTTAAAATTGTCTCAATTTTGTCCCACCGTCAATTCTGTTAACGGATCCCTAACGGCAGGACAACATTGAGTCAGTTTTGAAACGTTAGGGACTTAAATAGGACGATTGAAACGTTAGGGACAACTTTGAGACTTACCCCAAACGTTGGGGACAAAAACGATACTTTACTCCTTGATTTTATGATCTGTCAGAAATTTGTTAATAGTTGATTTATCATATGTGAGTTATGGTAGACTAGCTAATAATTTTGAATGTTTATATACAATTTTCATATCAATCCTGTCTAGGTGAACAATGAGAAGTGCGAACAACAGACTCTATTTCGAACTCATTAACCATTCAATTTTACTCTCATCATAAACCCATCACCTTTACCTAATTTCACTTTGTCTAATTACACCCACTTTTAACCCAGACTCCCTTTTCACTGCAACCAGCACTCTGTTACCTACTCCAGAACGCAACCCCCCTTGCTAGCGAGGAAGCTCCCCAACACTGCCATCTCTTGTTGTCACCAACCCGAGTGCAGGTGAATCATTTCGTATTAAGAACAAACATCTAACTTATATAAAGAATAAACATCTCATTTGCATTAAAAACAAACACCTTTTTGTAAGAAAAATAAACATTCACATGCATATAAAATTTTCACTGCATACCTTGGCATCACGTTGGTGTCGTGAATGACAGTGACGATGAGAGCATAAGTTCGTGAAAAAATGCACGACTACGACTGCATGCAGTGCAGAAACAACGACGTTCTTGAAAGAAAATGCACCTCGCCACAAAGATAGGCTGCTGCACGACACCAATGAAGGCACGACGAGACTGGGTTGCGTGCTGTGGTTGGGGAGGCGCGACGAAGTATAGATACGTGCGGTAGTTGCAAACGCACGAGGAAGCCGGACTATGTGCAGTGTTTTGTGAGAGATGGCGGGGGATTGTAGGAAGCGGGGGTGTAATGCGGTGCGAGTGTGAAGAGTTTGTGGTCGTTGAAAATCAAATTCAAAATAAAAATTATATTTAATTAATTCAAAATTTAAATTTTAAAATTAAATTTTTTTAAATCTATTATTTATTTACATTGTTCAAAAATAGCGTTATTCTCTTATACTTTCTCTTTTCATATTTATTATGTTGGATAACATTTCTAAAAGATTTACGACACAACGAAGTATTTTAATTTTGAGTTTATTTTCAGCTATTGCGAGTTGATGTGGCCTATAATGACTCTAATTATGCGAATAAAAATAACATTGCAGTTGCAATTCCAAATAAAAACTAAACTTTAAAACCGAATGTACTAGAACGCAAGATGGATAAACAACATAAATAGTTAGAATGAGAAAGCTGACATGAGTTTGAATTAAGCGAAGAACATATATACCTTTCTTGCCCTAACTTTGGTTAAGCTTCGTTCGAGCTGATTCTCTATCTGTTGTAACTCTTCAATGGGGCATGAATCCAAACCATCTCCCAAAAGCTTTCTGCAACAATATTGTGTTTCTCACTTCATCAGTAATGCAATATGATGATGATCATTGATCAGCACACTAATGAAGTCATCAAATTAAGCTATTAAATAAAGTTAGTACTTAAAACCTTTTAGAAACTTCTAGTTGCTCTAGCTTCTTTGTGATGTTGATGTCATCACCTTCCTTTACCTGCTCCGATCCATGTACGGAAGAAACAACAAACATTCACTATAGCTTGCAGATAGCTAGAGAATGAATATAATGGATATTAAGGGGCTAATTATTAACCTGTGTATTTTCTTGGATTTGTTTGGTGTTGAGGCTATGTAGATCCTTGACCTTCCTTTGATAGCGTTCCACTATTTTGTTTACACTGAAACATCTCCAAATGCATAATAACATCAGCAACAATGTAAAAAGTGGCTTACACAAGAGACTCATGACTTACTACTAATAATAATATCATATCTACTCGATAAAGCATTCATGGTTATTAATTTGTAACACTTGGTGAGTTGAGTATCAGTCGCAACGTCTTTTACATAATACACTAGTATCAATCAGACACTACTTTAACTAAAGGTACGTAATAAGGACATCCAAATTATTCACCAGCTAAGAGCGAGCTCTAACTATTCACACATGCCTCTCATGAGCTACAAGATTTTTGAAAAATTACCACAAAAATTAGCTATAATAATGAAAGAGATCAAGGCTTTATTAGACTTTATTTTTCAGATGTTGCTTCTATTAATTAATCTTTGCTCGAGATTTATAACATAGCATCACGTTAAGAATCAATGTTCCAACGATTTCAATCAGTGACATTTCAATTAGCCTTCCACCCATTAGAATCCTAAGCACTAATTTAATGATGAGCTGTAAAATTTTGTGAGAATCATTGCTGCAAAATTAGCTATTACGGTGGAAGAGTCTAAAATCTTATAAGATTCTCTTTCCAAATATTGGTTCACTTATATGAAACTCTCTTTTATGTATTGGCTGCTCGAAAATCATAAAAACTTCCAATAATACGCAGGACCACTACTTTCATCCCAGAACAAATATAATAATCTTGAAGAATACTATAATATCAATAAACAATGTTGGAAAACTAATAATCTAAAATAAACAATGTTGGAAAACTAATAATCTATAATTTTATACCTGCAATATTTATAATTACATATTTATTATATTTAATATTATTTATTTATTTTAAAAATAAATAAAAATACAAAATAAAATAAAATATATAATTAAAAAATATTAAATAAGATAATTTTATAAACTGTTTGAAACTTATTTTTTATTATTTTTCAAATATTTTTGGATATCAATAGATAATTAGATATGTTCAATGCAAAGTTTGTAATATTAATAAATAATATGACACTATTATTGTTTCAATATTCTAAAATCCCAATAATTTCCGTGATACCAACATATGATGTATGAATAATGCTACACATTTAAATTTTTTTTGTTAACTAAAATCAACCAAGTTAGTTTAATATAATAAAAATCAGTTATAACTAGTATTATTTTAAGTCTTATTGTTTAATTTATTTGAATTTAGTTCATAAAAAGATTTGAATATGTAACATTAGTCATGATGCATTTGGGCTGAATTTGTTTATAAATACTAGATATTGAAATAAGATTATAGAAATACAAAATTATGTTTAACAGATAAAGATAAATATAAACATTATATCTTAAAATATTAAATTAATATATTTTGTGTTTTTCTTAACTAAAAATACACAAAAACACTAATATAAAACATAATTCATTTTTTTATTTTTTATTTTTTTTTGTAATTACTTTTTTATTATATTTTTCTTTCTAAAATTTTTTATATAAAAAAATGAATAAAGAATGTTTTAGACACAAATAATCAACTACCATTAGTCACCATATATATTTAATGCTTATAAAAAAGTTTATTATACTACTATAAAATATTAAATTTAATTATTTTTGTTATTGATTGCTTATTAAAAAATTATAAAATAATATATATATATATATATATATATATATATATATATATATATATATATATAATAACTGAACAACTTAAGACATTATTATTAACCAATGCAAGGAAGCCGAGGGGAATAATATTTTAAAATAGAAAAGAATTAAAAGGCTGCATGCCCATCAAGGAAGTGAATTATCCTGCAAAAGAATATCATATTTTAATTTTTAAAAGAGTATAGGTCTTTTCACATCTTAAAAGCATAATGCTTTTTCTCTCTGATGAGGTTCCTTAGTTTTTGCCTTAATAATGCCTACATATATAGTTCAAAAATCAGACATTGCATTGGATGCTCAAGAATAACATGCCCTCGTATTCTGTACCTACAATAGTGCAAAGAAAAGTTCCCAATATATTGGCAGAAAGGATTTTAATGCAATAGTATAATAATTTGGTACTTGGTATCTTCATTTCCTCTGTACCTGCCTATAATTATTTTAAGATAAAATATATGTGTATGAAAGAAGAGAATCACAGGATAGCATAACAATATCACTTAAGTAACACTAGGTGAGCAATTTTTTATAATTATTACACAATTAAAAACTTAAAATGTTTTCATATTTATGTTAGTGATATAAAAATATACCTTCAATATAAATATGATTTTTTTTAAAAATCGTTATTGTGCAATAGTTGTACGAAAAAAATTGTTCATCTAGTATTGTAATTTCTGCCATTTAATTAAACTAAGAACCGGCTCCTATTTTGATGTTCATTATTTCAGGATTCCAAGTTGGTTGGTGTCGTCAATTTATATATATATAGACGGAGAACATGTCCTATATTATCAAACAACATTTTATTCTTAAAGACACGACAACAGTAAACAACATTGTTAGACAGCTACGAAGCTGTTGGATTTTCAGTAACTATATATACTTTCTAGATTGCCTGCCAATTTCAAATGGAACTAAAAACATAATTAATTAAAATAATAAGCACATAAACTTAGCTTAATTAAGAAAGTCGGTAGGTATTTGCATAACACAAACAAACCATCTCATATATAGGTGAATAAGATTATATATACATTTTAAAAACTTTATTTTATTTTTTTTAAGAATTCACCTGTAGAAGTAAGGACTAATCCTTTTGTTATGAATTATTCACTTATAAGCAGATGGCCTGTTAAGTTTTTTTTTTTTTTTTTTTTTTTTTGTCTTAAAAAGGAGATTTGCTCACAATTTTTACATTAAAAGATTAAATATCACCTCGTAGCAAAAAAATGTTGCATTTCTCTACTCAAATTTGTTAAGAGAGTAATAGGTTTATTTGGTTTCTGTTTGTAATATTTACCATTTTTAAGATTATGTGGAAAAAAAATTAATGAAATCAATAAGTTAGGTTTTTTTTATCCACTCTACTATGCACATATATAGGACAATAATCTCTCTCTCTCTCTAGATGAGAGAGTAAAAACAATAGTGAAAATAAATGGGAAATAAAATATTAAATATATACTAAAAATTAAATATTAAATTAATTATTATGTATTATATATATTATTTAATTTATTTTTAATATATCTTATATATATTTCATCTTGTAATTTAAACTGATGACAAATTTGTTGGTTCATTTGTACACACGAAATATAGCTGATAAAGTAAAATACATATGACCACTCACCAACTAAGGACATCAAATAACCACTAGATAAAAAGTCAGACCTTCATGTTAATTAGAAGACATACATATATTGATATATAGGAGGAAAAATATTTATGAAAAGTCAGTTTTTTTTCAATATATATATATATATATATATATATATATATATATATATATATATATATGAATAATTAATATATAGATATATGTGTATTGACGACCTTTCAAGCTAATTAAGGAAAGGAAAGGATGATTTGAAAACGATTGAAAAATAACAGTTTAAATTAAAATAAAGAGAAAGAACATATATAGAAGATGATAGATGTGTACCTAGAGCTGGAGAACTCATAGAGCTTGCCTCTGGTAGAGAAAATGATGAGTGCGACTTCAGCATCACAGAGAACTGAAAGCTTAAAAGTCTTCTTAAGCAAACCATTTCTTCTCTTTGAAAATGTTACTTGCCTACTTGTCTCGTTCTTTATGCACTTCATCTGTCCTCCTCACCATCCTGTTTCATCAAAATTAATCGATTATTCTTCATCCACACACTCAAACTCATACAATTTCATGAGATCTGGCCAATCAATTGCAAAAGGCTATGGTTTTTTCCAAAATTAGAAAGAGGCGAAAATAGAATAATCATCGAAAAAGAGAAAGTATGTCAAACCTGACAAGTAGCCTGCAACCAGAGCAATGAGAATCTTTTATTGGTCATCTCAGCTATGAGAAAGAGGTAGAGTCATCGATGAAATAAGTAGCTAGTGATGAGGCACAATCTTTTAGAGAGAAAGAAAAAAATTAAAAACCCTAGCCAGGAAGGGAGAGAAATTTTTTCGAAAAAATTTAACAAGTAAAAGAGTAAAGAAAGTGAATGAATAAATGACCGGTTGAATGATATGCCGGCCGATCTAACCTATTTGACCTACCTTATTAGGTTTTACTAACTTAATAATGATAATCAAAATATCTATGTTAGAAAATAAATAAAATAAAATAAATATATTAGAAAAAGCTAATGGTAAGAGTGACTGAAAGAAGTAAAGAACCGAATCATCTTTTTTTTTTTTGGGGCAAACCCCTAAGATAAAAATAACTAGCCTCTTTCCCAAATTAAGAAAATCAGATAAACATGGAATAAATTCTCCCTCACACGTGAAGCCACAATACTCCATTGGCTATAGGTGTTGACGATAGAAGTGGTAATAAAGGAGGAAAAATTAAAAAAGTAAGTCGGTAATTAATATTATTACATTCTATCTTTCTTTTCTTTCTTATGTTATCTCTTTTGGGTCACCTACTTTAAAATTAGAAGAGTCAAATCTAATCGAGTGTTAAGGTGGATACTGTGTTGTGATGATGACATGTGTCCTTGGGAACCGACAACCTATGCTTCCGGTGGCTGTTGTCTAGATAGGGCTAACGCTGCAAGTGGTGAACAGCAAATAGCTTTGTCGGTTGTCAGTTACTTCCAGACAAATAGTTAACAAAAGTCAGTACAAAATTCAATCAAAAATGCAAAGAAAGTGTTTATGGAGACTGAAAAGATTCGTCCGTACGGAATTAAATAAATAAAATATTTTTTAGAAGAATAAATAATAATAATAAAATAATTAAAGAATACATAGCTTTATATTTCGGATTATTTATTTAAGAAAAAATATTTTTGAGTAGAAAAAATTTATTTTGGTCCGTACAAGAGTTGAGACAAGTAATTTTTCGTACAGAAAGAATGAGGGAGTGACCAATAAAGTAGTGCCAACTGCCAACACATGAGGTGTTATTAGATGGGTTCCTAACTTGTCACGTGTCACCAACAAGCCAGTCTCGAGTGCGAAATTTCCAGGTCCATAGGGGATGGGGAACTCTCTCTGATTGGTTAAATAATTTTTAATTTTTTTCTCACTCTTCTTTTTCCATATTTGGAGTTCACTTTATCCAATACAGCCAGTGGCCCAGAATGTTAGCATTAAAAGGTGTAGGTAAAGTTCTTTCAAAGTTTAATGGTGGTGATTATTATAACTTGTGATAGCCTTTTGTGGGGACCATATATAGGTTCATCTTCCTTCTCCAAATTTAGTAGGGTAATATCCAAAATGATTTTTTTTATTTTTATTAGATTAGTTTTTTGTTTTTTAAAATGATCAAATAAATTTAATAAATTTTTTATTTTTAGAATTGTGAATTTTCGTTAATTCAAAAATAACTAATCATTTTAATGGTATTGAGGTATAAAGTTAAGTGTCAAATTGATACTTAACTACATGCTGATATAGATACACAATGAATTTAATTAAAATTGGTGTTCTAAATTTAATTAAAACACCTAAATGGATCTATTCATACTTATAAAATTCTAACTCCAAATGTTCATCTTGTTCTTCGTCTCTACTCCTTTTCTTGTTATTGCTGTTGTTTAATTTTATTCTTCGTCTCCACTATTTCACGTTGTTGTTATTCATCTTGTGAAACTATGAAAAGTTGTTCTTTTTGATGAGGTATGATGGACGATGGTGATAGAAGTCTAGGAAGTTCAAGCAAGAAAAACTCCAGTGGAAATAATTGTAGCAACAAAAAAATTCGAACCAAGGACAAAAATGTTGTATTATGCAATTGTGGGTTGTGTAGGGTGATTAAGTATTCAGCAATTCGAAAGAATCTAAGAAGACCTTTTCATGAGTGTCCCAACTATGAGGTAAAATTCTCTATTTGATATATTTGTTAAGTTGATACGGTTTAACAATAGAAGTTTAGTTGTTCTTGGTAGAAAAGAAAAGAACTAAACTAAGAAGAGAGAGATTCGTATGATTCCATCCTCTCTTGTAAACCTTGTTCACCTATTTATATTTAAGTCCTAACTAGAATTAAAATTCAAAAACTAATCTAATGTTGTCTTTCAAAGAGAAATATAACTTATTCTATTTCAAATCTAATCTAATCTTATCCTAACAACTAAATATTTATCTTTCTAAAAGATGTTTGCTGCTAACAAATCTTTTAAATCTTGAATCTTGAATTAAATTAAAGCTTTCTGAGAGTTGATTATGCATTGGAGTTGGGCTTGGAATGGTGGAGTTGAGCTTGAAGCAATTCTTGAAATCCTAAGAACAAAAGAGATACATATAAGAACCGGCCTCCATGTCTTGGGGTTGGGCTCCACTATGTGAAATTGAAGTGGAGTTGGACTCCACTTCATGGAGCTGGGCTTGGCCCCATTTTTCTTCACTTTGATGTACGAAAGAGCCAGGCTCCATTGCATGGAATTGGGCTTTATTGCTTGGAGTTGGGCTCCATTGCATGGAGTTAGGCACCACTTTGGCCTTGCACCTCCAAGCTTATTTTTGAGTTAATTTTCATCCTAATTTGCTTGATTTTGGCCTAAAACCATAATTATTTCTAACACAACTCCAAATATGTAATTAGTTATCAAAACATCATTAAAAACATAAAGATTTGATTCAAAAATTAAGAAAACAAATAAAAAAGATGCTTAAAAAGTGATTAAAATGACGTGTCATCACAACACCAAACTTAAAATTTTACTTGTCCTCAAGCAAAAAGAAAGATAAACGGAGTTTAGCTTTAATGAAAAAAAAATTAAAAATCTTTTGAAATTTAAAACTCAAATCAAAAGTGGGATTTTTAATAATCTCCTTGATTATAAGTGAATTTCTCTTGTCCTAATAAGTCTTAACTATTTAGGAATCAAGAATATTTTCAAAAACTAAATTCCGGATTGTATCATGAGAATTCTTTTAAACTTATCTAATCCTTGAAGCATTTTGCTTAACATTTTAATTGCAAGAATTTTTTGAAATTTCTTGACTCTAAGTGTTTTGTCTTAAGGTAGCTCTTAGCGAATTTCAATCAATAATCCTGGGTTAGTTGGGCCAAATTACTAGGTGATAAAGATACCCCTCGGATCTAATTACCCAAGCCTCTTCTTAACACAATCAGACCATAAGTACGTAGCTAAGAATTTTGTTCATCTAGTCATTAATGCTAAGAGCCTCTCTGGACTCTAAATGGTTTGTTTCAAGGCAACTCTTTAAAGTGGGATTTTAATCGATAATCCCAAGTTAGTTGGCCAAAGTTATCGGGTGATAACGAACTCCTTGGATTTAATTGCCCAAGTCTCTCCTTGAAACATAAACATCACATGCACATAACTGATGAGATCTAGTTATTGGTGCTCAGAGCCTCATTGCTTTTGAATATTCATAATTTTTCCATACTTCTTTCTTTTTTTTTGTTTCAAGGATTTTGGATGTCCAGAATCTCATAATATGTCTCTAGAATCTTTGTTTATTTTGAGATTTCTTTTCCTCTCTTTTCAAATCATTTGAATATTTTTAAATCTATAGAATATAATCATGCTCACTATTTGATCACCACATTTCAATATAGCTTTCTTTGTTTATTTATTCAACTCTTTTATTTAGGGGTCACTCCTATCACTAGAGTGCTTGAGGAGAGTCACAAAGTAGCAAGCAAGAAAAGAAAAACAAGAAAACAAAGAAACAAGACATAATGCAAAAAAAAAAAAAACAGATAATAAAAACAAAAGAAACAAAAATAAACAAGAAAGGAAAAACAAAAGATAAAAGAAAAGAAAAAGAAGGAAAGAAAACAAACTAACAACTATATGGAATTACTTTACCAACGAATTGTCATTCATCATCTTCTTCATTCTTCGGCTTTAACAGCCCCATTCGGGGTCATTGCTAACCAACTAACACGAAACTTAGAGTTTTGTCAGAAGTTTAAGCTTGAATGAGAAGTTATGCATGTGTGAAAATAGTTTATGGTAAACAAAAAGTTTAAGTACGGTGGTTTTGAAAACATAAGGAATTACGTATGCAAGATTTTGAAAACTAATTTTTGAAATTTAAATTCTACAAAGATACTTGAAGATTTGATGTAAGTGGAGGGGAATTGCTCAACAATTCACCCTTGGTGCCAATTGTATGGACGTTGAACTTCCAATTGAAGGAACTAGGTACAGGCCACTTTGAAGACACGATGGAGCCAGGCTCTCCAAGGTGGCACTGGGCACTTACCTCCTTTTTGGGAGTGCTTCTAATTGGGCGCTAGGCTCCCCTTTTTGGAGCTGGGTGCCTACTCTCCTGGGAGTTACATCTCTTTATTTTTTTTTATAGATTTTTATGGTTGACTCAAAAACAAACCTAAGAATAAAATAGAGGAATAAAAATAGGGTACTGATGTGTTGGGTTGATTTTTGCCGATCCACTTCACCCAACAAGCGCTCTTTTAACGTCATTAGCTTGACAATTTGAAGCTTCTTTAAGATAGGAGTTTGGTTGATTTTTGTCGATCCACTTCTTCCTCAAGATATGGCTTCAATCTTTGTCCATTGACTATGAACCTTTTCACAATACTTTCCTTGATTACTTTGACTTGCCTATAAGGGGATATTTTCACTACTATGAATGAACTAGACCACCTTATTTTCAATATTTCAGGAAATAGCTTCAATCGTAAATTGAATAACAAGAATTTTTGACCCACTTCAAATTCTTTTGAGAGGATTTTCTTATCATGCCACCTTTTTGTCCTTTTTTTATATAGCTGAGCATTATCATAGGTTTGATTTCAAAATTCATCAAGCTCGTTGAGTCAAAGGAGTCTCCTCTCACCCACTGTCTTGTCATCAAAATTTAGGAACTTAATGACACAAAATGCTCTATGTTCCAATTCAACTAATAGATGGCACACATTGACATAAACCAATTGATAAGTTGACATGCCAATTGGTGTCTTGAAAGCTATTCTATAGACCCAGAGAGCATCACCAATTTTTCAAGACCAGTCATTCCGAGAGGCATTAACCATCTTCTCCAAAAAAATTTTCAGCTCTCAGTTGGATACCTCTACTTGTCCAATAGTTTGCGGATGATATGGGGTTACCATTTTATCTCTGACTCCATATTTTTGAAGAAGAGCTTCGAGTTGTTTGTTGCAGAAGTGGGTTCCTCCATCACTTATTAGTGTTCTTGGAATCTCAAATCTATTGAATATAGCCTTCTTCAAAAATCCAATCACAACATTAGCATCATTAGTGGGTGATGTCATGGCTTCCACCCATTTAGACACATAGTCGATTGTTGTTAGAATGAAGAGGTTTGAGTTTGAAGATGGGAAAGATCCCATGAAATCAATTTTCCATACATCAAACAGCTCCACTTCAAGTATAAAGTTTTGTGGCATATCATGTCTCTGGGATAGATTTCTGGATTCTGACATTTCTTACATTTTTTAACAAAAGCTCGGGTGTGTTTGAAAAAATTAGGCCAATAGGGGCCACTTTGAAGCACCTTGGCTGTTGTTCTTTCTCTACCAAAATGACCACTGTAATCCAAGCCATGGCAATGCCATAGTGCACCTCATATTTCTTCTCTAGGAATGCACCTCCAAATGATGTTGTTAAAACATCTTTTGAGGAGGTATAAGTCATCCCATAAGAAGAATCGGGCATCATAGATCAGTTTCCTCCTTTGATGCTGATTATATTCCTTGGGAATGATTCTCCCAGCCTTATTGTTAGCCATGTCAGCAAATCATGGCATAACTCTAATGGCTAGGCGTTGTTCATCTGAGAATTCTTCCTTGAGCGGTATTTGGTGCGCGAAAAGAGATTTCGCATAGCTTAACCGGCAAGTTCACTGGGTCATCCAAGTAATACCTCAGGTGAGTAAGGGTCGATCCCACGAAGATTGTCAGACTGAGCAAGCAATGGTTGTTAAGTTGGACTTACTCAGGCGAATCGCAAAGGGGTTTGGTGAGTTAAAATGGCATAGAACAATAAATAAACAATTAAAGAAAGCAAATAAGAATCGATGTGAAAACAGTATGAGAAAACAGTTAAGGTTTTGAAGATGTTTATCTTTCCAGATTAAAGTTTCTTACCAACTATTTTAACAATGAATGATTCATTCTATGGCAAATTTTAAATGTCTAAACCCTAATTTCTTAGTGATTTAGCCTCTCTAACCTTCATCAACTGCCACTCTCGTGGTCACTTGATTCCGATTAGAAGTTGAAGTTCAAAAAACTAGTTTAGCGCCATGAAAATCTTAATTACCCAAGACTAACAGGATTATATGTCACATATCGAGATTAGTTCATGCAATTAGAGATTTAAGAGGAATTTGTTTTCAAGCTGTAGTTCAAGCGAGATAACTCTCTCGAGAATCCCAAGAACTCATGTAGAAAAGGGTCATACTCTCGTTCCACCCAATTCATAAGATTAAGAACGAAAATAATCCTTAGAATTCAATTAAACATAAATTAAAATAGAAGAATAATAGTTCTAATCCATAGAAATAAACAGAGCTCCGAACCTTAACCAAGAGGTTTAGTTGCTCATGAAGAGTTCTAAAAAGTGCGGAAAGAAGAGATCCTAGACCTAAGGGGATCTTTTCATTTAAATATTAACCTAATTTGATTTGATACTAAAATAAAATAATAAAGTCTAGGCCTAAAAGATTTTGTTTGTAATTCAAAATAACTATAATAAGATAAAAGATAGCTATTAAAAGCTAAATCCCACTAAAAAGATGCTCCTTTGGGTGAGTTTGACCCATATTTGGCCCATTCTTGGCCTTTTTATGGCATTAAACACCGGCAGGGAGGAGTTTTGGCACTGGTTCTATCCTCTTTTGGCGCTAAATGCCAGACTCGGTGTTTAGCGCCAAATTCGGCAATGATTCCAGAAGCAAAGTATAAACTATTATATATCGTTGGAAAGCTCTAGAAGTTGGCTCTCCAACGTCATTAGAATCATATCCATTGGACCTTGGTAGATCAAGTTATGCTCGTTGGTAGATTAAGTTTTGGTGCTGGTTCTGTCCTCTTTGGGTGCAAAACGCTAGGCTCCATGTTTAGCACCAAATTCGGCCGTGATTCCCAAAGCAAAGTATAGACTATTATATATCGTTAGAAAGCTTTAGAAGTTGGCTCTCTAACACTATTGAAATAGTGTCTATTGGACCTTGGTAGATCAAGTTATGCTCATTGGAATGCAGAAGGTTAGGGTGACAACATCTACTTTCTTCCTTTGTTTTTGCACAAAACTCTGCCAAATTTGCCCGAATTTCACCTAAAATCATAAAAAAACCAAAATAACTCAAAGTAGCATCCAAAGGGGATTTTTGCACTAAAATCAAGTAAAACTAAATCAAATATAACTTAAAACAATTGGAAAATGATTAGAAAAAGTGTATAAGATGCTTACGCATCACAACACCAAACTTAAACTGTTGCTTGTCCTCAAGCAACCAAAACAATGTAAGGCCAAGACGAGAAAATATATGATACTTGAGTTGGCATTTAAGCTCAGGTCTCGTTACTGAATGGGGCTTATGACACTCTATCGAATTGCTTCAGTATCTCACCATCTTTTGATGCTCAGAAATATTAGTATCTTTCAGAATTAGAACTCGAATGATATTATAGATTCTCTTCCTTAGGCTCCAACTGATTTCTTGAACACAAATTTTCTTTTCCTTGGTGCTTTGCACCTTGAGCCTAGCCGTGACTCTAAATGTTTTATCTTCAAGCTTAGCTTGAAACAAGAACACCACAAGCACTTAACTGGGGAAATTCTTTAGGTTCGAATTTCTCTTTCTATTTCTCCCAAACAGTAGTGCTCAGAGTCTTAGGCATACTTAGTAACAGTAATGGGTCAAAACTTTAAGTGTTCATCCTCAAGGGTTACTTGGGACTTTCATACCATAAGCATATGGTTATGAAAAATCACTCTTTTGAGCTTTAGATCAATTTCGACCCTTCTAACCATTGATGCTCAAAGCCTTGGACCTTTTTCTTTTGATTTTTCTTTTTATTTCTCTTTGATGTTAGTTTTGCTTCAAGAATCAATCTATTTCTTTTTTTTAAGAGAATCAATAATACTACTCTAAGTCCCTATTCCTCAAGAACCAATATACTTAACTGCAAAATCAAATATGCACAATTAAGTCATACATTCAAAAACAGAGACAGTGCCACCACATCAAAGTAACTAGAACCCTATGGCTGATGAGTCTCATCTGTTGGTTATCAAGCCAACCCGACAAGTTCGGCTACTAAACCCTGGACTGTCCCTCGACGCGCATCCCCAAGAGTCTATGCATAGCTTTTTCTCATTTATATATATCAAGTTTGCTCATTGGAGGATATCCTTCCCGGGAAGTTATTATGTGCCCGATCACCCTTACGTCGTAGGGTCAATAGAGTATCAGGTCTCAACCTGGAACACGTGGTGGCAAGCAATGGTACTTTACCCAGAAAAACTCGTATCTCAGATAACATAATTGTATAAGCTTCATTTCATTCATATACATTCATAATCATTTCATATTCATTCATTATAGTCATAACATTACTTATATGCCATATATTTGCACTTTCATACATAGTTGATCGTAACCCAGAGCAAGTGGGGTGAACCATACCCTTGCATCTACCCGGGGAGCCTTTATACTAACCAACCTGGAGCAAGTAGGGAAAAACCACAACTCTTTTGTCTACCCAGGAGGTACGTTCTCATATGCCCAGGAGGAACAAAAGAGGTGGATCCTAAACTCCCACCATCTCGCTGGGGGTAATTTTACAATACCAAGAGGCACAAAGAAGGGGATCCTCACCTTCCACCATCTCCTAAGGTTGCACTTTTAAGAAAAAGTGCTCAGATGCAACGTTTATTCCCTTCTTTAGCCAGGTTCATAATTTAAGTAGTATATATATATATATATATATATATATATATATATATATATATATATATATATATATATATATATATATATATATATATACTTCTCAAGCTTTCTTCATTTCTAAGTTACCACCTTTTCCTAGCTTAATCTCATTACTAGGCATACTATTGGGATCTAGGCTAAAAAAATGAAAATAGAGGCTTAGAGGTTCGAAATTATGCTTTGAAAACACAAAATTCATGTTTGCTATAACAGGGGTCACACGTACGCAAGCACCTTGCTCGCGTATGCGAGATACCCAAACCAGAAAGGTTGGTCGCGTCGCATGCAGGTGGTCACGTACGCAACCCCTTAAAAACCATTGCTCGTGTACGCAAGCACCCTGCCCGCATATGCAAGATGCAAAACCCGAAGAGGTTGGTGGTGCACGAATCCCCACACTTTCGTATAGCTATACCAGCAAGTGCACTGGGTCATCCAAGTAATACTTGAGCTAGTCAGGGTCGATCCCACGAGGATTATGGTTTGAAGCAAGCTATGGTTATCTTGCACGTCTTAATCAGGCGTATTAAAATTCAGTTGGATTGATAGAGTGAAAAAGTTCTAATATAATAGGGTGCTAATACTTTATATATAAAATAGAATCAGTAATAGGAATATAGTTGAGGATTGTAGTTGCTTTGTCTTTTTGAATTAACTCTGGTAGTACTGTTTCCTTTGCTTGTGAATGATTTCTTCAATGGCAGGCTGTATGTGATTGACGCTGGTTTGAGCAGCCGCTAATACTCCTCCGTATCTGAACCCCAGGGTTAGTGCAGATCCAGTCTGCTTGAGGGTGAAGCTCGTACAGTCCATTCTCCTTAATGATCCTACTCAAAGTGCCACAGACAATGTCAGATCTTCCGGATCAGAGAATGCTGCATCTTTGGGTTTTAGCCTCTACCACAGAGACCCTAATCTCCCCACAAATCGGATAAACTGGTGTCTCGAGAAGTCACCAACGAAGTCGTGGATTAGCTGTCTAAGAGATGTATAGTCAAGCTGGTGGTTCATCATTGTCCGATGAAAGACGCACCCTAAACCCATGTTGAATGTGATAACCTTATGCCAGTTCAACGCATTCATATTGATGAAGAACGAATATACATCTTAGAATTAATCAAACACGGATCGAAGAGAAATAGTAATACTTTTAATAATTCATAGAACTCAGCAGGGCTCCTCCCTTCAATCTAGGAGGTTTAGAAACTCATACTAATGTGAAATACAATGTAAAACTTGAAATAATGGTGTAAAAGTTCGAATAATTTTGTAAAATAACTCTTAAATACTAAATTAATGACTAGTAAGGGTAAAACAATCTCTTTAGTGCTAAAATCCACTTTAGGGGCCCACTTGCTGAGTTTTTGGGCTGAGCTTTGATGAGATCCATGTGCTAGGAGGCCTCTAGGGCATTGAACATTGGCTAGGGGTCCTATCTGGGCGTTTGGACGCTGGGCTCTGCTTTTTGGGCACTGGACGCCAGGAATAGGACAGGAAGTTGGTGTTGGACGCTAGTTTTGGGCCTTTTAATTCGAAGCAAAGTATAAAATATTATACATTTCTAGAAAGCTCTAGAAGTCAGCTTTCCATAGTTATTGAGAATGCTCCATTTGAACTTCTATAGCTCTAGATCTGGACAGCATTTACAGTGCTTTCTCTGTCTCTAAATCAGACTTCTGCTCCAACTCCTCAATTTCACCCAAAAATTATCTAAAATTGCACAAAAACACAAAAACTCATAGTAGAATCCAAATATGTGAATTTAACACTAAAACCTATAAAAACTAAACAAAACATGGTAAAACCTATATGAAAATAATACCAAAAATCGTATAAAATATCTGTTCATCAGTTGGTCACGTCGCGTGCATTGGTCGCATACGCAAGCTGTGCAAAATAGCAAAAATGCTGAATGCTGCAGAATTTTCAATTTTGCACTCCAGACTTCCGACGAGCATAAATTTTTTGTTTCAAAACATTTTTCATCCGTTTTTCGAATGGCGTAATCTTGACGGACCCAATTTTCATATGAAATAGGTTTGAAAGGGAGTCCAGAAGCCGAGTTATGGCTTACTGAAGTTTGACCGAAAATCAATTTTACACAAAAACCTCAAACCTCAATTTTTATTAAAAACCAAACTCAAATCCAATCTCCTATATATATATTCAGCATAACAACAAACCATAGCATACTAACTTAGCACTAAAATATCTACATCATACAACAATCAGTCATACCTATATATTACACAATTTCACACCTAAATTTCTCACTTTAATCAACAAAGTTATTAACAATCCATCATACTTGCATAATTCAATATCTTCAACTAGTCAATCATTATTCAGTCATCATTTAGCATCTGGTTTCTACCATAACAATAATCTCCAACAGAAGCTCAATCCATATTGAGGGTCGTCCAAGTAATACCTCAGGAGAGTGAGGGTCGATCTCCTGAGGATTGTTGGATTGAGCAAGCAATAGTTGTCTTGCAGGACTTAGTCAGGCAAACAGAAAATAGGGTTGTTATTGAGAATGCATAAAATAAGATAATAAGGAAAGCAGTGAAGAATTGGTGTAGAAATAATGAGAAAATGATGAACGGATTTTTGATTGGTAAAAAATTTCACAAATAAATTCTCATGGCAAGTATAGTTTCTAAACCAACAAGAATCATCTCATACAAAAATTTGGTTGTCACAAGTAACAAACACCTATAAAAATAAACCGAAGTATTCAAACCTCAGGTTATCTCTCAAAGGAATTGTAGGGAAGTGTTCTTACTATTGGTTATGGGACAAGTATTTTGGGGTTTTGAATTAAGGAACAAGTAATGTAAATGGCAAATGAAGTAAACTAACAACTAGAAAAGCTCTTGGCGAGGTATGAGAACTAGAAGTCCTATCCTCATTATTATCATCAATTGTGAACAAGAATTATCCATTGCTCCACTTAGTTAACCTCTAACTATGGAGGAAAGTCAAGTGAAGATAATCAAATTGGATTCACAAGTCCTAGTCAAATCCAAAGGGAAAGACTAGCTTTAGTGACATGTAATTCAACTAGCAACTTCCAATTATCAATCGACAAAGGAGTTTGATAACTCCAGAGTCTCCAATTACTCAACCAAAGCCAAGAGGAGAAAAATCTACCATAGCATCCTTCCAAGCATTTTATCAAACACTTGGAAGACATAAAAGGAAAGTAAAATCAAATTGCAAGAAAAGTGGATCTACAACTACTAATTGCAAGGAAATTAACAACAACAAATCAGATCAACAATAAAGGAACACGAATCATAAATTGTATTAAAAGAGAAATAGAAGAAACAAGAGTGCATCAACACAAAAGTAAAGAATTACAAGGAGTAAAGTAAAAAACTAGAGAGAGGAAAGGTAGAGGAGCAAGAATTGATAAAGGAAAACTAAATCAAAGCATAAATTAAACCTAGATCTAAGAAATCCTAATCTACCTCTAACCTAATTCTAGAGAGAAGAGAGAGCTTCTCTCTCTAGAAATTAACTAAAGCATTTCTTTCCGAAATTCAATTATGACTCCCCCCTTGGCTCCTCTTGATTTTTGCATGAAATAGGCTCAGAAGTGAGTTGGATTTGGGCTTGGGAAGCCCAGAATTTGCCCCTAACATTTTCACTTTAATGAGGTCACGTGCGAGTATCGACGCGTACGCATTGCTTGGCATTTTTCGTTCCACGCGTATGCTTCATGTACGCGTACGCGTCGCCATGTGACTCCAATTCCATGCGTGCGCGTCTGCTACGCGTGCGCGTCGGTGAATGCATCTCAAATCTTTGTTTCTTCATGGATTCTCCACTTGCATTCTTTTCCTCTTCATCCCTTTGATCCATTCCTAGTCTTTCCAATCTGAATTTACTAACAAACACATCAAGGCATCTAGTGGAATCAAAGGTGAATCAAAATTAACCAATTAAAGGCTTAAAAAGCATGTTTTCACACTTAAGCGCAAATTAGGAGAGAATCACGAAACCATGCTATTTCATTGGGTAAATTTGGAAAAAGTGGATGAAATCCATCTAAATTGAGCACAAAATATACCACGAAATAGTGGTGCACCAGAAAACAGTTAAGGTCTCGGAGATGTTTATCTTTCCAGATTAATGCTTCTTACTAACTATTTTAACAATGAATGATTCATTCCATGGAAAACCATAGATTATTAAAGCCTAATGTCTTAGTGAGTTAATCTTCCCAAATCTTAAAATGCCACAGAGAAGTTCAATTCTTTCATATCAGAGAGTGAAGTTCAAAAATCTAGTTTAGAGCCACGGAAACCTTAATTACCCAAAACTAACAGGATTCATGTCACGTATCCCAATCAGCCGCAGATAACCCTCAGTTTAGGAGGAGTGTTTTCAAGTTGTATCCTAAGCGAGATAACTTTATCAAGAATCACAAGTGCTCATGTAGAATAAGGGTCATAGTGTCGTTCCACCCAGATTCATAAGATTAAGAATGAAAACAACACCTTAGAATGGAATCAAACATTAATTAAAATGGGAGAGTAATAACATTATTCCATAGAAATAAGCAAAGCTCCTAACCTTAACCAGTAGGTTTAGTTACTCATGCTTTACAGAGAAAATGAAATGAAAAGTCAAGCATATCTAAAGTAATGTGTTTTTTAAACCTAAGTAATCTCCTCTTTAAATAGTAAAATACTAGACCTAAAAGATGTTAATTTAAATTTAAAAGTTACAAGGATAAGATAATATAAACTATGGAGTGCTAAAATCCACTTTGAGGCCCACTTGGTGAGTGTTTGTGGCACGGAAAAACGCTGAATGACGCGTACGCGTCGTCGTCACGATATGCAGAATTTACAGAAACGTTGGCGTGGATTCTGGGCTGCATTTCAACCCAATTTTCAGCCCAGAAACACAGATTAGAGCCAGGGAACATGCAAAGACCAAAGATTTCATTCCTTCCACATAATTCTGAGTTTTATATCGGATTTTGCTCCTCCTTTAAGTTTTCTCTCTACACATTGATAGTTCTTAGGATTTTGTTTTTGGTTGCTTTTTGGATTGGGATATTGAGAAGAGTTATCACCTTTTCAAGACTTCATCACTCTAGTTTGTTTTCTTTACTTTTTGCTTACTCTTTTATATCCTTAATTTGTTCAGAGTTACAATTGGATTATTTTTAGAATTTATTAATACAAGAACCATTTTTCATTTTTAATTGATCTTTTTGATTATTATCTATCATGTCTTTCTTTATTTCTTATTTTTATTTTGTGAAATTTACATTCATGATGAGCGAGTAGTTCTCTAACTTGATTGGGAGTTGATTGAAAGGAGAACCTTGAGTTGGAATGCTCAAGAGTAAAATTGTAATTGGGTTTATTGTTGGATGGCTCTCTATTCACTGACACTAATTCTTCCCAAGGGAGAGGATTAGAACTTGTGAATAGAAGTAGACTTCCAACTTACTTGACTTTCCTTTACTAAGTAAAGGATAACTAAGTAGAACAACATTCCATTATCAATTGATCTTGGGAGAACTCCAACAAGGATAGAACTTCTGATTAATCTACTCCTGGTCAAGACTTTTATTTAAATTACACAAATTCTCTAATTTAATTTACTGTTTATCAAACTCAAAATCATTTTGGAAAACCTCTAATTAATAGAATAACACATCTTTCTGCAACTTGTTGGGAGACGACCTGGGATTCATACTCTTAGTATTTTAATTCTAATTTTGTGATAACACTTCTAAATTGATAAGCTGATTTTTGTTGGTTAAGAACTGTACTTGCAACGTATCTCTCATATTAATTTCTTAATCTGCCAATTTCCGCCACGTCAATTTTTGGCACCGTTGGTGGGGAGTTGCAATAGAGTGCTAATTTATTGATTGGAATTTATTTATTTGCATTCTTCTTTTTATTTTGCTAATATGAGCTGCATGTTTCTTTCATTGAATGACGCGTTCACTTCCTGATCCAAGCTTGCCAGTATTTGATCCTAAGATTGAAAAAACTATTTCACGCATAAGGCAAGCTCGGCGTCAGTTAGTCCTCTCCGAGGACGAATCTGAAACGTCACTTAAGGAGGAAACAAGCTCCCTTTCTACTGATTCAGTTGATTTATGTGCATATAACATGGCAGCACCTAGGAGAGTTACTATCTAGGAAGCTGGAGCCCCAGATTTCACACTGTAGCTGTATCAGGCGCATCACCCAGCGGTGGTGTAGATTTTGAAATAAAGACTGCACTACTCAACTTGATGCCTAAGTTTCATGGCTTACCTGCTCAAGAGCCTATCAAGCACCTTAGAGATTTCCAGACAGCTTGTTCTACTGTTAAGCGTGATGGTGCTGACGAAACTTCTATTCTGTTAAAAGCCTTCCCATTCTTTCTTGAGGGAAAGGAAAGAGAGTGGTATTACACTCAACCCGGAGCAACTGTTTCTAATTGGGATACGCTTAGAAGACAATTTTTGGAAAAATTCTTTCCAGCTGAAGTTACTGATAAACTGAGGAAAGACATTTCCATGATTGTTCAGGATGAATTTGAGACTCTCTGCGAATATTGGAAGCACTTCAAAAATCTTTTGAAAGCATGTCCCCACCATATGATTGACAAGATAGTGTTTCTCGGCTACTTTACACAGGGCATGAAGCCTCAAGATAAGACCACATTGGAAGGTGCTAGCAATGGGTCTATGAAAAAGTACAAGACCACTAATGAGGCATGGAAATTGATCAGTGACTTAGCTGAATCTATTAGGAATCACAGGTAAAAACAAAGCCAGTCAAAAGCTGTTGCAGAGGTATCCTCTGGCAAAGAGACTACTGCTCTAACTTAGAGTATATGTGAAATGAACAACTTACTAAAGTAGATGCAGTTGAGTCAACAACAAGCTCAGCCTTCTCTACCACAACAAAGTCAACATTGGTTCCACGAAGAGTATGCGAGATCTATGCTGATTATAGTCATTATACTGATGAATGTCCATAGCTCCAACAGGAAGACAACACTGTGGCAGCCACTCATAACTTCTATGACCGCCCCAATCAAGGATACAATCAAGGTGGCAGCTACAATCATGGATGGCAGGACAATTCCAACCAAGGTTAGAGAGATAATTCTAACCAGGGTTGGAGGGAAAATCATAACAGAGGAGGCAGAGATAACAATAGAAACTAGAGGTGGAACAACAATAACAACACCAGACAGCAGAATCAGAATCAGGCCTACAAAGCACCTCATCTAAAGCACCTTCAAGCAACTCAGCAGACCCCTCAGCTCACTTATCCCTCTTCATCTTCTAATGATGAATTATTACAATCTATTGATCGGAGACAGCATGCCATGGAAAATAACCTCACTTCTACTCTAAATGGTCTGAACTCTACCTTGCAATCTCTTGTCTCATAGATTGGATCACTAAATAACTCCAACAACCAGCCTTCGAGCTCCAGTGGACTCCCCTCTCAACCATTACCCAACCCCAAAGGTGGCATCAATGCCATTACCTTGAGGTCTGGAACCACACTACAAGGGAAGGTTCCTGAGGAGCCAAGCCCACTAGAACATGCCCGAACTGTTGACATGGTTGAGGTAGAGGATGTCGAAGAAGAAGATGAAGCACAAGGCATGGTTGAAGCAGAAGCAGCCCAACCAAGAAACGCAGAACCCCAGCAAGCTGAAGCTGTGAGAGACGCCACTCCTGTCCCATTTCCACACCTTGCTAGGAAAGCCAGAAAGCAGATGGAACTTGATCCCAAAATGGTAGAAATATTCAAAAAGGTTGAGGTAACTGTCCCCCTTTTTGATGTTATTCAGCAAGTACCTAAATACGCAAAGTTTCTAAAAGAATTGTGCATACATAAAGATAAAATTAATGAATTAGAAACTATTCCTTTAGGTAGTTCTATATCTGCTTTAATGGGAAATATACCTGAAAAATGTAGTGATCCAGGTCCATGTATGGTCAACTGTACCATTAGAGGTGTGATATTTTTTGACTGTATGTGTGATTTAGGAGCGTGCGTGAGTATTATGCCCTTGTCTATATATAATGCTTTAAGGCTCCCTCCCTTAAAAAGGTGGGCAGCTCGTTTTGTATTAGCAGATAAAAGCATTATTACAGTGGTGGGAATTGCTGAAGATGTGTTAGTGAGCATTAAGGAGCTCACGTTTCCCATTGACTTCTATATCTTGGAGATGCCCCAAAATGACCTGAGAAAGCCTTCCTCAATCATGCTTGGAAGACCGTTTTTGAAGACTTCGAAGTTCAAGCTGGATGCTTTTTTGGGAATCTATTCTTTTGAGGTAGATGGCAGAACAATGAGCTTCAATCTGGATGAAGCTATGAAGCATCCTCTGGAAGATCATTCTATCTCCCAGTTTGACATCATTGATGAAACCGTAGCTGAAGTTCATGGGAGGAATTAGAAGAGAAGTATATAGGGCAAGGTCCAAGTGTAGGGACATTTTTAGAGGACAATGATAGCACTTCTCCATTATCACCAGCCCTAGATAACCCAGAGCCAAGCCATGAGTAGAAAATAGAATTAAAGCCCCTTCCTCCACACTTCAAGTATGCTTACCTTAAGGACAAGTAGAAGTTTCCAGTTATTATTGCAAGGGAGCTCACTTCCCAACAAGAATAACATCTGCTTAGTGTATTGAGGACGCATAAGAAAGCAATTAGATGGAGCCTGGCGGATATAGTAGGCATCAGCCCTCAAGTTTGTGAACATAGAATATTCTTAGGAGAAGGAGCAAAGCCTGTCTGTCAACCTCAGAGAAAATTGAATCCAACCATCTTAGAAGTTGTCAAGAAGGAAGTAACCAGACTACTTGAAGCAGATATCATTTACCCGATTTCAGATAGCGAATGGGTCAGCCCAATGCAAGTGGTGCCCAAGAAGTCTGGAGTCACAACAATAAGAAATGAGCAGGGAGAACTTCTAACAACCAGAGTGCAGAACGCATGGAGAGTTTGCATTGACTACAGGCGTCTCAACCAAGCAGCTCGCAAGGATCATTTCCCCTTGCCATTCATTGATCAAATGCTTGATCGTCTGTCAGGTAAATCTCATTACTGCTTTTTAGATGGCTATACATGTTATTTTCAAATCCATATAGCCCCTGAAGATCAGGAAAAGACTACTTTTACATGTCCTTTTGGAACTTATGCTTATAAGAGAGTGCCCTTTGGCTTATGCAATGCACCAGCTACTTTCCAAAAGTGTATGATGAGTCTTTTCTCTGATCTCATTGAGACCTGTATGGAAGTTTTTATGGATGACTTTAGCGTATATGGTAATTCATTTAGCCTTTGCTTGGATAGTTTATCTAGAGTATTGGACAGGTGTGTCAGTTCAAACCTTGTTCTAAATTTTGAAAAGTGTCATTTTATAGTGAAACAAGGCATTGTTCTAGGATATGTTGTTTCTGATACTGGTATCTCTGTAGACCCAGCAAAGGTAGATGTTATTTCTAGTTTACCTTACCCCTCCTCTGTGAGGAAAGTCCATTCATTCCTTGGCCATGCAGGTTTCTACAGGAGATTCATTAAGGACTTCAGTAAGGTAGCATTACCTTTATCCAGGTTACTGCAGAAACACATCGAGCTCGAGTTCAGTGAAGATTTTGAGCAAGCTTTTGATAAGATAAATTCCTCCTTAACTCAAGCTCCAATTGTGAGAGGACCAGACTGGAGCCAGCCATTTGAAATCATGTGCGATGCTTCCAATCATGCAGTAGGAGCAGTGCTGGCCCAGCGCGAAGGTAAGGATTCTTTCGTAATTACTTACGCGTCTAGGACTTTAGACGCTGCCCAGTCTAATTACACCACTACTGAAAAAGAGCTCTTAGCTATTGTGTTCACTCTAGATAAATTCCGAGCCTATTTACTTGGTACTAAAGTAGTAGTGTACTTAGACCACGCAGCTCTAAAGTATTTATTAGCTAAAAAGGAGTCGAAACCAAGGTTCATACGTTGGATACTGCTACTACAAGAATTTGATTTGGAAATTAATGATATGAGTGGTTGATAAACCACTATTTTATAGTTTATATTGTGTTTAATTGTGTGGTTTTGTCGTGATCTTTACCCACTTATTCATCAATTTAGCATGCATTTAGATTTCCTTCCTGAATTTATTATATGTTTGAAAATTGCTTCCTAGAGACTTTAATTATTTAATTTTAATTCTCCTTTATTCCATTCGATGCCGTAATCTGTGTGTCACGTGTTTCAGGCTTTATAGGGCATGAATGAGACGGAGACTGGAGAGGAAGCTAGCAAAAATAGAAGGAACACAAGAATTTGAGGAGATAACCAGCGAAAAGTGACGCGGCCGCATGGCTTGCGTGGCCACGCGGATTGGAAAGCACAAGCAACGCGGTAGCGTGGGCGACGCGAACGCGTGAAAAGGAAAAGCGCTAGCGACGCGTCCGCATGGACGACGCGATCGCGTGACATGCGCGATCTGCATAAACTGCAGAATCTGAAACCAGCGACTTTGGACCCTATTTCGGCCCAGTTTTTGGCCCGGAATAGCAGACTAGAGTCAGAGAATATGCAGAAACAAGAGACACATTCATTGAGTAGTTTAAATCTAGTTTTTGACTCTCTTAGGTTTTTCTCTCTAGTTTTGAGAATTTTAATTTTTCAATTGATCTTAGCATTGGAACATTGAGAAGAGTTATTTTCCTCATCAAGACTTCATCACCCTAGTTTGTTCTCTTAACTTGGTTTTATTCTTCCATGTTCTTTGTTATGTTCAATTTTGTCATTCAGATATTTTTATGATTAATTAATGCAAGGATTATTTCTTTTTAATTTAATTTCCATTCCAATAATCATGTCTTCTTTTAATTCCCTTTCATGTGCCATGAATTCTTTATTTACAATGCGTGAGTAGTTTTATTACTTGATGGGGAGTTAATTAAAGGGAACTCTTGAGTTGGAAGGATTGAAAGAAAAAAATTTGTAATTGGGTTAAATGTTGGATTGCTATCCTATCACCGACGCCAATTCCTTTAAAGTAAGTGGGTTGCAACTTGTGAACAGATCTGGCATTTCCACTTGTTTGACTTTCACTTATCTAGTAAGGGATAACCAAACAGAACAACTATTAATTATAAATTAATCTTACAATTACACCATCAATGATAGAGAGTCTAACCAATCAATTCCCAGTCAAGGCCTTTCATTTTTATTATTTAAAATTCCTCAATTTAAATCCCAATTTACTTAGCTCAACTCTTTTTGGAATATCTGATTAATAATACAGCACACTTTTCTGCAACTCGTTGGGAGACGACCTGGGACTTAAAACTCCCAGTATTTTTAATTTAAACTTTCAGTGACATATTTCTAAATTGATAGGCAGATTTTCGGTGAGTTAAGAACTATACTTGCAACGTAACCATTTTAATAAATTTTTAATTCACCAGCTTCTGCATCCTCATCAATTTTTGGCGCCGTTGCCGGGGAGTTGCAATAGAGTGCTTATTTTATTAATTAGAATTTATTTATTTGCATTTTCTTTAATTTTGCTACTATGAGCTGCGTGTTTCTTCTGTCAAATGACACGTTCACTTCCTGATCCGCGCTTGCTAATATTCGATCCTGAAATTGAAAGAAAAATTTCATGAATAAGGCGAGAACAGCGTAGGTTAGTCCGCTCTGAGGGCGGATCTGAAAGTGAATCTGAGGAAGAAACCAGCCCCCATTCTACTGATTCGGTTGTTTTACGTGCAGAAAACATGGCAGCTAGAAGAATTACCATTCAGGAGGAAGGAGCTCCTGATTTTACACTGCAACCGTTTTAAGCGCATCATCCAGCGGTAGCTACAGATTTTGAAATAAAGACCGCACTGCTAAATTTGATGCCGAAGTTTCATGGCCTACCTGCTCAAGAGCCTATCAAGCACTTGAGAGATTTTTAGGCAGTCTGTTCTACTGTCAGGCGTGATGGCGCTGATGAAACTTCAATTCTGCTGAAAGCTTTTCTGTTCTCTCTCGAGGGAAAAGCAAGAGAGTGGTACTACACTCAACCTCTAGCAAACGTATCCAACTGGGATACACTCAGAAAGGAGTTCCTGGAGAAATTTTTCCCATCTGAAGTTACTGATAAACTGAGGAAGGATATCTCTACAATTGTTCAGGATGACAATGAGACTCTCTTTGAATACTGGGAGCGCTTCAATAATCTCCTGGAAGCATGCCCCCACCACATGATTGACAAGATCGTGCTACTCAGCTATGTCACACAAGGTATGAGGCCCCAAGATAAGACCACATTGGAAAGTGCCAGCAATGGGTCTATGAAGAAGTACAAGACCACTGATGAAGCTTGGCAATTGATCAGTGATTTAGCTGAATCTACTCGGAATCACAGACAGAAGCAAGGCCGTTTAAGGGCCGTTGCAGAAGTATCTTCTGGCATAGAGACTGCTGCTCTAAATCGAAGCATCTGTGAAATGACCAACCTGCTGAAGCAAATGCAGTTAAATCAACAAGCTCAGCAAACTCAACCGCAGAAAAACCAACAACTAGTTCCACAAAGAATTTGCGAAATTTGTGCTGATTACAACCATTACACTGATGAATGCCCGCAGCTCCAACAAGAAGACAACATTGTGGCATCCACTCATAACTTCTATGACCGCCCCAACCAAGGGTACAATCAAAATGGAAATAATAACCATGGATGGCAGGACAATTCAAACTAGAATTGGAGGGACAACAATAATAGGGGAGGCAGAGATAATCAGGGAAATCAAAGGTGGAATAATTACAACAACAGGCAGCAAAATCAACCTTACCGAGCATCTCACCTAAGGCAAAACCAAGGACCACCGAACAACCAGCAACAAACCTCTCAATTTACTCATTCTTCTGTATCTTCTAATGAAGAATTATTACAAGCTTTTGAGAAAAGACAACTGGCCATGGAAAATACCATCGTGAACAGTATTAACGCCAGTCTGAATGGTTTCACCTCTACTCTGCAAGCTTTTATGACACAACTTGGTTCAGCACAAAATTCCAGTAACCAACCTTCAAGCACCACTGGAATCCCCTCTTAACCATTACCCAATCCAAAGGGAGGCATTAATGCCATCACACTGAGGTCCGGAACCACACTGCAGGAGAGGAATCAGGAGGACCCACGCTCACCAGAATACGCCTCAGCTGAAGAGGTGGTAGAAATTGAAGATGTTGAAGAGGAAGAGGATATACAGGACATAGCTGAAGAAGAGATAGCTCAACCACAGGAAGAGGCACAAAAAGGTGCAGGCACCACAGAAAACACTACTCCCATTCCATTTCCACAACTTGCAAGGAAGCCTAGGAAGCAGCTGGAACCTGATCCTAAAATGGTAGAAATATTCAAAAAGGTTGAGGTAACTGTTCCCCTTTTTGATGTTATTCAGCAGGTACCTAAATATGAAAAGTTTCTAAAAGACTTATGTATCCATAAAGATAAAATTACTGAATTAGAAACTATTCCTTTAGGTAGTTCTATATCTGCTTTAATGGGAGGATTACCTGAAAAATGTAGTGATCTAGGTCCTTACATAGTTAGTTGTACTATTGGTGGTGTAGTAATTTATGATTGCATGTGTGATTTAGGAGCATGTGTCAGTATAATGCCTTTGTCGATATATGATGTTTTAAGGCTCCCTCCCTTAAAAAAGTCGGCAGCTCGTTTTGTGTTAGCAGATAAAAGCATTATTACAGTTGCTGGAGTTGCTGAAGATGTTTTGGTGAACATTAAAGGGCTCATATTTCCCACTGATTTTTATATCTTGGAGATGCCCCATAATGATTCAGATAAGCCATCATCAATCCTACTTGGAAGACCAATCCTGAAGACATCAAAATTCAAATTGGATGCTTTTTCAGGGACATACTCCTTTGAAATAGATGGCCGCATAGTAATCTTCAATCTGAATGGAGTCATTGACAACCCCCCAGAAGATCGTTCTATCTTCCAGTGTGATGTCATAGACGAAAGTGTGGCTGAAGTTCAAAAGGAAGAGTTTGAAGAGAGGCACACTGGACAAGGTCCAAGTGTGGGGACCTTCTTAACTGACAATGAGGACACTTCGCCATTTTCACAAACCCCAGATAACCCAGAGCCTGTCCATGATCAAAAGTTAGAATTGAAACCTCTCCCTCCACATCTCAAATATGCTTACCTTGAGGATGAGCAGAAGCTTCCGGTTATTATTGCAAGAGAACTGACTTCTCAACAAGAAGAACAGCTACTTGATGTGTTGAGGAAGCATAAGAAGGCAATAGGGTGGAGTTTGGCAGACATAGTGGGAATCAACCCTCAAATATGCGAGCACAGAATATTTTTAGAAGAGGGAGCAAGACCTATCCGTCAACCACAAAGAAGATTGAATCCTACCATCTTGGAAGTTGTAAAAAAGGAAGTGACTAGATTATTGGAGGCCGGTATCATATATCCCATTTCAGACAGTGAATGGGTAAGCCCAGTGCAAGTGGTGCCCAAGAAGTCCGGAGTCACTACAGTGAAAAATGAGCATGGAGAGCTCATAGCAACTAGAGTTCAGAATGCTTGGAGAGTCTGCATTGATTACAGACGTCTCAACCAAGCTACGCGTAAGGATCACTATCCACTTCCATTCATTGATCAAATGCTGGATCGCCTGTCAGGTAAATCACATTATTGCTTTTTAGATGGTTACACAGGTTATTTCCAGATTCATATAGCTCCTGAGGATCAGGAAAAGACTACTTTTACATGTCCTTTTGGGACATATGCTTATAAAAGAATGCCCTTTGGCTTGTGCAATGCACCAGCTACTTTCCAAAGGTGCATGATGAGTCTTTTCTTTGATCTTATTGAGGACTGTATGGAAGTTTTTATGGACGATTTTAGCGTTTATGGTGATTCTTTTAACCTTTGCTTAGATGGATTATCTAGAGTATTAGATAGATGTATTAATACAAACCTTGTATTGAATTTCAAAAAATGCCACTTTATGGTAAAGTAAGGGATTGTATTGGGACATGTGGTATCTAATAATGGCATTTCTGTAGACCCAGCAAAGGTGAATGTTATTTCTAGTCTACCTTACCCCTCTTCTGTGAGGGAAGTCCGTTCGTTCCTTGGCCATGCAGGTTTCTACAGGAGATTTATTAAGGATTTTAGTAAGGTGGCACTTCCCTTATCCAGACTACTACAAAAGGATATTGAGTTTGAGTTCAGTGAGGATTGCAAACAAGCATTTGATAAGCTAAAGACTGCTCTAACTCAAGCTCCAATTGTGAGAGGACCCGATTGGAGCCAGCCATTTGAAATCATGTGCGATGCTTCCAACCATGCGGTAGGAGCAGCGTTGGCTCAGCGAGAAGGTAAGAATCCTTTTGTTATTGCCTATGCGTCTAAGACTTTAGACACTGCCCAGTCCAATTATACTACTATTGAGAAAGAGCTACTTGCTATTGTTTTTGCTTTGGATAAATTCCGGGCTTATTTACTTGGTACTAGAGTAGTAGTGTATTCGGACCATGCAGCTCTAAAGTATCTATTGGCTAAAAAGGAATCCAAACCAAGACTTATACATTGGATACTGCTATTACAAGAGTTTGATTTAGAAATCAAGGATAGGAGTGGTAATCAAAATTTAGTTGCAGACCACTTGAGTCGCCTTGAACATATTAAGGATGATTCTACTCCTATAGATGATAATTTTCCTTTTGACAACCTGCAAGCAGTATCTGAAGTAGTCCCTTGGTATGCACCTATTGCTAATTATTTAGTTAGCCGCACATTTCCTCCACATTTTTCTAAACATCAAAGAGACAAGCTGAAAAGCGAGTCTAAATATTATATATGGGATGACCCATATTTATGGAGATGTGGCGCTGACCAGATAATTAGACGTTGTGTACCTCAATCAGAATTCCAGTCCATTTTAGAGGCCTGTCACTCATCTGAGAGTGGAGGACATTTTGGCCCTCAACGAACAGCTAGAAAGATCTTAGACTGTGGATTCTGGTGGCCTACTCTTTTTAGAGATGCTGCTGAGTTTTGTAAATCTTGTCACCCATGCCAGAAATTTGGTAACATATCCAAGAGGGATGAGATGCCTCAACAATATATGTTTTTCTGTGAAATTTTTGATGTTTGGGGCATTGACGTCATGGGTCCATTTCCAAATTCTAGTGGATATTTTTATATATTGTTAGCTGTAGATTATGTTTCCAAATGGGTGGAAGCAATTCCTACCTGCACTGATGATGCTAACACTGTTGTTTCCTTTGTGAGAAACCATATTATATGCCGCTTTGGATTACCACGAGCGATCGTGAGCGATCAAGGCACCCATTTTTGTAACAGGAGACTAACCGGATTGATGAAGAAGCATGGGATAATCCATAAAGTTGCAACAGCTTACCATCCCCAAACTAATGGGCAAGCCGAGGTGTCAAACAGAGAAATTAAACGTATCTTGCAAAAGATAGTAAAGCCTCACAGAAAAAACTGGAGCACCAGACTACAAGATGCACTGTGGGCATATAGAACAGCATACAAGACACCCATTGGGATGAGTCCCTTCCGTTTAGTTTATGGAAAAGCTTGTCATCTCCCAGTTGAAATCGAACACAGAGTCTTCTGGGCAGTTAAAGAGTGCAACATGGGGATTGAGACTGCTGGAGCTGAAAGAAAGTTGCAACTGCAGGAACTGGAGAACCTTCGCCTAGAAGCTTACGAGAACTCCAGAATATACAAGGAAAAGATGAAAGCTGTGCATGATTAAAACATCAAGAAGAGAGAGTTCCAACCTGGAGATTTTGTTCTCCTTTAAAAATCTCAACTGAGGCTCATGCCCGGCAAGTTGAGATCAAAATGAGAAGGTCCATACAGAATAGAGAAGGCTGAACCGTACGGAGTTTATCACCTAAGCCATCCTTTAAGTTCTGAACATATTAAGGTTAATGGACACCGTCTGAAGCTATACCATGGTGAGAAGGTGCAGAAGAGCAAGGAGCTTGAGATCTTCCGCCTGGAAGATCCCTACATAGCAACAGATTGAGCTAGTGGAGCGTCCAACTTACGGACGTTAAAGCAAAGTGCTTGGTGGGAGACAACCCACCGCGGTATGATCGTTCTTTTCTTCACCTTTAGTTTTTCTTCTTTAAATAACTATTCTCTTTATTAGTGCTTTCGTGCTCTTTCAATTACATGTCTTTATCTTTCTAAAAAAAAAAAATTTTGCCGTGCGACGCGATCGCACAAGCGACGCGTCCGCGTGGCAGGGGGAGTAAAGAAAAATAAAAATGAACAAAAAGTTACGCAGGAGCAGCGCTGGAGTCGTGCCAAAGGCACAATTTACTCCACGCGACCGCGTCGCATGGAAATCATGGCCTCCCACGCGACCGCGTACTCCACGCGGCTGCGTGCCCTGCATTTTCGACGTAAAAGGGTGCACAATGCTATATTGTGCGAGAGTGGTGCTGGATTGGTGCTGGAAGCACAATCCTGGTCACGCGACCGCGTCGCCGACGCGGCCGCGTCAATTAACTTCTGATGCACACTCACGCGATCGCATTACCCACGCGATCGCTTCACCTTAATTTGGCAATTGAATTATATTGAACAGAGAGTTGTGCTGGAGCGAGGATGCACTCGCGCCAGCAGCACAATGTAGGTCACGCGACTGCGTGACCGACGCGATCGCGTCCCCCTTCCTGATGCGCATCCACGCGAACGCGTGCCTTCCGCGGCCGCGTCGCATGCGCCGCACAGCTCAACCCAATAAGCCAAATTATCTTATCTTTCTCTTCTCCAAACCCTTCTTTTTCTTTTCCCCCCTTCTTTCTTCTTTCTCCCTTTCCCCTTCTACCCCACCTTTCACTTTCTCTCTCTCTCACCACCATTAACAAGGTTTTACCTTCTTCTTCCTTCTTCTCTTTTCTATCATTCTTATTATAGTATGTATATATATTATTATTTTCTTTTTCTTTTCTTTTTCTTTTCACATCTTTATTTTTCCTTCTTCTTCTTTTACATGGTGTTAGAAACCTTTTGAGTCATCATTCCTCATTATATGCTTGTGGATTATTGCAAATTGTTTGACAATTATTTTTCTCCTATTTAAGGGATTGCTTGCATGTTCAATTTCATATTTTTTATATATTGTTTACCATGCATGCCATGTTCACTTTTCTACATTACTTTACTCTACTCTGCAATGCTTGCTTTTCACAAATTCCCTTTCATATTTTATTAATTAAATTTAATTGTCAATACAAATGTGATAGTTAGTTTGTTACAAATTGTAACCTAACTTGGACATTGAATGTTTGATATATGCTACTCATGCCTTTGCCTACATGCCAATAAACCTCTTGCATTCCATTGTCCTACATGCACTTGCTATATTTCCATTGATGAGCTTTTCACATGTAATCCGGACCATGTGTTAGTGCCATTTATCGTTATTGTGCATTGACTATCACTTACAATACCCTCTTCCTTGCTCTATCTCTTTGTATTTAATTTCCTTTCTCTTCCCTTCTTTCAGGATGGCCACCAATAAAGGAAAAGAGAAAGCTGCTTCCAAACCACCAGCAAGAAGAGGAACTAAAAGAGCATCATGAACAAAAAGCAAAGATGAGAGAACGCCGTAACGAGCGCCGATTCAAACACCTCAAGGAGCTACTCAAGGGACGCTTCAGAGACTCAGACACCCCGGACTCCACTTCTTTTACCAGCACCGGGAGCCATGATGATCCCAACTATGGAGATACTACTACCAGCCCACCCCTGTTCCTGACAGACGGCACCGAGGACGGTGCAAAGCCTTAAGTGTGGGGAGGTCGGTCAGTACCTGACTTCCGGAGGTAAATTCTCTTCTCTGACACCAATAATTAGGATATTTTAGTTAGATTTTTCTTTCTTTTATAGAATAGAATAAATTGCATAGGTTAGGATAGTTGCATGCATGTTCTACTTGATTGAAAAGACAATAAGTTTCTTTTACAAATCTATCTTTAGAATAAAATTTCACTAATTTTTCAAAATTTTTATGATAAATCTGCTTGAGTTGTATTTGGAACATGATGTTTTAGTTAAAGAACACACAACCTGTGAAAGATTTGAGCCTTTATGTATGGTTACATTATTTAACCATAATTATTTTATTCTTGTGTGTTTACTTCTCTATGATTGTAATCTACATTTTGTTTTATCTTATATGTCCGATATTTATTATATTTACATGCTTGCACATGATTGAGGCTATTATTTGTTTAAACTCACTTATCCAAATCAAGCCTCCCCTTTTCAATTACCCTTGTTAACCACTTTGAGCTTTTAAAACCCCATTTGTTCTATATTTCACCACATTACTAACCTTAAGCTGAAAAACAATTGCATATCCCAAATTGAATTTTTGGTTAGCTTAAGATAGAATTGTGTGTGCTAGTTAAGTATGGGAAATTGTGGGAACAAAAGTTGTTAAGGGAATGTGTCATGAAAATTTAAAGGAAATTTGGATACCCGCTCATGTGAAAATATAAGAATGAAAAATCTATGTGCATTGATAAGGTTTATTTATTCAAAAAAAAATCAATAAATCAATAAATAAGGGGACAAAATTACCCCAATGTTAAATTCAGAATTCAAAGATTAATGCACATATGATAGAATTAAAATACAAGGTTGAAACATGAGTATGGGTTGAAAAAGAGAATTATGGGTAGCTAAGCATGAATTTAAAAGTATATAGAATATATGTATATTAGGTGAGAGCTTAGGTTAATTAAAGATTCAATTTATAAAGCTCACTTAGCCATATGTATATCCTTACCTACACCTTGGCCCCATTACAACCCTGAAAAGACCTCATGATGTTTGCATTGGTATATTAACTGTTGTTGATTGGTTAGGAGAAAAACAAAAGTTAGAAAGCATGACTACAGAAGAATAGAGTGATTACCCTATACACTAGAGATTAGAGCATACATACGTTATCAATGAGGGTTCAATGCTTGAATTTTCATGTTCCTGGCCTTCATAAGCTATTTTCTTGCACTTTTATCGGTTTTATTACATGATGATAAAATTAGTGGAATTTGATTTGTAATGGTTTTGAAGGGCTTATTTACTTTTGATCAAGTGGATAATAATCATATAGTTGCATTTATTTATATATGTAGGATTGCATTTCATTTCATGAGTTTCTGCATGTTCGTACTTATTTCCTTGTCTCCTTCAATTTAGCATGAGGACATGCTAATGTGTAAGTGTGGGGAGGTTGATAAACCACTATTTTATAGTTTATATTGTGTTTAATTGTGTGGTTTTGTCGTGATCTTTACCCACTTATTCATCAATTTAGCATGTATTTAGATTTCCTTCCTGAATTTATTACATGTTTGAAAATTGCTTCCTAGAGACTTTAATTATTTAATTTTAATTCTCCTTTATTCCATTCGATGCTGTAATCTGTGTGTCAAGTGTTTCAGGCTTTATAGGGCATGAATGAGACGGAGATTGGAGAGGAAGCTAGTAAAAATGGAAGGAACACAAGAATTTGAGGAGATAACCAGCGAAAAGTGACGCGGTCGCATGGCTCAAGCGACCGCGCGAAGGAGCGCAAATCGCAGTGACGCGGCCGCATGGCTTGCGCGGCCGCGCGGATTGGAAAGCACAAGCAACGCGGTAGCGTGGGCGACGCGAACGCGTGAAGAGGAAAAGCGCTAGCGACGCGTCCGCATGGACGACGCGATCGCGTGACATGCGCGATCTGCATAAACTACAGAATTTGAAACTAGCGACTTTGGACCCTATTTCGGCCCAGTTTATGGCCCGGAACAGCAGACTAGAGTCAGAGAATATGCAGAAACAAGAGACACATTCATTGAGTAGTTTAGATCTAGTTTTTGACTCTCTTAGGTTTTTCTCTCTAGTTTTGAGAATTTTAATTTTTCATTGATCTTAGCATTGGAACGTTGAGAAGAGTTATTTTCCTCATCAAGACTTCATCACCCTAGTTTGTTCTCTTAACTTGGTTTTATTCTTCCATGTTTTTTGTTATGTTCAATTTTGTCATTCAGATATTTTTATGATTAATTAATGCAAGGATTATTTCTTTTTAATTTAATTTCCATTCCAATAATCATGTCTTCTTTTAATTCCCTTTCATGTGCCATGAATTCTTTATTTACAATGCGTGAGTAGTTTTATTACTTGATGGGGAGTTGATTAAAGGAAACTCTTGAGTTGGAAGGATTGAAAGAAAAAAATTGTAATTGGGTTAAATGTTGGATTGCTATCCTATCACCGACGCCAATTCCTTTAAACTAAGTGGGTCGCAACTTGTGAACAGATCTGGCATTTTCACTTGTTTAACTTTCACTTATCTAGTAAAGGATAACCAAACAAAACAACTATTAATTATAAATTAATCTTACAATCACACCATCAATGATAGAGAGTCTAACCAATCAATTCCCAGTCAAGGCCTTTCGTTTTTATTATTTAAAATTCCTCAATTTAAATCCCAATTTACTTAGCTCAACTCTTTTTGGAATATCTGATTAATAATACAGCACACTTTTCTGCAACTCGTTGGGAGACGACCTAGGACTTAAAACTCCCAGTCATTTTAATTTAAACTTTCAGTGACATATTTCAAAATTGATAGGCAGATTTTCGGTGAGTTAAGAACTATACTTGCAACGTAAGCATTTTAATAAATTTTTAATTCACCAGCTTCTGCATCCTCATCAGTGGTAACCAGAATCTAGTGGCAGACCACTTGAGTCGCCTTGAGCACATTAAGGATGCCTCCACTCCTATAAATGATAATTTCCCATTTGGCAACTTACAAGCAGTATCTGAAGTAGTCCCTTGGTATGCGCCTGTAGCTAATTATCTAGTCAGCCACACCTTCCCCCCAAAGTTTACTAAGCATCAAAGAGACAAGCTGAAAAGCGAGTCCAAATATTATATATAGGATGATCCATATTTATTGAGGTGTGGTGCTGACCAGGTAATTAGACAGTGTGTGCCTCAATCAGAATTCCAGTCTATTTTGGAGGCCTGCCACTCATCTGAGAGTGGAGGATATTTTGGCCCTCAAAGAATAGCTAGAAAAATTTTAGACTGTGGATTCTGGTGGCCTACTCTTTTTAAAGACGCTGCTGAATTTTGTAAATCTTGTTCTCCATGCCAAAGGTTTGGTAATATATCCAAGAGGGATAAGATGCCTCAACAGATTATGCTTTTCTGTGAAATTTTTGATGTTTGGGGCATTGACTTCATGGGTCCCTTTCCAAATTCTAATGGTTACCTTTATATACTGTTAGCTGTGGATTATGTTTCTAAATGGGTGGAAGCAATTCCAATCCGTACTAATGATGCTAACACTGTTGTTTCCTTTGTTAGAAACCATATTATTTGTCACTTTGGATCACCACGAGTAATCATGAGCGATCAAGGCATTCACTTTTGTAACAGGAGACTAACAGGATTACTGAATAGGCATGGAATAATTCATAAAGTATAAACAGCCTATCACCCCCAGACTAATGGACAAGCAGAGGTGTCTAACAAAGAGATAAAGCACATACTACAAAAGATAGTCAAGCCTCATAGAAAGGACCGGAGCACCAGGCTCCAAGATGCGCTTTGGACATATCGGACAGCATACAAGACACCCATTGAGATGAGTCCCTTCCGCTTAGTTTATGGAAAAGCCTGTCACCTCCCAGTTGAGGTAGAGCACAAAGCCTTTTGGGCAGTGAAGGAGTGCAACATGGGATTTGAGAAGGCCGGAGCTGAAAGGAAGTTGCAACTGCAGCAATTAGAAAGCCTTCGCCTAGAAGCTTATGAGAACTCCAGGCTTTACAAGGAAAAGATGAAGGCTGTGCATGATAAGCACATCAAGAGGAGAGAGTTCCAACACGGGGATTTAATCCTCTTTTACAACTCCATATTGAGGTTCATGCCAGGAAAGTTGAGATTAAGATGGGACGGCCCTTATAGAGTAGAAAAGGCTGAGCCATACGGAGTTTTCCACTTGAGTCATCCTTTAAGATCTGAATTCATTAAAGTCAATGGACATCGTTTAAAGCTATATCATGGTGAGAAGATGAAGAAAAAAAGGATCTAGAGATATTCCTCTTGGAAGATCCACCCATAGCAGAAGATTGAGCTAGTGGAGCATCCAACTAAAGGACGTTAAAGCAAAGTGCTGGGTGGAAGACAACCCACCATGGTATGATCGTTCCTTTCTCTCTTCTTAGTTTTCCTTTTTTTTCAATAAGTCTTCTCCGTATTAGTGCATATAGTTTGCATTTGCATATTGCATAAAAAAAATGCACGCGACGCGACAGCGTCGCTGACGCGTCCGCGTCATATGTGCATTGGGAAGAAAATAAAATGAACAGAGAGTCATGCAAAAGTGTGGCTAGAGGCGTGCCTTTGGCACAAATTGATCCACGCGATCGCGTCGATGCCTCCCCACGCGTCCGCGTCAACCACGCGAACGCGTGGCCCTGCAATTCGAGATAAAAAGGGTGTATGGCAGTAAGTTGAGCTGGAGTTGGGCTGAACTCGTGCTAGACACACAAGCCCTACCACGCGTCCGCGCCATTTTCAAAGTTTGGCTACTCACGCGATCGCGTCGACCACGCAAACGCGTCACCCTAAAATTTGGCAAAATGAGTTGTCATACAGAGAGTTGTGCGAACGCGAGGCTGCCCTCGCGCCACTTGCATAAATCATGTCACGTGCCGCGTGACCCATGCGTCTGCGACACATGCGCCGCACAACTTATCTAAATCTGCTAAAATATCTTATCTTTTTCTTCCCCAAATCCTACTTTTTCTTTTCCCTTCTTCTTTCTTTCCCCCCTTCTTCCTTCTTCCTTCTTTCTCACTTTCTACTTCGCCCCTCTCACCACCATTATCAAGGTTTCTCTTTTCTTCTTTCCTCCTTACTTTTCTATTCTTCTTTTTATTTTTATGTTTTCTTCTTCTATTTCTTTCTACTTTTTTTATCTATGTTCTTTTTTTCTTTCTTTTTCTTTTCATTGGTGTTGGAAATTTATTTGCGTCATTATTTTCTATACTTTGCTTGTGGATTGTTAAGGAATTGTTTAACAATTATATATTATTTTTATAGGGTTGCTTGCATGTTTAATTTAATACTTTCTATACCTTATTTATCATGCATGCTATGTGTTTGTGAAAACGCCCGTATGGCATTGTGCACTATTTTTAGATTTCTTTTAATCTACTACTCTAAATGTTTATTTTTCACAAAAAACCTTTTTATATTTTATTAATTAAATATAATTGTTATTACAAACACATTGTTAGTTTGGAAGACTTAGTAATCTAACTTAGACATTGAATGCTTGATCTATGCTACTCATGCTTTTGCCGGCATACCAATAAACACCTTGCATTTAACTGTCATCCCATGCACTTGCTATATTTCCATTGATGACCTTTCACATGTAGGCATGACCATGTGTTAACGTCATTCTTCTTTACTATGCATTAATTACCACCTTTCCCGTTTTCTTCTTTGCTTTAACCCTTGACGTTTTAACATACTTTCTCTTTTCTTTTTTTAGATGGACACCAAGAAAGACAAGGAGAAAGCCCTCAATAAAAAGAATTAAGAGGATTATAAAGGTCGATGAAAAAGAAAAAGCCTTTCCAGCAAAGGACAATGCGCGATTTCCCAATTGCTACTTTGAGCAGATGTTCCCCATCCTGGCAGAAAGGAGTTACAACAACAAATACCTTCTTATCCTCCCGCCCCGTATTGCTGAATTTGTTGAGCCGCGAATTGAGCGACGACACTGGGGATTCCTACAGAGACAGCCACAGCAGGTTAATCTTTCATGGGTAGTCGAGTTCTGCTCCAATTTCCACTTGCCAACCTTGTAGTATGTCTATGTCCGTCAGAAGCAAGTCCCCATTACAGAAGAGGCCATTCAACGAGCCTTAGATCTCCCCCTGCTCCAGAAGGACTGGGCGCATTTCAAGAAGCCGCATTCAAGCGCCAGATGTACCAATTTGACTGGGACGCTGTTCTCAGAGTTATTGCACAACCTGGCAGTAGATGGATTTTTGGATACCATCGTTCCTGGCCTAAGGGAATATCGGCTTCCGCTCTTACCTTGGAGGCTCATGTTTGGGCACAGATTATGTCCCATTATGTCTTTCCGAGCACTCATGAGTCTTCCTTCACTACAGACATGGCCGTTCTACTATGGTGCATCCTTACAGACCAGCCTCTAAACCTACCAAGATACATCCGGAATGCCATGGGACACGTACAAATTGCGGGCAACTTACCCTTTCTCGCCTTGGTCTCAGATCTTGTCTCAGTAGCCGGAGTCTCCTACAGAGTTGGGGACACCAAAGCCATGCTTCCACGGGATGATCAGTACGTCCCTAACGGGAAATATCTCAGGCCACCAACAGCCACTACCAGTCAGTCCACAGAACAGGCTGCAGACGTTCCTCTTTCAACACCACAAGAACCTTCAACAAGTCAGCTACTCCATCAAATACTGGAGAGGTTGGACCAGCAAGACCAGAAAGTGAAGTTACGAGAGCGCCACAACCAGTGCCGATTTAAATACCTCAAGGAGTTGCTCACAGGTAACCACAGACCTGACAGAGAACCAAACACTCCGGACTCTACTTCCTTTACCAGCACAGGGAGTCATGACGGTCTCGACTGTGGAGATACTGCTACCAGCCCACCTTTGTTCCTGACAGATGGCACCGAAGATGGTGCAAAGCCTTAAGTGTGGGGAGGTCGGGCAGTACCTGACTTCCGGAGGTAATTTCTCTTCCCTAACACCAATTTATTTTTTTTAGAATAGGATAGATTGCATAGTAATAGGTTAATTTCATGCATATTCTACTTGATTGAAAAGATAATAAGTTTCTTTTAAGATCCCATTTTTGAAAAATTTCACTAATTTAAATCAAAACCTTTATGTTAAATTTGTTTGAAGTTGTAATTGGAACATGGTTTCTGAGCTAAAGAACACACAACCTGTGAGACTTTGAGCCTAAATACATGGTTACATTATTTAACCATAAATATTTTTTTCTTGTGTGTTTACTTCTCTATGATTGTAATTTAAATTTTGTTTTATCCTATATGTCGAATGTTAATGTGTTATATGCATGCATATGATTGAGGCCATTATTGTTTAAGCTCACTTATCCCAAATAAGCCTACTCTTTTAATTACCTTTGTTAGCCACTTTGAGCCGTTGTAATCCCATTTGTTCTATATTTTACCACATTACTAGCCTTAAGGGAAAAAATAATTAAATATCCCAATTCAATCTTTGGTTAGCTTAAGGTAGAAATTGTGGGTTGATTCAGTATAGGAAGATTGTGGGAACAAAGGGTAATAAAAGAATATGTCATGATAAAATAATGGGAATTTGGTTACCTACTCATGTGAAACTATAAAAGAAAATTAAAAAAAATATCTATGTGTATTGATAAGCTATGTTTATTTTCATGTCACAAAAATATTTATTTTAGTAAATAAGGGTACAAAATTACCCCAATGCTAAGTTAAACTTCAACAATCAATGCACATGTGATAAAATTAAAATAAAGGTTGATGCATGAGTATGGAATGTGAAAAAGAAATTCTGGGTAGCTAGGTATGAAATTTGAAATTATATGGAATATATATATATATATATATATATATATATATATATATATATATATATATATATATGATTAGGTAAAAGCTTGTATGATTTATATTGTGTTTAATTGTGTGTTTTTATCAAGTCTTCACCCACTTATTCATATGATTTGCATGTATTTACAATTCCTTCCCAAAATTGTTCTATGATTGAAAACTTGCTTCCTAAAGATCTTTTAATTGTATATTCTTATTCTCCTTTATACCATTCGATGCCGTGATCTGTGTGTTAAGTGTTTCAGGCTTCATAGGGCAGGAATGTCTTAGAAAATGGAGAGGAAGCTTGCAAAAATGGAAGGAACACAAGAAATTGAGAAGATGACCAGCGAGAAGTGACGCGGGCGCATGGCTCACACGACCGCGCGTGGGGCACGAAATTGTGATCATCAACAATGGCTCTAATGACTTGGTGCTTTCAAACGTGAATCACAATTTGTCACAACTCCGCACAACTAACCAGCAAGTGCACTGGGTCATCCAAGTAATACCTTACGTGAGTAAGGGTCGATCCCACGGAGTTGTTGGTATGAAGCAAGCTATGGTCATCTTGTAAATCTCAGTTAGGCGGATTCAAATGGTTATAATGGTTTTCGAAAATTAATAATAAATAAAGCATAAAATAAATATAAAAATACTTATGTAAATCATTGGCAGGAATTTCAGATAAGTGTATGGAGATGCTTTGTCCCTGTTGAATCTCTACAACATACTGCTTTCTTACTTTCAATCCTTCATACTCCGTTCCATGGCAAGCTATATGTAGGGCATCACCGTTGTCAATGGCTACATCCCATCCTCTCAATGAAAATGGTCCAAAAGCTCTTATCACAGCACGGCTAATCATCTGTCGTTTCTCGATCATGTCGGAATAGAATCCATTGATTCTTTTGCGTCTGTCACTACGCCCAACAATCGCGAGTTTGAAGCTCGTCATAGTCATTCAATCCCTGAATCCTACTCAGAATACCACAGACAAGGTTTAGACTTTCCAGATTCTCAAGAATGGCCGCCAAAGGGTTCTAGCTTATACCACAAAGATCTTGATTAAGGAATCCAAGAGATACTCGCTTGTTCTTAGGTAGAACGGAAGTGGTTGTCAATCACGTGTTCATAGGTGAGAATGATGATGAGTGTCACGGATCATCACATTCATCATGTTGAAGTGCAACAAATATCTTAGAACAAGAACAAGCTGAATTGAATAGAAAATAGTAGTAATCGCATTAAGACTCGAGGTACAGCAAAGCTCCACACCCTTAATCTATGGTGTGTAGAAACCCCACCGTTGAAAATACATAAGTGATCAAGGTTCAGGCATGGCCGATTGGCCAGCCCCCAAAGTCTAAGAGCTAAACGTCCAAAGATGGATGCTAAGATAAAAGACGAAACCAAGATGTCTAATACAATAGTAAAATGTCCTATTTATACTAGACTAGCTACTAGGGTTTATAGAAATAAGTAATTAATACAGAAATCTACTTCTGGGGCCCACTTGGTGTGTGCTTGGGCTGAGCTTGGGTTTTACACTTGCAGAGGCTTCTCTTAGAGTTAAACGCCAAGTTGTAACGTGTTTTTGGCGTTTAACTCTGGTTTATGACGTGTTTCTGGTGTTTGACTCCAGAATACAGCATGGAACTGGCGTTAAATGCCAGTTTGCGTCATCTAAGCTCGAAAAAATATGAACTATTATATATTGCTAGAAATCTCTGAATATCTACTTTCCAACATCGTTGAGAGAGCGCCATTTGGAGTTCTGTAGCTCCAGAAAATCCATTTCGAGTGCAGGGAGGTTAGAATCCAACAACATCAGCAGTTCTTTGTCAGCCTTTTATCAGAGTTTTGGTCAGGTCCCTCAATTTCAGCCAGAAAATACCTGAAATTACAGAAAAACACACAAACTCATAGTAAAGTCCAGAAATGTGAATTTATCATAAAAACTAATGAAAACATTCCTAAACGTAGCTAGATCCTACTAATAACTACCTAAAAACAATGCCAAAAAGCGTATAAATTATCCGCTCATCAGCGTGAAATGGAAAAATTCACAGCGATGCGAATGCATGCCTGACGCGACCGCGTGGATTAAAAGCTGCACATAGTGACGCGACTGCGTGGATGACGCACACGCATGACTCGAAAAAACGCTGAATGACGCGCACACGTGGACGACGCGTACGCGTGATGTGCGCGATCTGCAGAATTTACAGAAACGCTGGCGTGGATTCTAGGCCGCGTTTCAACCCAATTTTCGGCCTAGAAACACAGATTAGAGCCAGAGAACATGCAGAGACCAGAGATTTCATTCATTCCGCATAATTCTGAGTTTTAGATAAGATTTTACTCCTCTTCTAGGTTTTCTCTCTACATATTGATAGTTCTTAGGATTTTGTTTTTGATCGCTTTTTGGATTGTAATATTGAGAAGAGTTATCACCTCCGCAAGACTAGATCACTCTAGTTTGTTTTCTTTACTTTTTTCTTACTCTTTCATATCCTTAATTTGTTCAGAGTTACAATTGGATTATTTTTAGAATTTATTAATACAAGAATCATTTTTTATTTTTAGTTGATCTTTTTGATTATTATCTATCATGTCTTTCTTTATTTCTTATTTTTATTTTGTGAAATTTATATTCATGATGAGCGAGTAGTTCTCTAACTTGATTGGGAGTTGATTGAAAGGAGAACCTTGAGTTGGAATGCTCAAGAGTAAAATTGTGATTGCGTTTATTGTTGGATGGCTCTCTATTCACTGACACTAATCCTTCCCAAGGGAGAGGATTAGAACTTGTGAATAGAGGTAGACTTCTAACTTACTTGACTTTTCTTTACCAAGTAAAGTATAACTAAGTAGAACAACCTTCAATTATCAATTGATCTTGGGAGAACTCCAACAAGGATAGAACTTCCGATTAATCTACTCCCGGTCAAGACTTATATTTAAATTACACAAATTCTCTGATTTAATTTTCTGTTTATCAAACTCAAAATCATTTTGGAAAACCTCTAATTAATAGAATAACACATCTTTCTGCAACTTGTTCGGAGACAGCCTGGGATTCATACTCTTAATATTTTAATTCTAATTTTGTGACAACCCTTCTAAATTGATAAGCGGATTTTTGTTGGTTAAGAACTGTACTTGCAACGTATCTCTCATATTAATTTCTTAATCTGCCAATTTCTGCCACGTCACCCTGCTCCTTGGTTGGCGTTTAACGCTGGGCTTGCTCCTCTTTGGGCGCTAAACGCCAGGTTTGGACGTTTAGCGCCAGATTTGGTAGTGATTCTGGAGAAGAAATATAAACTATCATATATCACTGAAAAGCTCTGAAAGTTAGATTTCTAGCAGCATTGCGAATGCGCCAATTGGATCTCTGTAGCTCAAGTTATGTTTGTTTAAATGCAAGGAGGTCAGGATTGACAGCATCTGCTATCCTTTCTTTGTCTCTGCACAAGACTCTGCCAAATTTGCCCAAAATTTACCTAAAATCATAAAAGAATACAAAAACTCAATGTAACATCCAAAGATGAATTTTTCACTAAAACATAGTTAAACTTGATAAAATCCAACTAAAAACAATGTAAAAACAGCTAGAAAAAGTGTATAAGATGCTCACGCATCACAACACCAAACTTAAATTGTTCCCTGTCCTCAAGCAACCAAAACATGATAGGACTAACTAAAAGAGAAAAATAGACCAGGTTTTAAAGTTGTCAATAAAGCTCAAGTTCAATTACTGAATGGGGCTATTACTCTCTATTTCTGAACAGCTTTGGTATCTCACTTTCCTTTGAAGCTCAGCAATATTGGCATCCTTTAGAGCTAGAATCTGGATGATATTATTGATTCTCTTCTTTAAGTTTTTCTTGATTCTTGGACACAACTTTTCTTTTCTTTTTGTTGCTTTGCACTTTTGAGCCTAGCCTGAATCTAAGTGTTTTGTTTTCAAGTATTACCACCTGATACATAAACACTACAATCACTTAGCTAGGGGAACCCTTTGGATTAAAATTTAGCTTTGCTTAAATTCCCAAATAGTGGTGCTCAGAGCCTTAAGCGTACTCTTTATAGCATTGGGTCACGACTTTAAATGCTCAGTCTTAAGGTTTACTTCAAACTTTCACACCACAAGTATATAGTTAGGGATAACAACTCTTTGAGCTTTTTAGGCCAATTTTGACCCTGCTAACCATTGATACTCGAAGCCTTGTATCATTTTCTTTTGATTTTTCTTTTTATTTTCTTTTTCTTTTGGCTGTTTCTTTTGCTTCAAGAATCAATCTTTTTTATGTTTCAGAGAATCAATAATACTTCTCTAAATTCACTATTCTTCAAGAGTCAATATGCTCAACTCCAATGTCAATTATGCACAGTCAATTCATACATTCAAAAGACAAAGATAAGGCCACCACTTTAAGGTAGATAGAACAACTTATAATTTCATTCAAAACCTTGTGCATCTTACTACTTCTCTTTTCAATAAATTTTCTTTTTAAGCTTGGTGTAGGATACATAATACATCTTGAAATGAAACAAGAAAAGAAACTAATACTCGAAAAGAATGAAATCCTAAGTGTGATTATGCACTAGAATAGAAAACAGATAATAAAATAAAATACAATGAAAACAAAGATAAAATAATTAAAAGGTGAATGAAAATAGACCACCTCAGTGATGGTGGCCACTGCTCCCTCCGGGGAATCCTCTGGAGCGTTTAAGTTCCTCAATGTCACACCCCTGCCTTATCTACTCCTCTCTCATGCTTCTCTGATCTTCTATCTTCTGATGGAGGATGGCAGACTGGTCTTGATGTTTTATCCTCAGCTGATCAACAGATGAAGTTAGCTCCTCTAGAGATGTGGTCAATTGATCCCAATAGTCACGAAGGGGGAAGTACATCCCTTGAGGTATCTTTGGGATCTCCTGTGGAGGTAGCAGAATGGATTCTTGCTATGGTCCTTGTGTAGGCTCCTGATGAGCGAATATTTTATACGCTTTTTGCATCATTTTCATATAGTTTTTAGTATGTTTTGTTTAATTTTTATTAAGTTTTCATAGGTTTCAGTCTAAAATTCACATTTTTGGATTCTACTTTGAGTTTGTATGTTTTTATGCAATTTCAAGTATTTTCTGGGTGAAATTGAGGAGCTGGAGCAAAAGTATGATTCAGAGACAGAGAAAGCACTGTAGATGTTATCCAGATCTGACCTTCTTGCACTTGAAAGACCCTTTCTGGAGCTACAGAAGTCCAAATGGAGCGTTCTCAACGGCTATAGAAAGCTGACTTCCCGAGCTTTCCAGAAATGTGTAATTATTGATACCTTGCTTCATAATTGAAGCCCTTAAACTGGCATTCACGCCAGCTTCCTGCCCTAGTCCAGGCGTCTAGCACCCAAAGGAAGAGACCAGCATTCAAATGCCCAAAGAGGACCCCCTAGCCAGCGTTCAATGTCCTAGAGGCTTCCTAGCACATGGATCTCAATCAAACGCATCCCAAACATTCACCAAGTGGGCCCCAGAAGTGGATTTTAGCACTAAAAGACTGTTTTTACCCTTTCTTATGTAATCCTTAGTTATTTGTTTAGTATTTAAAGAACTTTTACACCTCTCATTAGGGGAGGACGCACACTTTGCATGTTTTTATGGTTATATTTTCTATCAGTATGAGTTTTTAAACCTCCTAAGTTGAGGGGAGGCGCCCTGCTGAGTTTTATGGATTAATAAAAGGACTACTGTTCTTTGTCAATTCGTGTTTGATTCTCTATTCTAAGATGTATCTTCGTTCTTCATCAATATGAATGTGTTGAAATGGCATAAGATTATCACATTCTACATGGGTTCAGAGTGAGTCTTTCATCGGACAATGATGAACCACCAACTTTATTATACATCTCTTAGACGGCTAATCCGCGACTTTGTTGGGGACTTCTCGAGACACCAGTTCAGCCGAGGTACGGGGAGATTAAGGTCTCTGTGGTAGAGGCTAGAACCCAAAGGTGCAGCATCCTCTGATTTGGAAGATTTGATTTTGTCTGTGGCGTTTTGAGTAGGATCATCAAGGAGAATGAACTGCAAGAGCTTCACCTTCAATCAGAATAGATCCGTACTAACCCTAGGGTTTAGAAAAATCAATTGTTTAATCATTCTTTGTTTAATTCACAAAAATCATTCACAATTGAAAAGATTAAACAAAGATTAAACTATATTTTTCTTTTTTTTTTAAAAAAAAAACTTTTTCAAAAATATTTTTTTCTTTTCTTTGTTTAATCTTTGTTTTTGGTTTGAGACTTTTGTTTTTGTTCTTGTTGAAATTTTTGAATTCTTTGAGTCTTTCTTTCTAAAAATTTTCAAAAATAGTTTCTTTTGTTTGAATCTTATGTCAACCTTTAAGTTTGGTTAAGTTTGGTGTCTTCTTGTGTCTTTTCTTTTAAATTTTCGAAAAATTGTGCTTTGGTTTTTAAAAAATTTTAAGTTTTGGTGTCTTTTGCATGTTCTTGTGTTCTTTGAATTCTTTGAGTTTTGTTCTTGGTGTTCTTCTTGATCTTCAATGGGTTCTTATTTTTCTTTTTGTGTTGATCTTAAAATTTTTCAATTTGGTGTCTCTTTGTGTTTTTCTTCTCAAATTTCAAAACTTAGTCCTTTTAGATCTAAAAATTTTAAGTTTGGTGTTTTTTTTGTTGTTTTTCTCTTTCCTCATTAAATTCAAAAATAAAAAATATCTTTTCTATCTTTATTTTAATTAACTTTTCAAAAACCATATCTTTTTCAAAATATTATCTTATCTTTTTTTCAAAATTCAAAAATCTTATTTTATCTTATTTCAAATTAAATTTTAAAATTCAAATTCAAATTTTAAAATTTAAATTTCAAATTTTAAAAATTAAACCTTTTCAAAATTAAAATCTTTTTCAAATCTTTCTCTTATCTTGTTTCAAATTTCAAAATTTAAAACTTCAAAATTTAAAATTTCAAATTCAAACATCAAAAATTCAAATTTCAAAATTTAAAATTCAAAATTTAATTTTCAAATTTAAAATTTAAATTTCAAGTCTTTTTAATTTTAAAACTTATCTTTTCTTAACTTTCTTATTTTATCTTTCTTACCTAACTTATCTTATCTTTTTTATCTTATCTTCTTTTAAATTTTAAATTAAATCTTTTTCAAATTTTTTCAATTCTTATCTTTTCTTGTTGACTTTTTCAAATATTATTTAAATCAAATCTTTTCTAATCTTCTATCTTATCTTAATTTCAAATCTTTCTCAATTAGTTACTTGTTCTCTCTCTTCTTTTTCTAAACTTCCTAACTAATTCCTCTCTCTTCTAATTTTCGAAATTTCTTCTTCTATTTCTCTCTCTTTTTTTCGAAATTCATTAATTCTTTTTAATTAATTAGCTTTTATTTTCGAAATAAATAAATAAATAAAACAAAAAGAAAAATATTTTAATTCTTGTTTATCTTTTCTACTTCTAATTCTTCTCCACTCTACTTCTATTTATTCGAATTCTTCTTTTCCTTCTTCTATCTTCATTCTTCTTTCTCTTCTTTCTTCACATCTCACAAAGAGTCCTCTGTTCTTGAACATAGAGCTCCCATTCTCCTCTGTCCTTGGTTTCTTCTTTTCTTGTTTATGACCAGGAACAGAGATAAAGAACCTCTCTTTAATCTTGATCCTGAACCTGAAAAGACTTTAAGGAGGAGCTTACAACAAGTCAAAGCACAACACTCCAGAAGAAACCTCTCAGAAAATTTTGAACAAGAAGCCGAAGACTTCACCATGCCTACCTCTGACTTTTACGGCATAAGTATCTCTGTACCAGCCATTGGAGCTAACAACTTTGAGCTTAAGACTCAGTTAGTGTCCTCCTAACATGCTCTCAGAATGGCCTATCATAGAAATTTTCTATGATGGTCTGTCTGAGATGTCCAAAATATCATTGGACAGCTCTGCAGATGGATCACTCCACTTGAAGAAAATGCTTGTAGAAGCAAGAGAACGCATTGAGATGGTTGTAAACAACCAATTCATGTACACTTATGAGAGAAATTCTGTGAAGAATGGAATCCCTGAGAAGAAAGGAGTTCTTGAAGTTTATACTCTGAATGCTATATTGGCTCAGAACAAGATCTTGACCCAGCAGGTCAATATGATCTCTTAATATTTGACTAGAATGCAAGCTGTAGCCGGCAGCACTCAAGAAGCTTCTTCTGAAGTAGAAGCCTATGATCCTAATTAACCCACCATGCAGGAGGTGAATTACATTGGAGAACCCTATGGAAATACCTACAATCCTTCTTGGAGGAATCATCTTAACCTTTCATGGAAGGATCAATAGAAGCCTTAGCATGACTTCAATAACAACCAAGGTGGAAGGAACCAGAATAGGTTTAACAATAGGCCATCACTCATAGTTTCATAACTGAAACAAGATCCTCCATCAGAAATCTGGAGGTACAGATTGGTCAACTGAGCAAGAGGATCCCTAAGACTCCTCCTGACACTCTTCCTAGTAACACTGAAGTGAACCCAAGAGAACAGTGCAAGGCCATCACCACTGAGCCTGAGGCCAAATCTGGAGAGACTGGAAAGGTATTGAATGCCAGTAAGGAAGATCTCACTGGGCGTTCAACGCCCAAACAACCAAAGAGCCTGGCGCTGAATACCAGTGAGGAAGCCTTCACCGGGCTGGTGTTGAACGCCAGTAAGAAAGCCCTCACTGGGCGTTCAACGCCCCAACAGGTAGGGAAGCTGGCGTTGAATGCCAACCAGTACATCCCTGCAGGGCGTTCACTGCCCAAAATGGTAAGGGAACTGGTGTTTAATGCTAGTAAGGGTATACAACATGGGCGTTCAATGCCTAAAGAGCCATCAGAGCTGGCGTTGAACGCCAGTAAAGGCACTCCCTCTGAGTGCTCAATACGTACTCAAGAAATCCCTATCCAAGAACTAAAGGAAGCCGAGGCTCATATAGAGACCATAGAGGTTCCTTTGCATGCACTCCTGCAATGCATGAGTTCTGATGAATATTCATCCTCGGATGAGATTGAAGACACTAGGGAAGAGCAAGTTGCTCGATACCTAGGAGCTCTCATGAAGCTGAATGCCAAGCTATTTGGTACAAAGCCTTTGGAGGAAGAACCTCCAGTACTTTCCAAAGAACTCAATACTTTGGTTAAGTAGACATTACCTCAGAAGCCTCCGGATCCTAGACACTTCCGAATTTCTTGCACCATAGGCACCATGACCTTAGAGAAGGCTCTGTGTACCCTAGGGTCAAGCATAAACCTTATGCCACTCTGTGTAATAAAGAAGCTGGGAATCTTTGAGGTACAAGTTGAAAACATCTCACTAGAGATGGCAGACAAGTCAATAAAGAAGCCATATGGCTTAGTAGAGGATGTATTGGTAAAGGTTGAAAACCACTACATCCTTGTAAACTTCATAGTCTTGGATATTGGAGAGGATGAGGATGACTCTGTCATCCTTATAAGACCTTTCTTAGCCACTACCAATGCTATCTTTGATGTAGCTAAGGGAGAACTGACTCTACAACTAAGGGAGGATCAAATCTTGTTCAAGATGCCTCATCCCAACTCTTCCTCTGATATAATGGTGTAACACCTAGTGTTCCAAACATCTCTTTTAGTACAGAGCTTTGCTAAGCCCCCAAACCTTAATTCTAAGTTTGGAGTTAGGTAGCCATTAACAAGCACTGAAAACAAGGGTACTTGGTAGCACGAATCCCTACACTTTCATACTGTTGTACCAGCAAGTGCACTAGGTCATCCAAGTAACACCTGAGCTAGTCAGGGATAATCCCACGAGGATTGTGGTTTGAAGCAAGCTATGGTTATCTTGCAGGTCTTAGTCAGGCAGATCAGAAGGAGGATGGATAAATATTTATGAAATTATTATAATAAGGTGCTAATACTTTAAGGATAGAGTTGAGGATTAGAGTTGCTTTGCCTTTCTGAATGAACTCTGGTACTACTGTCTTCCTTACTTATGAATGATCTTCTTCTATGGCAGGCTGTATGTGATCAAAGCCGTTTCCCATTGTCATTGATCTCCTCTACTCCAGATCAAACGCCATTGCACGTGTTCATTCAATCTGACAGAGGGTGAAGCTCTAGTAGTTCATTTTCTTGGTGATCCTACTCAAAATACCACAGACAAGGTCGAATCTTCCGGATTAGAGAATGCTGCTTCTATGGATTTTAGCCTATAACGAAGTCGTGGATTAACTGTCTGAGAGATGTATAAAATAGCTATTAGTCCATGCTTTCCAGCTACGTATTCATACGAACCCAAGTAAATGCGGGTGTTTGTCAGTCACGTTCATCTTATTGTGATAAACAGAGCTAATTGTTCAACCATCCTATTCACCACGATGAAGATCAGATATACATCTTAGAAGTAAACCAAGCACGGATTGAAGAATAAACAGTAATACTTTTATTAATTCATAGGACTCAACAATGCTCCTCCCCACAACCCAAAAGGTTTAGAAACTCATACTGAAGTAATATACAGTGTAAAACTAGAAAATAGCATAAAGTCTAGATGTTGTCTGCGTGATTAGGTAAAAATACACTTTAAATACTAAACAGATGACTAGTAAGGGTAAAATAGTCTTTTTAGTACTAAAATCAACTTCTAGGGCCCACTTGGTGAGTGTTTGGGCTGAGCTTTGATGATATCCAGGTGCTATGAGGTCTCTTGGGTGTGGAACACCAGCTGGGGTGTCCTCATTGGCCGTTTGGACGCTAGTATCTACTTTTGGGCGCTGGACGCCTGGAAGGGGGGAGGAAGCTGGCGTTGGACGCCAGTTTTGGGTCTTTTAATCCGAAGCAAAGTATGAAGTATTATATATTGCTGGAAAGCTCTAGAGGTCATCTTTCCATATCCATTAAGGGCGGTCCATTTGGACTTTTGTAGCTCCAAAAAAGCTCTTTCGAATGGAGGGAGGTCAGATCCAGATAGCATCTGTAGTGCTTTCTCTGTCTCTGAATCAGACTTCTGCTCCAGCTCCTCAATTTTAGCCAAAAAACACCTAAAATTGTTTAAAAATACAAAAACTCATAGTAGAATCCAAAAATGTGAATTTAACACTAAAACATATAAAAACTTAATAAAAACTAAATAAAACACACTAAAAACTATATGAAAATGATGCCAAAAAGCGTATAAAATATCCGCTCATCACAACACCAAACTTAAATTGTTGTTTGTCCCCAAGGAACTAAAAACGTAGTAAGATAAAAAAAATTAGGATACAATAAATCTCTAAGTTTCAAATAAAGCTTAATGACAATTAGATGAGCAGGACTTAGTAGCTTTTTGCTTCTGAATAGTTTTGGCATCTCACTATCCATTAAAACTTAGAACGGTTGCCATCTTTAGGAACTTAGAATCCAGATGATATTGACTCTCTTAGTTAAGCTTATTTTGATTTTTGAACATAGCTTTCAGAGTCTTGGCCGTAACCCTAAACATATTGTTTTCGAGTATTACCACCGGATACAATAATGCCACAGACACTTTGACTGGGTGAACATTTTCAGATTGTGACTCAGCTTTGCTAGAGTCCCCAGATAGAGGTGTCCAGAGTTCTTAAGCACACTCTTTTTGCTTTGGACCACGACTTTAATCGCTTAGTCTCAAGCTTTTCAATTGACACCTTCATGCCACAAGCACATGGTTAGGGATAGCTTGGTTTAGCCATTTAGGCCAGGATTTTATTCTTTTGGACCCTTCTAACCACTAATGCTCAAAGCCTTGGGCCCTTTTACCCTTGCCTTTTGGTTTAAAGGTTTACTGGATTTTTCAATCTGCCCTCCTTTTCCTCCATTCACAATTTCTCCATGTTAGTGCTCAGTTTTTCAAGAGAAGTCTGCTGTTGATCCCAATAGCTTTGGAGAGGAAAATATATCCCTTGAGACATCTCAGGGATCTCATATTGAGGCAGTTGTACAGGCTCTTGTGCATGATCTCTGGTTTGCTCCATCCTCTTCTTAGTGATGGGCTTATCCTCCCCAATGGAGATGTCTCCATTTATGACAATTCCAGCTGAATTGCATAGATGACAAATGAGGTGTGGGAATGCCAACCGTGCATTGGTGAGACTTCTTATCTACCTTGTACAATTCTTGAGGATTCACCTCATATACTTCCATCTCAGTTCCAGTCATGATGCAATGGATCATGATGGCTCTGTCAACAGTCACTTTTGACTGATTGCTAGTAGGGATGATGGATCTTTGGATGAATTCCAACCATCCTCTAGCTATAGGCTTAAGGTCAGCCCTTCTTAGTTGAATAGGCTTGCCTTAGAAATCCCCGTTTCTACTGTGCGCCTTTTACACAGATGTATGAGAGCACTTGATCCAATCTCTGATCATAGTTGACTCTCCTAGTATAAGGATGAGGATCTTCTTGCATTAGAGGCAAGTTAAATGCTAACTTCACACTTTTCAGGCTGAAATATAAGATTCTTCATCGGACCATGGTGATCCAATTCCTTGGTTTTGGGTTTACACTAGTTTTATGGGTTTTAGTAACCCATACATTGGCATAGAACTCTTGCACCATGAGAATCCCAATATTTTGAATGGGATTGGTTAGGACTTCCCAACCTCTTCTCTAGATCTATCTTCGGATTTCCAAATACTCATTCTTCTTGAGATTGAAAGGGACCTCAGGGATGGCTTTCTTCTTAGCCACTACTTCATAGAAGTGGTCTTGGTGGGATTTGGTGATAAATCACTCCATCTTCCAAGATTCAGAGGGATTGGCTACTGCCTTTCCTTTCCTCTTTCTAGAGGCGTCTCCAACTTTGGGTGCCATAAATGGTAATAGAAAGAAAGAAAGCTATGCTTTTACAATACCAAACTTAAAACTTTGCTCGTCATCGAGCAAAAATAAGGCAAATAGAAGAATAGAGTAGAAGAAGAAGAAAATAGAAAGAGGGAAAGGAAGAGAGAAGGCTCGGCCTTGTGGGGTGTGTAAGTGTATGAGAGGTGTGTGTATGAAGGGTGATGGAGAGGGGTATTTATAGGATGGGGGTAGGTTAGGTTTCGGCCATAGGGTGAGTTTTGGGTGAAAATTTTGATTTTGAAGTGGGTGGGGGTAGGTTGGAGTTGTGATGGATGTGGGGAAGTGAAATGGATATGATTGGGCTAGGGTTTATAGGGAAGTGTGTATGGAGAAGTGTGAAAGTAAGTGGGGTAGGTAGGGTAGGTGAAAGATGTTGAGGGACCCACAGGTGCTGAGAGGCTAGGGAATCCAGATTCCTTGCTTCTCTTCATTAGTGTTTGAACGCCCAGGGGCTGCTCCCTGGCTGGCGTTCAACACCAGCAATTCTCCCCTCTTAGGGCGTTGAACGCCCAGTAGGGATACCCTAGCTGGTGTTTAACTTTAACATTCCATCCAGCGTGCTCTATTTTTATTGCTGTGAAATTTTGTCTCTGTTTTGACTGATGCACATGATCATGACTCTGAAAGAAAAACAAAATAAAATAAAATAAATATAGTTGAGTAAGGTTGGGTTGCCTCCCAAGAAACGCTCTTTTAACGTCACTAGCGTGACATTTAACTCTTTACGAAGTTGAGTATATGTTCAGATTTTTGCCCCTGACAATGAACTTTCTTCCTGTCCAATCATGAATGAGCTCTACATACTTTAGAAATAGGATATGGCTCACTGTATGTGGTAGGACTGGATTCTTAGTGAAGACAACTCTCATGCCAAGTGAGAGGCCTTCAGTTGGGACTTTCTTGTCTCTCCATTCTTTAAGTAATTTCTTTTTAGTACCTTTATACTTAGAGCTTGTTGATGGCTGTCCAACACCAAACTTAGATTTGATGTTTGGGGCCTCTGCAAAGCTTTGCACAGAATTATCGGGTTGGCACACTAGGTGTTGCACAGTTATCTCTCTTTTAGAGGGAGATTTGGGATGAGGTATCTTGAATAAGATGTGGTCCTCCCCTAACTTTAATGATAGCATTTATTGTGACTAGGAAAGGTCTTCCAAGGATGACACAGTCATCCTCATCCTTTCCTATGTCCAAGACACTGAAGTTTGCAGGAATGTAGTGGTTTTCAACTTTAACCAAGACAGCCTCCACTAAGCCATATGGCTTCTTCATGGTCTTGTCTTCCATCTCTAAGGAGATGTGTGCAGCTTACACCTCAAGGATACCCAACTTCTCCATTATAGAGAGTGGCATGAGGTTGATGCTTGACCCTAGGTTACACAGAACCTTATCAAATGTCATGGGGCCTATGGTGCAAGAAATCAGAAAGTGTCCAGGATTTGGAAGCTTCTGAGGTAGCTCTTGCTGAAATAAAGCATGGATTTCTTTGGTGAGCAGTAGAGGTTTTTCCTCCAGAGGCTTTGTACCAAATATCTTGGTATTCAGTTTCATTAGAGCCCCTAGGAAACGAGCAACTTGCTCTTCCCTAGTATCATCATCCTCATCTGAGGATGAGTAGTCATCAGAACTCATGCATTGTAGAAGTGCAATCAAAGGAACCTCAATTGTCTTTATGGTTTCCTTTGGTTTTGGCTTAGAGGGTTCTTGAGTGGGCTTTAGGCACTCAAAGGGTGTGCTTTGACTGGCATTAAATAATAGCTCTGTCATCTTATTGGGCATTGAACGCCCTTACTGTCCACCCTGACTGGCGTTAAACACTAGTCCCTCTAGCATTCTGGGCGTTGAACGCCTAACAGGGATGTCCTTGCTGGTGTTCAACGCCAGCTTCCTTGGTTGAGTGGGTGTTGAACGTGCAGTAAGGGGTTCCTCACTGGTGTTCCGCACCAGAATGGCTGCCTAGTTGGGCGTTGAATGTCCAGTGAGGGGATCCTCATTGGCGTTCAACGCCAGAAAGCCTTCCTGGTTGGGTGTTGAACACCTAGTGAGGGGTTCCTCACTGTCGTTCAGCGTAGAAAGCCCAGGTGTTTAGGCGTTGAATGCCCAGTCAGTGCTTTCTGGGCTGCCAGGATGGGTGTTGAATGCCTAGTGAGGGGTTCCTCACTAGCGTTCAGCGCCAGGCTTGCTGCCATTGTGGGCGTTGAATGCCCGTGAAGGCTTCTTCACTAGTGTTCAATGCCTTCCCATTCTCCTCTGATTCGGCCTCTACCTCCATGGTTATGTCTTTGCACTCTTCTCTGGGATTCACCTCAGTGTTACTTGGAAGAGCGCCAGGAGGAGTATCAGGGATCCTCTTGCTCAGTTAACCAACCTGTACCTCCAAGTTTCTAATGGAGGACCTTGTTTCATTTATGAAACTATGAGTGGTCTTAGAAAGGTTGGAAACCAGAATAACTAAGTCAGAGAGGCTCTTCTTAGAGGTTTCCATATTCCCTTGAGAAGATGGGAATGATGGTCTGTTGTTGAACCTATTCTGGTTCCTTCCACCTTGATTGTTATTGAAACCTTGCTAAAGTTTTTGTTGATCCTTCCATGAGAGGTTAGGATGATTCTTCTATGAAGGGTTGTAAGTGTTTTCATAGGGTTCTCCCATGTAATTCACCTCCTCCATGGTGGGTTGATCAGGATCATAAGCTTCGGTTTCAGAAAAAGCTTCCTGATTACTGACAACTGTAGTTTACATTCCATTCAGATGCTGGGAGATCATATTGACCTGTTAGGTCAAGATCTTTTTCTGAGCCAAGATGGCATTCAGAGTCTCAACTTTCATGAACTCCTTTCTTCTGAGGGATTCCATGGTTTACAGGATTCCTCTCAAAGGTGTACATGAATTAGTTGTTTACAACCATCTTAATGAGCTCTCTTGCTTCTACAACCATTTTCTTCAAGTGAAGGGATCCACCTGCAGAGCTATCCAATGAAATCTTGGATATCTTAGACAAGCCATCATAGAACACGCCTTTGATGGACCATTCTGAGAACATGTCAGGAGGACATCTCCTAATTAGTTGCTTGTATCTTTCCCAAGCTTCATAGAGGGATTCACCTTCTCTTTGTCTAAAGGTTTGAACTTCCACTCTAATTTTGCTCATCCTTTGAGGAGGAAAGAACTTAGCCAGAAAAGCATTAACCAGCTTTTCCAAGAGTCAAGACTGTCTCTTGGTTGGGCATCCAACCATAGCTTAGCTCTGTCTCTTACTGCAAAGGGAAAGAGCATAAGCTTGTAGACTTCAGGATTAACTCCATTAGTCTTTACAGTATCACAGATTTGTAAGAACTCAGCTAAAAACTGATGTGGATCTTCCATTTGAAGTCCATGAAATTTGCGGTTCTACTGCAAAAGTGCGACTAATTGAGACTTAAGCTCAAAATTGTTATGCTTTAGCTTGTTGTAAATGCCTCCTTAGAGTCTTCTCAGGTTTTGGATCAGGAGTCAATAGGGGTTCTTTATCCCTATTCCTAGTCATAAACAAGAAGAAAAGAAAAAGAAAGTAAAGAAGAAGACTTTTTGTGCCAATAGACAAGAAGCTCCTCCTTAAAGTGAGATATAAAGAAAGAAGAAGAAGAGAGAAGATGAGTAAAAGAAGTAGAAGAAGAATACTTTGAAAATAGGGGATAGAAGTAAATAAAAGAAGATGGAAGATGAGAGAGAGATAGAATTCATATAATAGAGATGAGAAGAAGAGAAGTATAAGTAGAAAAAGTAAATAAGAATTAAAATATTTTTGTTTTTATTTATTTATTAATTAGTTATGTTCAAAAATTATGGTTATTAATTTAAAAAGAAATGAAAAATAGTTAATGAATTTTTGAAAATAGAAGAGAGAGAAGAGGAAGAAGTTTTTGAAAATTAAGAGAGATGAGAGTTAGTTAGGTAGTTTTAAAAAAGAGGAGAGAGAAGAAGAGAGATAGTTTTCGAAAATTAAGAAGAGAAGAGTTGGTTAGGAGTTTTGAAAAAGAAGAGAGAGAATATAAGATATTAATTAAGAAAATGTTTTAATTTTAAAATAAGATAGAATATAAGATAAGAAAAGATTTTTAAAAATAAGATAAGAGATAAGAAAAGACAAAATAAGAAATTAAAAAGATTTGAAAAAGATATGATTTTAAAATTGGAACTTAGAAAAGATAAGAAAAGAAATTAAAATGATTTGAAAAAGGTTTTAAAAAGATAAGATTTTGAAATTTGATTTTGAAAATTGAAATTTGAAAAAGATAAGAAAAATTTTGAATTTTGAAAAATATAAGATAAGATTTAAAAGATATGATTTTTGAAAGTTTGACAACTAAGATATGATAAGATAAAATTTTTAAATTAAAATCTGAATTTTTTTATTGTTATTTTAAAAAATTATGTTAAAATTAAGTTAGGAAAGATATTTTTTGGACTTTTAAAATTAATGAAAAAGAGAAAAAGACACAAAAGACACAAAACTTAAAATTTTTAGATCTAGCACCCCTAGTTTTAGAAAATTTTTGAGGGAAACACATGGAGATACCAAACTTAAAAATTTTAAGATCAAAATAAACAAGAGACTCAAGAACACTTTGAAGACTAACAAGAACACAAAGAACAAATTTTAAGGACTCAAAGAATACAAGAACAAAAGAAAGAACAACAACTTTCAATTTTTAGAAAACTAAAACAAAATATTCGAAAAAATATAAAGAAGAACATAAGAAAACACCAAACTTAAGGACTTGACACAAGATTTAAACAAAGGAAAATTATTTTTGAAAATTTTTAGAAAGAAAGACTCAAAGGAACAACAATTACCAAGAGCATAAGCACAAGGCTCTAACTAATTGGACATAGAAAATAAAAATACTTTTGAAAAGCTTTTTAAAATTTTCCAAAAAAATAGAGAAGGAAAAAATAAAAATATAAGACTAAACACAAACACAGATTAAACAAAGAAAGGACAAATATTTTTTGTAAAAGGTTTAAGAAGTTTTGGGAATAGAAAAACAGGAACATGTAAGACTCTAACCAAGAACATAAATTAAACAAATAAAATAAAAAATATTTTTGAAAAGATTTTTATTTTTTTTAAAAAATTGAAGAAGAAGAAAATAAAATTAAAAGACTCAATAAGAACACAAACAAGGACTCTCAGACAGAAAGCTAAGGATGCATGAAAATAATTTTTTTTTTGAATAAGCTTTTTAAATTTTTTTCGAAAATTTAGAAGAAGAAAACAAAAATTAAAAGACTCAAATAAAATAAAAATTACCTGATCAAGGGAGCAACACAATCCGTCAGTTTGTCTAAACTCAACAATCCTTGGCAACGGCACCAAAAATTTGGTAGCACAAATCCCCACACTTTCGTACTGTTGTACCAACAAGTGCACTGGGTCGTCCAAGTAATACTTGAGCGAGTCAGTGTCAATCCCACGAGGATTGTGGTTTGAAGCAAGCTATGGTTACCTTGCAGGTCTTAGTCAGGTAGATCAGAAGGATGATATATAAATATTTGTGAGATTATTATAATAGGGTGCTAATACTTTAAGGATAGAGTTGAGGATTTGAGTTGCTTTGCCTTTCTGAATGAACTCTGGTGCTACTGTCTTCCTTGCTTGTGAATGATCTTCTTCTATGGCAGGCAGTATATGATCAAAGCCATTACACGTGGTCATTGATCACCTCTACTCCAGGTTAAATGCCATTGCCCGTGGTCATTCAATCTGACGGAGGGTGAAGCTCTAGCAGTTCATTCTCTTGGCGATCCTACTCAAAATCCCACAAACAAGGTCGAATCTTCCGGATCAGAGAATGCTACTTCTATGGAGTCTAGCCTATATCACGGAGACCCTAATCTCCCCAGAAATTAGCTGAACTGGTATCTCGAGAAGTCCCCAACAAAATCATGGATTAACTATCTGAGAGATGTATAAACATAGCCGTTGGTCCGTGCTTTCTGGCCACGTATTCACACGAACCAAAGTAGACACGGGTGTTTGTCAGGCACATTCGTCTTAATGTGATTAATAGAGCTGATTGTTCGACCATCCTATTCACCACGATGAAGATCGTATATACATCTTAGAAGTAAATCAAGTACGGATCGAAAAAGAAATAGTAATACTTTTATTAATTCATAGAACTTAGCAAGGCTCCTCCCTTCAACCTAGGAGGTTTAGAAACTCATACTGAAGTTATATACATTGTAAAACTCAAAAATAGCATAAAGTCTAGATGTTGTCTGCATGATTATGTAAAAATACACTTTAAATACTAAATAGATGACTAGTAAGGGTAAAATAGTCTTTTTAGTACTAAAATCCACTTCTGGGACCCACTTGGTGAGTGTTTAGGCTGAGCTTTGATGATATCCACATGCTATGACGTCTCTTGGGCATGGAACACCAGCTGGGGGGTCCTCATTGGGCGTTTGGATGTTGGTCTCTGCTTTTGGGCGCTGGACGTTTGGAAAGGGGCAGGAAGCTGGCATTGGACTTTCTAATCCGAAGCAAAGTATGAACTATTATATATTTCTAGAAAGATCTGGAAGTCATCTTTCCATAACTATTGAGAGTGCTCCATTTGGACTTTTGTAGCTCCAGAAAAGCTCTTCTGAATGCAGGGCGGTCAGATCCGGACAGCATCTGCAGTGCTTTCTCTGTCTCTAAATCAGACTTCTGCTGCAGCTCCTCAATTTCAGCCAGAAAATACCTGAAATTGTATAAAAACACAAAAACTCATAGTAGAATCCAAAAATGTGAATTTAACACTAAAACCTATAAAAGCTTAATAAAAACTAAATAAAACACACTAAAAACTATATGAAAATGATGCCAAAAAGCGTATAAAATATCCGCTCATCAATACTCGGAAGAAAGTAGCTAAAGGTTGGAAGGACAAGAAAGTCCCCACTGAAGACCTCTCACCTGGCATCAGAGTTGTCTTCACCAAGAAGCCAGTCATACCACATACAGTGAGTCTATCTTGTCTCTAGAGCATGTGGAGCTCATTCATGAGAAGACAGGAAGAAAGTTCACTATAAGGGGCGAAATTCTGAGCCCATACTCCCTTTCGTAAGGAGCTAACCGTCAAGCTAGTGGCGTTAAAGAAGTTCTTGTTGGGAGGCAACCCAATCGTAATTAATTATTTCTATTTTCTTTCATTTTGTTTTTCTTTAAGTTATTTTCTTTTAGGTTCATGATCATGTGCAGCAGTCAGAACAGAGACAAAAATTTTTTTCAGTAGTGAAATCAGAACACTATGGATGGAGTGTTGCTAGCGTTGAATGCCAGCCAGGGAACAGACCCTGTGCATTCAACGCCAATGCAAAAGGTAGGGATTCTGAATTTTCTAGCCTTTTAGGACCAGTGGGTCCTACAGCATCTTTAACTACCCCACTCCTGCCTTCTTTCTTTTACACTTTTCATACACTTTTTCCTATAAACCCTAGCCGAATCACATCCATATCACTTCCCCAAATCCATCATAACTCCCACCAACCCCCATCCACTTCAAAATCAGAGCTCCCTCCGAATTAACCCAACCATGACCGAACCCAACCCTACCCCCTCCTATAAATACCCCTCTTCATAACCCTTCATACACACCCTCTCATACACATCATAACGCCCTTGGATGAATTGCTTCCTCCCTCTATCTCTGAAAAACCACTATTTTATGATATATCTTGTGCTTAAATTGAATGATTTTATCTACTCTTCACCTACTTATTCATATGAATTTGCATGGTTTTACAATTCCTTCCTTATGATATGACATATGAGAAAACATGTTTCCTATACTTTAAAAATATTACATTTAATTATCCTTTATTACCATTCGATGCCGTGATTTGTGTGTTGAGTACTTTCAGGTTTTACAGGGCAGGAATGACTTAAAGGATGGAAAGGAAAAATACACAAATGGAAGGAAAGCACAAATTGGAGTTTTTGAAGAAACTGGAAGCAATGCGAACGCGTGACCCACGCGGACGCGTGCTTAGCGCAAAGAGCATCGACGCGAGCGCATGGATGACGCGAATGTGTGACTTGCAAAACACAACTAACGCGGACGCATGACTGACATGACCGCGTGGAAGAGTAAAACTCCAGATGACGCGACCGCGTGACCCACGCGAACGCGTGATGTGCACGCCCTGTAGAATTTGCAGAAGTCGGCCCCAGCGACTTTTGGACCTTTTTTGGCCCCGATCCAAGCCCAGAGAACACAGATTTAAGGCTATAAATTGGGAGAATCCACTCATTCATGGAGGATCATCATAACATACATTCATACATAGTTTTAGGATTTAGATGTAGTTTTTAGAGAGAGAGGTTCTCTCCTCTCTCTTAGATTAGGATTTATCTTAGGATTTAGGATTTCTTTTAGTCATTAGGATTGTTTCTTCATACCAGGTTCAATATTCTATGTTTCTGTTCTATTTTTATTTACTCTGATGATTTTTATGTGTATTTGATTGATGTTACCCAATTGGCTTATGAACCATTCATGTTAGCATTTTCTTAGTTAATATAATTTGAGGTATTTCAGACTCATGATTGTTCTGCTTTATTTATGATTTATTTTCCCTTTTGGCTGTAGTTAATTAATTGGTGATACTTGAGTTATCAAACTCAGCAGTGGTTGAATTTGGCAATTGCTAATTAATTTGGATTGCTCTAAAAGTTGATTGGAACACGAGGATCAATTTAATTAGTCTACTTGACTTTCCTTTATTTAACAAGGGATAACTAAGTGGGATTAAGACCCAATTCTCACCACATTTGATAAGGATAACTAGGATAGGAATTCCGATTTTCATACCTTGCCAAGAGATTTATAGTAATTGATTTATTAATTCTTGCAATCTATTTCTCTTGTTCAAAACCTTTTCAAAACCCCAAAAATATACCTTTGCATAACCAACAATAATTCATACTTCCCTGCAATTCCTTGAGAAGACGACCTGAGGTTTAAATACTTCGCTTATCAATTTCAAAGGGGTTTGTTACTTGTGACAACCAAAACATTTGTAAGAAAGGAATTCTTGTCGGTCTAGAAGCTATACTTACAACGGGAATTTAATTGTGAAATTCTAGATCGCGCGATAGTTCCGTTCTTCAAAATGGCGCCGTTGTCGGGGAATTACAAACGTGTGCCTTATTATTGGTTATTGTAAATATGTTTCTTTTACTTGTTTATTTGTTTTTGTTTTTCCTTCCTTATTTCTAATAGCTACTATGAGTTCTCACCCCTCTCGCTTTGAGTTTGGTTCTAATTTTGTTGAAAAGAATGGAATCTATAACAGGAATATGCATCAAGGTCTAAGCAATCAAAGATGGATGGAGCCAAGAGGATATGATCAACCCTTTTAGCAACAACACCTTCCAAGATATCATGGGCGAGGACCATTCTACAATGCATACCAAGCTGATAGATATGGTGGATCCCTTTGTATTTACCAACAAGCCCAGCCCTGTGCTCATAGACCATCCTCCCAACATAGCTTCGAACCACCACACTCACAAGCTCCTTTTCACCATTCACCACCGTATGATCCTTCTTCACCCCAATTCCAATCCAATTACTCCCAAGAACCACCACTTCCCTATGTACCATGTCCATACCCATCGCCTCAAGAATCACAAGTTCACTTCGAAGAATCAGTAGATCAATTTCATGCAACTCTTCATCAACTGGAGCAAGCAATAAATCAATTATCTTCCAGACGTTACGACACTCAAGGAATCCCCATGGCTTCATGTGGAGAATCTAATGAAGAACGTAGTACGAAGGAGACACTAGAAACTCCAGTGAATAGTAAGGAGCATGACCTTATTCTAGAACAATTGGAGGAAGCCCAAATTATCCAAGAAGAAGAAGTACTGATTGAAGATTTAGGAGATGTTGAACCTCCATGGGAATCTAGAGTTGTGGAGAATTCCGTTAAGGACGTTACAATTGATGCTAAGGAGGATAGTGCACAACCCCCAAAGCAGGTATCTTATGAAGAATTGGATGGAATAACCCAAGACGCATGTTTCCTTGATGATGATAATCACGAGTCAAGTTCTTTTGGTAATGAACTTGCATCTGCAAGCAAATCCTTTGAGATAGAAGAATCTTTCCCAAGCGAATACGAAGATGATGCAGAGGTAGACTTCTCTCAACCCCCTAATTATGACTCAAGTGATGAGGAAGATATCGAAGACTTTGATCCAGACATGGTTGAAATTGAAGAAATTTGCAAAGAAGTGGAGGAATTCACTGAAGACCACAAGGGAGTAGAGCTTGCAAAACCGCTGGAAACACCTATCCCAAGGCCATTATCGCCCAATACAAACTTCAAGTGGGTAAATGGGTAAAATCCTTAGCTTTTATCTTTACTTTTTCACTTGAATATGGTTTACTTAAAACAGATGGCCAGCATAGAGCTCTTTGCGGCTTTAAGAGTAAAAGGTAATTGACTTGCACTCAGAGCTGGTATGCAAGATTCAATGAGGTTTCACACTTCAATTTGAGGTGCAAGGGTTGGTGCCAAGCTCAATTGTATGGATCTCGGAAGCTGTTTGGTCACTACAGTGAGAATTCAGATTACTTACCACTCGGTTGGAAAATTGTAGATCAAGACAAAAACGGGTGTAAAAGTAATGTTTGGGATCCTGGAATCTATTCTGACATTCAACACCCCGGGAGCCTTGAAACTTGTTTGATACCGTTCAAGGGCTTTACGTGCCTTGTTTGGGACCCCGGAGGCTGTTGGCATTCCAAACATTGGTGGATATTTCTGGATGAATTCAAGCACACGCCACCATAACAAGAAGCTCATCAAATGTCTAACTTAAGGACTTTAACTAAAAGTGCTAGGTGGGAGACAACCCAACATGGTATGATTGTTCCTTTCTCAGTTTAGTCTGTTTTTGACTTTTGATTGAACCTGAAGTTTTTGCATGACATTCATTGCATTTTGCATTCTGCATACTGCATAAAAAAAACCCCACGCGAGCACGCAGGCCACGCATGGGCGTGGAATAGAAATCGGCGTAAAGATCCAACGCCCAGAAAGTTGGGCTGGAATCATGCGGTTGTTGTGCGTTTAGCATATACTGGCCCACGCGTTCGCATCCCTGATGCGAACGCGTCACTTGCACAACACTCATCCCACGCGAAAGCGTCAGCGACACGTGGATATTATGGCCCCCTAAATTAAACAGAGAGTTGCGCCAACACGACGCTGGAACTGTGCGTCTAGCACAATTCACAGTGACACGTTCGCATGCTCCGCGCGTCCGCGTCACTCATCTTTTACCCAACTTATGCGATCGCGTCAATCACGCAACCGCGTCATATCCCATTTGCCCTATTCACGCGATCGCGTGCTCCACGCATTCGCGTGGATTTGAATCCACTAAACCCAAATCACGCGAACCCTAAACCCGTCGCACCTCCATTCCGCCTCCTTCGCCTTCCTCCTCTGCAACCTTCCTCCACCGACCACCGCCGTTCCACCGCCGACATTCAACACCCCAACCACCCAGACCACCCCGCGACACCCCACTCTCTTCCTTCTTCCCTTCTTCCCTTTCCTCACCTCCCTTCCCTCTCACCAAACCCCCTCCTCCGCCACTGCCCCTCACCGAAGCAGACCACCACCGCACCGTCAACCATCCCCGCAGACCACCACCACAGCTCCATAACCTTCGCCCCCTCTTCCTTTTGCCCCCCAACCTAGCCAAGTACTACATACCAATCCCTGCCCCCATCCGGACCGCCGCTGTGCGACCACCGTGCCATCGCCGTGCAGCCACCAGCACCACTACTCCCCTCTTTGTCTCATATTCTACTCCTACCCTCACCAGGTTCCGCCGAACACCTTTCTCTTTACCAGTTCATTTGTTAGTCAATTGCATATTTTTCAGATTCTGTTCAAATTAGGATAGTTAGAGATGCATGATTGTAGTGGATTCTAGGTGGTTAGGTAGCTAGGATGTGGTTAGTGGATTTTATCCTGATAATTGCGCCATTCGTGCTACATGTTTTGTCTATTTTGTGATTCTGATTTTGCTGTGATGACCGTCTTGTTTATATGCTGTTATCCATGTTTCATGCTGATGTTACACTGTTCTTTCATGTTCATGTTAATTGTGTCTCTTTGCAGCATTATTTAAATTTTATATGAACTAATTTATCCTGCTATGTATTTCCCAGGAACATCTAATTTTACCCAGAATGCTGCCCAATTTTTTGCAAATTATTTCATTTTTTTCCATTCATGTATTGGTTTTGTCAATCTTAAATTTTGCACTGCTCGGCTACACCCAAACCAATTCATGACTGCACGGGCTAGCATTCTTATTCCATTTGATTCCCTGGTTAATACTTTGCATTATTGATGATTTCATTCTCCTTTTCCACTTCCCTTATCTATATGCGTTATCATCAATTAACTGCTAACCTTGCTTAATTATGAGTTGATTATTCTTTCATTTTGTGGATTTCTTGTTAACTAGGGAACCCATCATCATGCCACTTACTTCAACTGTCTTTTTACTAACTCACTATTTTCACTTTCTAACTTCTTTTTTTCCCTATTAACCATATTAACTTCTGACTTCTCTTTTTAACTAATTACTTTAACTCTTAACTCGGGGTATGATCACTTTTTTTCCAAATTAACATAACTTCCACTTATCATATATTTTGGATTGTGATTTCTATTCTCAAATTTTCTACTTGAACACAATCCAAAATACACATATATTTGACTCAATTCATGCTTCTCTTGCTCTTTTGCCACTCTTTTCTTCTTTTACTATTTGCCTACTTGTTTTCCTGCTTTTATTCTTCAATTATATCCTGGAATTTCTGCTTTTCAGGATGTCTGACCCTCAAAGAAAGGGAAAGAGCAAAGCAACTGCTGGCAAAAGGAAAAGAGGCAAATCCTCTATGTCCATCCTTGGCATCTCACACGATGATTCCTGGCGGGAGAAGAAATTTACCCCGCAGGAAAAAGCTGATCAGTTGGTACTTGCGGCTGACCCGGTTAAATTTGCAAACAAATACTGTGAGCTGAAATACCCAGTTTTTTCCATATCTAGGAACCTGTACCTGGAAAGAACACTCAAAATTTCGGAAGAACTCATGCAGTACACTTCAGACCAAATTAAACAGAGAGGCTGGTTCTTCCTGGAGAGGAACTTGACTGAGACCAACTCCTCATGGGTTAGAGAATTCTACTGTAACTACTTTAAATAATGAAGCAAACAATAAAGAAATAAAAAAACGATCAAAATTGCAAGTAATAAACTAATAAAGGAATAAAGGAACTATGTATGTATTATAAACAAGTAAGACTCAAAATTGATGGAAATATGGTTCAAAACATAAATGGAACCTTGACTTGGGATGAGTTATGGACTTCCTTCCTTGCCATAACCACAACTATGATAATTATGATGGATTAATCTCACTTAGTCTACCCTTAACATCGAAGAGTAAGTCACATGAGCATAATTGTTATTAATCCACAAATCCTAGCTAACTTACTAATTACCTTAGTATGTTACTAGCGTTAGTGGAAACAATAACAACTAACAACCCAAGAATTATCACTAAATGTCAAATATTATGACTCTAGCATTCCATAATTTCATTTCCCCAGGCCAAGTGGTGAAAATTTACCCCATAATCAACATTGGCATTTCATCAAACATATAGTGAGCATAATCAATAAACATGGCAAAATTTGGAAAATGATAAAAACTATGAACCACAAATGATCAAAATCAACACTAATGACTCAAACAAACATATGATAACCAACAATCATCAAAATCATTAACTAGAAATCAAAATTGCAAAACTATGTATATATTGACAAAGGAAATTAAAGTAGAAGAAAGTGTAGAACAAGTAGTATAATAAAAGAGAAAATTAAAGAAATACTTACAATGGAAATAACTATAATCCAAGATCAAAATTGAAAATTATAACTTGAAATATAAACCCTAACTAAACCCTAAAGAAATTGAGAGAAACCTAAACTAAACTACCTAAAGCTACCTTAAAAACTATCTAAGTGTATTGTCTAATGTATAGTCGTGTGTGGTGTTGCTTCCCCCTTCAAATATGCTCCAAAGCCTTCAGAAATGGGCCAAAAAGCCCCTCAAATCGTGAGCCACGTGACTTTTCAATGAAGTCATGCGCAGGGACTTGTGCGTACGCATAGGTGTGTGCGTACGCACACTTGATGATTTTTCTCCTGTGCGCACGCACAAAAGTTGTGCATGGGCACACTTGCTGTTTTCCAATCTGTGTGTATGCACAAAGCTATGCGTGGGCACAGGTGTTGATTTTGACCATTGTGCATGGCACAGAAGGTGTGCATGGGCACACTCTGAAATGCTTCTCCTTTGATTTCTTCATGTTTCCTCCCGATTCCATGCTTCTCTTCTGCTCTCATCAAGCCATTCCTACCTATTACACTTAAAATCACTCATCAAACACATCAAGGCATCAAATGGAATGAAAGTGGAATAAAATTGATTAATGTGGGTTTATATGATGAAATCCACTCAAATCAATCCAAAATTTTTCGTCAAATATAGATTCATCAATTCCCCCACACTTAAACAATAGCATGTCCTCATGCTAATCACAATCAAAGGAGAAGTGTAAAGGGGCAAGCAACTTATTCAATGCAAATACTTACATGCATGCAACTATGCTAAATACTATCTATCTATATCTATACTATGGTTCCCTATGGAGTTTGGCAAAAACAAGCAAGAAAATTCCAATCAGTCCAAAATAGATCATTAGGGCCAAGGCAAGAAAATGTAGCAATATGACCACATCCAAAGATTTGATTTGAAGTTTTCAAAATTACTTTCAACAACTTGCAAGAAAACACAAAATAAGGGATGGAAACAAAGAATTGAGCAATCGAACCCCTCACCGGATGTGTATACACTCTAGTCGCTCAGTGTTTAGGGCTTAATCACTCAATTCTCCTTTAATCATGTTTTCTAGGATTTGCTAGTCATCTAACAATCAACAAATACTTGATGAATGAATGCAAATATCATGAGGTCTTTGAAGGGTTGTAATGAGGTTAGGGTTAAGGGTAGGATTAATATGGTTAAGTGGACTTAGTGAATTGGATCTTTGATTAGCTCAAGTATCCCACCTAATCATATATTAACCTATTTACACAAAAGAAAACAACCTAACTTCCCATTCATTTCTTTTCTCACATTCACTCATGCATCTTTTTTCTAATTCACACACATATACCTCCTTTATTTACATTATTATTGTCATTTTTCTCCTTTTTCTCTTTCTTTTTTTTCTTTTCCTTCTTTTTTTTTCTTTTCAAAAGGTATATACACCAAAATTTCTCTTTTCTTTTGTCACCAAAAAGTGATGCATATGTTTTAAGTAATAGATGCATGAGTGTTTACCCATTTTTTCAAATCTTCACAATGAACACCTAAAGTAACCTTCTACCAATGTTTCCCAGAAATTCTCCCCACAATTGAATAACACATACTACTCAACCCAAGCTAATCAAAGATACAATTTATGGACATTGCTGGTTTTTCGCTTAGGGCAAATGATGTGCTTAAAATTAGAACAAAAGGGGAATTAAAGGTTCAAAAGTGGTTTACAAAGGTAGATATAAGGGTTTGCCATATGGGTTAGTGAGTCCAATTTCAAAAAAATGGCCTCAATCATACTAAATGCATTCAAAACATCAAATATAGGACATAAAGAATCAAGCAAATCAACATCACAATCATAAAAGAGTATAACACACAAGAACAAAATTTGTGGTTGAAAATGTGCAACTACACAATTAAAGCTCAAATCTCACTTGGTGTTTTCTTCAATCTCTCTTCCATGTTTCACAAAAATACCTCAAGCAAGTTGAAAAATAAGTTTCCACATCCAATCAATGGAACGCCCTAAAAAAGATTTCTTGAAAATTCTTTGTTATTTTTACCAAAATTATTTTCTATACTAGTTAACATGCAAATGCAAATATTTGCTACAATAAAACTATAAACAAACTAAGATATATACAAGCAAACTAAACAAAAGGCAATACAATGAAATACTAACAAATATTCACGAAACTCATAACTACTAAAAACTAAAGAAAAATAGTGCAAACTGTTGAAAAAAAGAGATTTACGCCCCAAAATTGCGGATCCTCCTCCACACTTAAACATTGCACGGTCCTCCGTGCATGCACTTAATCCAAGGGTGAAGAACTATGAGGTTCCACCTTCAACTGGTGGGCATCGGGGCTCCGGGTTGTTTGATAATACAAACAAACAATACTTAAGGAAGAGATTATATAAGTGTGGTAAGGTAAAAGACAATGTGTGTGTTCGAAATGTGCACATAATTTAGAACACACACATTGGCCGGGTAGAAATGGTAACCACACAATTAAATAGTAAGCATGTGTTCCTCAATTAAGAAGCCTAGGCTACAAGCAACGAATAGCAAAGATTAAAGCACAAGCAAACCTAGGTGACCACAACTAAAGTGAATTGAATTTTTAGATATTGGATATTGAAGTTGTGCAAGTGAAAGCGCAAGTTAAAATAAGGTAGCACAACAACAATAACCAATTTCACGGTGAAAAGAAAACTGCTTGTTCATCCTCAATAATGGGGGAAAATAATCACGCAGACAAGGTTGATGTTGCAAAAAGTGATAGGCTTGAGAAGAATCAAGTCAAGTCACTCAAACAAACACAAAGCGTTAACAAGAAACAAGAACTTGGTATGTGATTAAATTGATATAAAAATCATGGTGAACAAGTAATTCAATTCAATTATATTCACTAATATTCCATGCACTTACAAATAATTTGTCCTAGGGTAAAATCAAAACATGAATTATCAAACCTACTAGGTACTAGTAAATTAAAGCAAAGTATAAGCACATTGATGTAAAGTTCAAACAAGACGCAACCCAATTAATCATCAAGTAAACACTTGCAACTTATTTAATTAATAACAACTAAGCCAAAACTAAAATGAAAAAAAGACGCAATGAAAACTAAGTAAAACAAGTAGAAAAACAGGCGAAAAGTAAGAGAAGAGAGGGATGGAGGGGGCGGACGTGCCTTAGGGAATAATTCAAGTGCACTGAAAATGTTGCCCAAAACAGCACCTGTGCATTCGTACAAACATGTGTGCGCATGTGCACGAGGTGAAAAATGGAGTATGCAGACGCACAAGGGTGCGCGAACTCTCTGAACAGAGAGGGAATCAAGAAGTGTACGTATGCACAGGGGCGTGCGTACGCACAAAAGACTCTCTCTTTCTTTTTTTTTTAATGACTTGGGGAAGGATCATGTGTGCATGCGCATGGCTGTGTGCACTCGCACAAAAGCGAAAATTGAACAGGGTTCATACGCACAAGGCATGTAAGCGCTATGGACAGAATAGATGCAAATGAGTGTGCGTGCGCATAGAGGGGTGCGCACGCACATAATAGGGAATTTGGGCTATCAAATCTCGTCAAAGTATGGACTATTATACATTTCTGGAAAGCCCAAGATATCTACTTTCAAACACAATTGAGAGCACACCAATTGGGCTTCTGTAGCTCCAAAAAATTTACTTCGAATACATGGAGGTCAGAATCCAACAACATCTTCGGTCCTTTATCAGCCTCTGGATGAGATTTTTGCTCAGGTCCCTCAATTTCAGCCAGAAAATACCTAAAATCACAGAAAAATATACAAACTCATAGTAAAGTCTAGAAATTTGATTTTTGCATAAAAACTAATAAAAATATACTAAAAAGTAACTAAAACATATTAAAAACTATGTAAAAACAATGCCAAAAGCGTATAAATTATCCGCTCATCACAACACCAAACTTAAATTATTGCTTGTCCCGAAGCAACTGAAAACAAAATAGGATAAAAAGAAGAGAATATACAATAAATCTCACAATATCAAAGAAACTTAGTCCCAATTGGATGAGTGGGGCTAGTAGTTTTTTGCTTCTGAACAGTTTTGGCATCTCACTTTATCCTTTGAAATTCAGAATGATTGGCATCTATAGGAACTCAGAATTAAGATAGTGTTATTGATTCTCCTAGTTCAGTATGTTGATTCTTGAACACAGCTACTTATGAGTCTTGGCCGTGACCCTAAGCATCTTGTTTTCTAGTATTACCACTGGATACAGAAATGCCACAAACACATAACTGGGTGAACCTTTTCAGATTGTGACTCAACTTTGCTAAAGTCCCCAGTTAGAGGTGTCCAGAGTTCTTAAGCACACTCTTTTTGCTTTGGATCGCGACTTTAACCACTCAGTCTCAAGCTTTTCACTTGGACCTTCATGCCACAAGCACATGGTTAGGAACAACTTGATTTAGCCGCTTAGGCCAGGATTTTGTTCCTTTGGGCCCTCCTATCCACTGATGCTCAAAGCCTTGGATTCTTTTTACCCTTGCCTTTTGGTTTAAAGGGCTATTGGCTTTTTCTGCTTGCTTTTTCATTTTCTTTATTTTTTTCCGCCACCTTTTTTCCTTTTTTTTTGCAAGCTTTTTCTTTTTCACTGCTTTTTCTTGCTTCAAGAATCAATTTTATGATTTTTCAGATTATCAATAACATTTCTCCTTTTTCATTATTCTTTCAAGAGCCAACAATTTTAACATTCATAAACTTCACTATCAAAAATATGCACTATTCAAGCATTCATTCAGAAATCAAAAAGTATTACCTCTACATCAAAATAATTAAACTAATTTCAAGATAAAAGTCAAAATCCATGTACTTCTTGTTCTTTTGTAATTAGGAATATTTTTCATTTAAGAAAGGTGAAGGATTTATGGGACATTCATAGCTTCAAGGCATAGACATTAGACACTAATGATCATGTAATAAAGGCACAAACATAGACAAACATAAAGCATAAAAAATCAAAAAACAGAAAAATAAATAACAAGGAAATTAATGAACGTGTCCACCTTAGTGATGGCGGCTAGTTCTCCTTCTTAAAGATCCTATGGAGTGCTTGAGCTCCTCAATGTCTTTTCCTTGCCTTTGTTGTTGATGCCAAGGAATCTTAGGCTAGTTTCACTAGCATTTTTCTGTTAGTTTTAGTTGTTTTATGCATTTTTTTGAGCTTAAAGTAACCAAGAATGGTTAAATGAACAACAAAGTAATGAATCATCCAAACAGTGTAATTTTGATGCAAATTCCATGAGTTTTTAGTTATATTACTTGAATGCTATGAATGGATGAATTCTCATGAAATTTTGCAAGATTTTGATGCAATTGTTTGGATGATTTCAGGGAAGAGAGGCTAGGCAAGGAAGCAACAAAATCAATGAAGGAAGCTTGAAATTCAAATGGGACGTTTAAGCTCCAGTTTAAGCCTAAACTGGAGCTTAAACGCCAAAATTATGAGAAGAGAGGAAATGTTGTAACTGGCGTTTAACCTCCAGTTTGACCTCAAACTGGAAGTTAAACGCCAGAATGAGAAAGGGCACTAAGGAGCATTCCACGTTTAACCTCCAGTTTGACCTCAAACTGGAGGTTAAACGCCAGAATGAGAATTGAACTAAGGGAGGCACAAAAGCATTTCCACGTTTAACCTCCAGTTTAACCTCAAACTGGAGGTTAAACGTGTTCGACACTTTCTTTTCTCACCAAGAAGCATTCCATGTTTAACCTCCAGTTTGACCTCAAACTGGAGGTTAAACGCCAGAATGAGAATTGAACTAAGGGAGGCACAAAAGCATTTCCACGTTTAACCTCCAGTTTGACCTCAAACTGGAGGTTAAACGCCAGAAGCAATAGAGAGGCACCAGAAGAGTTCCACGTTTAACCTCCAGTTTGACCTCAAACTGGAGGTTAAACGTGTTCGATGGTTTTTCTCCTCCAGGGTGTGTTCTTCATTTCCAAGTTTAACCTCCAGTTTGACCTCAAACTGGAGGTTAAACGTGTTCGATCCTAATGGCCTCCAGGGGTTGCTTTCTTCATTTCTAAGTTTAACCTCCAGTTTGACCTCAAACTGGAGGTTAAACGTGTTCGATCCTAATAGCCTCCAGGGGTTGCTTTCTTCATTTCCAAGTTTAACCTCCAGTTTAACCTTAAACTGGAGGTTAAACGTGTTCGACTATGTACACTCCTGGGGTGCTTTCTTCCAATTCCACGTTTAAGTTTTAGTTTGACCTTAAACTGAAACTTAAACTTCAACTTAAACGCCACTCTTTGAAAGGGTTTCTGGGCCAATTATATTGAGGTTTAAGTTAGCATTTGAGGACAAATATTAACTTAAACCTATTATGGTATGAAACCCAATTGAATATCATAGTTTATGGGATTGGGCCTGAAGAATTGATGAGTCTGGAACTTCAAATTGTTGAGTCTTGTATCATTACTTGTTTATCACTAAGTTTGCTCAATGAATGTTACAGAATGGGATCACAGCCTCATCAGGATTATGGATCATAAACCCAAAGCAAAAAGGAAATCAGGGAAAGGCCTCAAAGCCCAAGAATCACAACAGAAGCTCAATTTAGAAAGTGCATAAATAGGATAGAATTGAAGTCAAGGAGGACTTTTTTTTTACTTTTGGACACTGGAGAATTTTTCATCAATTTTTCTAGTTTTGAATTCGGAGCTATGACTCACTAAACCCCTTTCATTGGGTTAGGGAGCTCTATTGTAATTCAATGAATCAATAATAGTTTTATCTTCTTCTTCAATCTTTTCTCTTGAATTTTGTTAGAAAGCTTCTCGATCTAATTCCATTGGGTAGTTGTCTTGGGAAAGAAACTACCCATAATTGGAATCCTTCGGAACCTTGGGAAAGGAATGGAGGATTCATGCTAGAGAAGCTTTCTCACAGTGAATTGGATTGGGGTTTGGATGGATATTGTGACATGTAATCCTACCAAATTGTGGTTCATGAAACTGTGTGGTATAATCAGTGATCGAGCTTCATCTCTTCTTATGAACATTTAAACCAAGGGATTGGGAATTTGTTTGTTTTTAGAGAGAATTGGTGAGCCAAGGAATTGGGATCCAATCATATAAGATTGCCAAGCAAGATTCAATGAATGCATTGGTCGAGGAAGAGATGAAAATGTTTTGATTCGGAGATCTCAATATCTCCTCATACCCAATGAACTCCCCATCTCTGATCTACCTTTTCTATTTACATTCTGCAATTTCAATTCATGCAAATCCTCCCCAATTCCCTTTTAATTTCAGCAATTTACTTTTCCGCACTTTAATTCTCGCAATTTAAGATTCAGTCATTTCAATTCCTTGCAATTTACATTTACCGCCAATTTACTTTATGCAATTCACACCCAATTCTTGATTCCGCTCAACTAATCAAACTTCTAATTCGAATTGCTCATTCAACCAATCCTTGTGGGATTCGACCTCACTCTATTGTGAGTTTTTACTTGACGATAACCGGTGCACTTGCCGGAAGGAATTTTGCCGATTGTGCAATTTCCTTAATCGTAGCTATACTCAGTTATAGCACATCAAGTTTATGGCGCCGTTGCCGGGGATTGGTTTTCGATTGACAATTCTCAAATTGGAAGTTAACTAGATTGAGCAATTTTTTTTTGTTTTGTTAATTTAGTTCAAGTTACGTGTTGAATTTTAATTCCTGCACTCTGTTATTTGCTTTTTCTTTCTTATGCCTTTCATTTCGAGCAACTAACTCACTGACCCACTAACTATTTGAATTAATTCCTCAACTGCTCTAACCATACTCTTCCATTAACCAAGAGTATTCCACTTGGTTGTTGCTTGTGGTGTGTTCTTGTATGACAGGTAGGAGAGGAGAGACATCAACCCCTCCATATACCGAACCAGAGAGGACCCTTCATAGACTTAGAAGGGAAGCAAGAAGGAAGAGGGTACTGGGAGAAGAAGAATCTGAAGGAGAATCTGAGGACAACTTTGAGGGAGCTCTAGATCTCAACATGGATAGAGAAGTTCACAACCATGAGAGGGATGATGGAAACAATGCCATTCCTGAGAGAAGGGTTCTTGGTTCATACATAAACCCAACCTCTGGGAATTGTGGTAGTAGCATTCAGAAACCACCCATTCAGGCCAACAATTTTGAACTCAAACCACAGCTAATATCACTGGTGGAGAACCATTGTTCATTTGGTGGGAGTGCTAATGAAGATCCAAATCAACATCTCACCAAATTCCTGAGAATTTGTGACACAGTGAAGTCCAATGGAGTCCAGGAAGATGCCTACAAACTGCTCTTGTTCCCATTTTCACTTAGGGACAAGGCAGCTAAGTGGCTGGAATCATTCCCAAGGGACAGCCTAACAACCTGGGATGAGGTGGAGAGCAAGTTTCTGGCACGTTTCTACCCCCCACAAAAGATCAATAGGCTTCGATCTGAGGTTCAGACTTTTAGACAACAGGATGGTGAGACTCTCTATGAGGCATGGGAGAGGTTCAAAGAGTTGACAAGGAAATGCCCACCAAACATGTTCCCTGACTGGGTGCAATTGCATATTTTCTATGATGGACTTTCTTATGAATCAAGGAAGGCTGTAGACCATTCATCCGGAGGTTCATTGAACAGAAAAAAGACTGTGGAAGAAGCCATTGAAGTGATTGAGACAGTGGCTGAGAATGAGTACTACTATGCTTCAGAGAGGCACAACTCTAAGGGAGTGATGGAGCTGAACCATGTTGATACAATTCTAGCCCAAAACAAGGTGTTTGCCAAGCAACTAGCAGAGCTCACCAGGAAATTAGACACAAAGCAAGTGGCTGCACTACACACACAAGATCAAGAGGAAGTAAGCACTGAAGGAGGTGATTGGGAAGAGGCCAACTATGTGGGAAATCAACAAAGGCAACCATATGATCTACATTCCAACACTTACAACCCAGGATGGAAAAACCACCCAAACTTTGGGTGGGGAAACCAGCAAGGCCAACCACAAAACCACAAACCTTACAACCACAACCAACATAACAATTCCACATACCAAAACTCCAACCAAAGATCATACCAAGCCACACAAAACACTTACTCCCAACCACCATATCATGGCCAAAATAACCAACCTGCCCAACCTAATCCGAACCAACAATTTCAAGATTAATTAAACAGGATAGAAGGAATGCTTGCAACCATGAGTCAAGACATAACCGATTTGAAAGCTTTTAAGGAAGAAGTAAATTCTAACTTGCAAAACCAAGGAGCTGCCATCCAGAAGCTAGAAAATCAAATTGTGTATTTGTCTAAGCAAACCCCTGGGCCAAGCGTTTCTCATGCTGCCAAGGCTATTGCAAGGGAAGAATGTAAAGCCATAACACTCAGAAGTGGAAAGAAGCTAAGGGAGATCTCAAAGGAAACCACAGAGGATGAAGCAAAGGAAGATGTGGGAGACAAGGAATAGGGACAATCTTTTATACCATCTGCAACAAAAGAAAAAGAAAAAGAGGTCCTGAAGCCTTATACACCCAAAGTACCATATCCTCAGCGTTTGATGAAAAGTGAAAAGGATGGCCAATTCTCCAGATTCTTGGAGATTTTCAAGAAGCTTCAAATCAACATTCCTTTTGCTGAGGCAATAGAGCAAATGCCACTCTATGCAAAATTCTTGAAGGAATTAATGACCAAGAAGAGGAGCTGGAGAAATGAGGAAACTGTGTTGTTAACTGAAGAATGCAGTGCCATCATTCAACACAAACTGCCTCAGAAATTGAAGGATCCAGGCAGTTTCCAAATCCCCTGCATCATAGGAGAAGTCATGGTGGAGAAGGCCTTGTGTGACTTAGGGGCCAGTATCAATTTGATGTCTCTAACCATGATGAGAAGAATGAAGATTGAAGAAGCCAAACCAACAAGAATGGCCCTCCAATTGGCAGATCGAACTTTTAAATTCCCTCATGGGATAGTTGAGGATTTGTTGGTGAAAGTGGGAGATTTTATATTTCCTGCTGACTTTGTGGTGTTAGATATGGAGGAAGAAGCTAAAGCTTCGATAATTCTGGGAAGACCATTCCTGGCTACTGCTAGAGCCATCATAGATGTCCAAAAGGGTGAACTCACTCTTAGACTACATGATGAGAAATTGGTGTTTAACGTATTCAAGGCAATGAGCTATCCATCAGAATCACTAAAGGAATGCATGAGGGTGGATGTAGTGGACATTGCAATACAAGAAACCTTTGAGGAAACCACAAGGGAAGTGGCAGAGGAGGAGTTCACCAAGGATATTGAAGTTAGTGACATCAAGGCTGCCGAAACAACCATGCCAAGCATGCCAGAGAAAGTGAAAGAAGAAAAGGAAGCACCAAAACCTGAGCTCAAAGCATTGCCCCCTAATCTCAAGTATGCATACTTGGGAAGTGATGAGAGCCATCCTGTTATCATTAGCTCTACCCTGAGCCAAGAACAGGAAGAAGAATTGATCAAGGTGCTAAAAACTCATCAAGATGCCATTGGATGGACCCTAGCTGATTTGAAGGGGATAAGTTCATCCATATGCATGCATAAAATCTTGTTAGAAGAGGATGCTAGACCGTCCATTCAAGCTCAGAGAAGATTGAATCCCGTCATGAAAGAAGTGGTACAAAAGGAGGTCATGAAGTTATGGCAGGCAGGGGTAATCTACCCCATTTCTGACAGCCCATGGGTTAGCCCCATCCATGTAGTTCCCAAGAAAGGTGGCATAACTGTGGTGCCAAATGAGAGGAACGAACTCATACCCACAAGAACTGTCACTGGGTGGAGGATGTGCATAGACTACAGGAAGCTCAATGAAGCCACCAGAAAAGATCATTTTCCACTCCCATTCATGGATCAGATGCTTGAAAGGCTTGCAGGACATGCTTATTATTGCTTTCTGGATGGATACTCAGGCTATAATCAGATAGTAGTTGATCCAAGAGATCAAGAGAAAACATCATTTGTTTGTCCATATGGGGTTTTTGCGTATAGACGCATGCCCTTTGGATTGTGCAATGCACCTGCAACTTTCCAAAGGTGCATGCTGTCCATCTTTTCGGACATGATCGAAAAGTTTATTGAAGTTTTCATGGATGATTTTTCTGTGTTTGGAAATTCTTTTCCTAGCTGCCTACACCACCTTGCCTTGGTGCTTAAGAGATGCCAAGAGACCAACCTAGTATTAAACTGGGAAAAGTGTCATTTCATGGTCACAGAAGGAATCGTCCTTGGCCATAAAGTGTCCAATAGAGGCATTGAGGTGGACAAAGCTAAGGTGGAACTCATTGAAAAACTACCTCCACCAAGTAATGTCAAGGCAGTTAGGAGTTTTTTGGGACACGCTGGCTTTTACAGAAGGTTTATTAGAGACTTTTCTAAAATAGCCAAACCCTTGAGTAACTTGCTTGTCTCTGATACACCTTTTGTATTTGATAAAAATTGCATGCTAGCCTATGAACTGTTGAAGCAAAAACTTTCCTCTGCACCTATCATTGCCCCACCTGATTGGAGCTTACCTTTTGAACTGATGTGTGATGCATCAGACCTTGCTATTGGGGCAGTGTTAGGACAAAGGAAAGACAATTTGGTACATGTGATTTATTATGCCAGTAAGGTCTTGAATGATAACCAAAAGAATTACACAACCACTGAAAAAGAACTCTTGGCAATAGTCTTTGCATTTGACAAATTTAGATCATATCTCATTGGGTCTAAAGTCATTGTCTTCACTGATCATTCAGCTTTAAAATACTTACTTGCAAAACAAGAATCCAAACCAAGACTTATTAGATGGGTTCTTTTGTTGCAGGAATTTGACATTGAAATCAAAGACAAGAAGGGTGTAGAGAACAAGGTAGCAGACCATTTATCAAGGATACCATGTGAAGAAGGAAGCACACAAAGCACACATATAAATGAGTGCTTTCCTGATGAACAACTCATGGTAATTCACAAAGCACCCTGGTTTGCAGATATAGCAAACTTCAAAGCCACTGGGAGTTTGCCGTTGGAATTTAACAAGCATCAAAGGAAGAAATTGGTAAATGATGCCAAATACTTCATCTGGGACGAACCATACTTGTTCAAAAAATGTTCGGATGGCATACTAAGAAGATGCATATCAGAGGAAGAAGGAAGGGAAGTATTATGGGACTGCCATGGCTCCACTTATGGAGGACATTTTGCAGGAGAAAGAACAGCAGCTAAGGTGTTGCAGTGTGGTTTTTATTGGCCCACGATCTTCAAAGATGCAAAGGAACTAGTGAAGCACTGGCATGAATGCCAGAAGGAGGGGAACCTGCCAAGAAGAAATGAAATGCCACAACAATTCATTCTGGAACTTGAATTGTTTGATGTATGGGGGATAGATTTCATGGGACCCTTTCCCACCTCATACTCAAATAATTACATTCTTGTGGCAGTAGACTATGTCTCCAAATGGGTTGAAGCAATAGCAACTCCAACCAATGATAATAAGGTGGTCATGAACTTCCTCAGAAAACACATTTTTTGCCGTTTTGGGGTTCCAAGAGCAATCATCAGTGATGGAGGAAGCCACTTCTGCAACAAACCATTAGAGGCATTGCTTCTAAAATATGGAGTCAAACATAAGGTAGCCACACCATACCATCCACAGACAAGTGGGCAAGCCGAAATTTCTAATAGGGAACTCAAAAGAATCTTGGAAAAGACTGTGGGAGCTTCAAGGAAGGACTGGTCGATTAAGCTAGATGATGCTCTTTGGGCATATAGGACAGCTTTCAAAACACCAATTGGAATGTCTCCTTACCAACTAGTATATGGAAAGGCTTGCCATTTGCCACTGGAGTTGGAGCACAAGGCATTCTGGGCCTTGAAACTCTTAAACTTGGACAGCAAAGCTGCTGGAGAAAGAAGGATGTTGCAAATTCAAGAGTTGGAAGAATTCAGAGCTGAAGCTTATGAGAATGCCAAAATTTACAAAGAAAGAGCAAAGAAGAAGCATGACAGCAACATAGCCCCAAGGAAATTTGAAGAGGGACAAAAAGTATTGCTCTACAATTCTAGGCTGAAGCTATTTCCAGGGAAGCTAAAATCAAGGTGGTCTGGACCATTCCTTGTTACCAAGGTCTCCCAATATGGACAAGTAGAAATCATGGAAGAAAAGTCACAAAGAACCTTCACTGTGAATGGTCAAAGACTCAAACATTACTTGGGAGATGTAGAGGAGAAGGACAAGGTTAAATATCACCTCAACTGAGGAAACTGACCGTCAAGCTAATGACGTTAAAAGAGCGCTTGTTGGGAGGCAACCCAACCTGAGGTAACACTCTTTTGCTGTTTCTTTTATTTGTTTCAATAAAAAGATGAAGTAGTTTCTGTGCATTGCAAAGAATTAAGTTTGGTGTTTCACACCAAACAATGAATTCGTGGATCAATAATTCAAAGGGGAATGTGTAACTCTAAGTTTGGTGTTCCACCATAAAGATCAACTGAACACAACAACCTTTGAATTATATTAAAGGAATAACCATTCTAAGCAATCACAGAAATACTTAAAATCCTTAGCAGCAACTTCATTCCAAGGAGAATTCAAGGATTCAAAGAGCAGAGGAGTAAGTAGGAGATTAAGTTTGGTGTTCACACCCCAACTTAAGACTCAGACACTTGCCCATACATAGTTGAGCTAACCACTCAAGTGCTTGAGAAGCAAGCAACTTCATCACTCTTTGCAGGAAAGGAAACAAGGAGCTTTTAAAAAAAAAAACATGAAGCAACAATTAGGAGAAGAAAGAGAAATCAAATTGTTTCCTGGCAACAAGGAGAAAACAAGAAATTTCACAAGGTGGTGTTGTTCCTTGACCATTCTTTAAAAGGCAAACAAAAGCATGCTTGTTCTGGTTTAAACTGTAATTGTTGAATCTTTCTTTCATTTTAGGTCATTTTGTAGGAGTGTTGGTTTACTGCTTTGAATAAAGTGAATGCCTAGATGTTTGGATATAACTTCACCATCTTAAACAAATGCTTGCCATGCTTGTTCTGTTTCCAAAAATAAAAGAAAAGTTTGAACAAAAGTAACTTGGCTCAATTAGTGACAAATCAAGTAGAATTAAGTGGTGGTATGCATGCTTGATTGTTTAGTCAGATCACTGGAAATAGAGTGTAGAATTATCAATTTTTGTGTAGAAGTTGAGTATTGTTTATGGATCTTGATGAATAAATGTCTTTGGCCATGAAAAAGAAAAAAAAAAGAAGAAGAAAAAGCCACTGAAAAGGGGCAACCAAAAAGCAAAAAAAAAAAAAATTGAGAAAATAAGCTAGGCACCAATGGTTTGAACTTCTGAGACAAATGCCTGTGGTATTTATGTATTAAGGATATGCTTGGATGAATAGGTTCTGAGGAGTGTTTCAACACTTGGTAACTTGGGTTAACTAACCCGGGATTATCAACCAAAAGTCCATTATCAAGAGCAACCTAAATACAAAACATTTAGTCACACAAAGAGGTGCTGGGCATCAATGTCTCAAGAAGAAATGTGAACTAAAAATGCCTGTAGTGGATATGTGTAATGCAATGATAAGAAAAAGAAAATGCCAAAGGCTTGTGCAACACATGACACTGAGCAAACAAGGAGCAAAGGAGCTCTAAGAAAAAGAAAAACAAAGAAAGGAAAATGTGCCAAAGACATAAGAATAACAAGAGGCCATAGCAGTGTTTGATGGATGCAATGAAAAAGTGATAATCCTACCTGATAAGAATGAAAAAGTGATACTGCAACTTTCTGCATAAAACCCTTCTGATGAACTTCAAATGCTTGCTAATATAGCCAATGTAATTGCTTTTTGTTTCATACTTGTTTTCTCAATTAACTCAGGACTTGCTTAGGGACAAGCAAGTATTAAGTTTGGTGTTGTGATGCCAAGGCATCTTAGGCTAGTTTCACTAGCATTTTTCTGTTAGTTTTAGTTGTTTTATGCATTTTTTTGAGCTTAAAGTAACCAAGAATGGTTAAATGAACAACAAAGTAATGAATCATCCAAACAGTGTAATTTTGATGCAAATTCCATGAGTTTTTAGTTATATTACTTGAATGCTATGAATGGATGAATTCTCATGAAATTTTGCAAGATTTTGATGCAATTATTTGGATGATTTCAGGGAAGAGAGGCTAGGCAAGGAAGCAACAAAATCAATGAAGGAAGCTTGAAATTCAAATGGGACGTTTAAGCTCCAGTTTAAGCCTAAACTGGAGCTTAAACGCCAAAATTATGAGAAGAGAGGAAATGCTGTAACTGGCGTTTAACCTCCAGTTTGACCTCAAACTGGAAGTTAAACGCCAGAATGAGAAAGGGCACTAAGGAGCATTCCACGTTTAACCTCCAGTTTGACCTCAAACTGGAGGTTAAACGCCAGAATGAGAATTGAACTAAGGGAGGCACAAAAGCATTTCCACGTTTAACCTCCAGTTTAACCTCAAACTGGAGGTTAAACGTGTTCGACACTTTCTTTTCTCACCAAGAAGCATTCCACGTTTAACCTCCAGTTTGACCTCAAACTGGAGGTTAAACGCCAGAATGAGAATTGAACTAAGGGAGGCACAAAAGCATTTCCACGTTTAACCTCCAGTTTGACCTCAAACTGGAGGTTAAACGCCAGAAGCAATAGAGAGGCACCAGAAGAGTTCCACGTTTAACCTCCAGTTTGACCTCAAACTGGAGGTTAAACGTGTTCGATGGTTTTTCTCCTCCAGGGTGTGTTCTTCATTTCCAAGTTTAACCTCCAGTTTGACCTCAAACTGGAGGTTAAACGTGTTCGATCCTAATGGCCTCCAGGGGTTGCTTTCTTCATTTCTAAGTTTAACCTCCAATTTGACCTCAAACTGGAGGTTAAACGTGTTCGATCCTAATAGCCTCCAGGGGTTGCTTTCTTCATTTCCAAGTTTAACCTCCAGTTTAACCTTAAACTGGAGGTTAAACGTGTTCGACTATGTACACTCCTGGGGTGCTTTCTTCCAATTCCACGTTTAAGTTTTAGTTTGACCTTAAACTGAAACTTAAACTTCAACTTAAACGCCACTCTTTGAAAGGGTTTCTGGGCCAATTATATTGAGGTTTAAGTTAGCATTTGAGCACAAATATTAACTTAAACCTATTATGGTATGAAACCCAATTGAATATCATAGTTTATGGGATTGGGCCTGAAGAATTGATGAGTCTGGAACTTCAAATTGTTGAGTCTTGTATCATTACTTGTTTATCACTAAGTTTGCTCAATGAATGTTACAGAATGGGATCACAGCCTCATCAGGATTATGGATCATAAACCCAAAGCAAAAAGGAAATCAGGGAAAGGCCTCAAAGCCCAAGAATCACAACAGAAGCTTGGTGGACGAAATTGTGATTACTATCTTTTGAGCTTTAGCATATATTTACTCTTAGGGCACTGTTTATTTTCACAACTCCGTTCAACTAACCAGCAAGTGTACTGGGTCGTCCAAGTAATAAACCTTACGTGAGTAAGGGTCGGATCCACAGAGATTGTTGGTATGAAGCAAGCTATGGTCACCTTGCAAATCTCAGTTAGGGAGATTAAAGGGTAATTGTGATTATTGGAATGAATAAATAAAAAGGAATAATAAAAAGGGATAGAATACTTATGCAGATTCATTGGTTGGAATTTCAGATAAGCGGATGGAGATGCTGTAGAGCCCAGGGACGCCTGCTCTCCTACTGCTTCTACTCAGTCCTTCTTACTCCTTTCCATGGCAAGCTTTGTATAGGGGTTCACCATCAACTGTGGCTACTTTCTTCCTCTCGGGGAAATATCCTATGCGGCTGTCACTCGCACAGCTAACCAGTCTGGAGGCATCACCCATGGCTGATGGCTACATCCCATCCTCGCAGTGAAAACTAATGCTCACGCACTCTGTCACAGTACGGCTAATCACCGGTTGGTTCCCTCCCCTACTGGAATAGAATCCCTCTTTTGCGTCTGTCACTAACGCCCAGCAGGTTACAAGTTTGAAGCACGTCACAGTCATTCATTACCGGAATCCTACTCGGAATACCACAGACAAGGTTAGACTTTCCGGATTCCCAGGATCCTACTCGGAATACCACAGACAAGGTGAGACTTTCCGGATCCTCATAAATGCCGTTATCTATCTAGCTTATACCACGAAGATTCTGTTGGGGAATCTAAGAGATGCGCATTCAAGCTCTGTTGCATGTAGAACGGAAGTGGTTGTCAATCACGCACGTTCATAATTGAGAATGATAATGAGGGTAATTTTGACTCATCACATTCATCATGTTCTTGGGTACGAATGAATATCTTGGAATAAGAATAAGAGAGATTTGAATAAAAGAAGATAGAATTTCATTAATACTTGAGGTACAGCAGAGCTCCACACCCTTAATCTATGGTGTGCAGAAACTCCACCGTTGAAAATACATAAGCAAAGAGTTCAGGCATGGCCGAATGGCCAGCCCTCTCTAACGTGATCAATGATCCCCTAAGATGAAGAATAAAACAAAACTGAGATCAAAGATTTAAAGTGGTCAAAGCTGTCTAATACAATAGATAAATGTCCTATATATACTAGACTAGCTACTAGGGTTTACATAAGTAAGTAATTGATGCATAAATCCACTTCCGGGGCCCACTTGGTGTATGTTTGGGCTGAGCTTGATCAATTCACGAGCTGAGGCATTTCTTGGCGTCAAACTCCAGGTTATGACGTGTTTTGGGCGTTCAACTCCGGATCATGACGTTTTTCTGGCGTTTAACTCCAGACAGCAGCATGAACTTGGCGTTCAACGCCAAGTTACGTCGTCATTCTTCGAATAAAGTATGGACTATTATATATTGCTGGAAAGCCCTGGATGTCTACTTTCCAACGCCGTTGAGAGCGCGCCAATTGGAGTTCTGTATCTCCAGAAAATCCATTTCGAGTGCAGGGAGGTCAGATTCCAACAGCATCAGCAGTCCTTTTGTCAGCCTTTTTCAGAGTTTTGCTCAAGTCCCTCAATTTCAGCCAGAATTTACCTGAAATCACAGAAAAATACACAAACTCATAGTAAAGTCCAGAAATGTGAATTTAACATAAAAACTAATGAAAACATCCCTAAAAGTAGCTTGAACTTACTAAAAACTACCTAAAAACAATGCCAAAAAGCGTATAAATTATCCGCTCATCAAAGCTCAATTTAGAAAGTGTATAAATAGGATAGAATTGAAGTCAAGGAGGACTTTTTTTTTACTTTTGGACACTGGAGAATTTTTCATCAATTTTTCTAGTTTTGAATTCGGAGCTATGACTCACTAAACCCCTTTCATTGGGTTAGGGAGCTCTATTGTAATTCAATGAATCAATAATAGTTTTATCTTCTTCTTCAATCTTTTCTCTTGAATTTTGTTAGAAAGCTTCTCGATATAATTCCATTGGGTAGTTGTCTTGGGAAAGAAACTACCCATAATTGGAATCCTTCGGAACCTTGGGAAAGGAATGGAGGATTCATGCTAGAGAAGCTTTCTCACAGTGAATTGGATTGGGGTTTGGATGGATATTGTGACATGTAATCCTACCAAATTGTGGTTCATGAAACTGTGTGGTATAATCAGTGATCGAGCTTCATCTCTTCTTATGAACATTTAAACCAAGGGATTGGGAATTTGTTTGTTTTTAGAGAGAATTGGTGAGCCAAGGAATTGGGATCCAATCATATAAGATTGCCAAGCAAGATTCAATGAATGCATTGGTCGAGGAAGAGATGAAAATGTTTTGATTCGGAGATCTCAATATCTCCTCATACCCAATGAACTCCCCATCTCTGATCTACCTTTTCTATTTACATTCTGCAATTTCAATTCATGCAAATCCTCCCCAATTCCCTTTTAATTTCAGCAATTTACTTTTCCGCACTTTAATTCTCGCAATTTAAGATTCAGTCATTTCAATTCCTTGCAATTTACATTTACCGCCAATTTACTTTATGCAATTCACACCCAATTCTTGATTCCGCTCAACTAATCAAACTTCTAATTCGAATTGCTCATTCAACCAATCCTTGTGGGATTCGACCTCACTCTATTGTGAGTTTTTACTTGACGATAACCGGTGCACTTGCCGGAAGGAATTTTGCCGATTGTGCAATTTCCTTAATCGTAGCTATACTCAGTTATAGCACATCAGTTGTTCTTCCTTCATGGCTCTTTGGTATTCTCTAATTTCATGGTGGATGATGGAGTGCTCTTGGTGCTCCATCCTTAGTTGCTCCATATTGCAACTCAAATCTCCTAGAGAAGTGTTGACTTGTTCCCAATAGTTGTGTGAAGGAAAATGCATCCCTTGAGGTATCTCAGGGATTTCTTGATGAGGGACTTTCTCATGCATTTTTTGAGGTCCACGAGTAGGCTCTCTTGTTTGCTCCATCCTCTTTTTAGTGATGGGCTTGTCCTCTTCAATGAGGATGTCTTCCTCTATGACAATTCCAGCTAAACTACATAGGTGACAGATGAGATGAGGGAAGGTTAACCTTGCTAAAGTGGAAGGTTTGTCAGCAACCTTGTATAGTTCTAGAGGTATGATCTCATGAACTTCCACTTCCTCTTTAATCATGATACTATGGATCATGATAGCCTGATCCACAGTTACTTCCGACAGGTTGCTAGTAGAAATAATAGAGTGTTGAATGAACTCCAACCATCCTCTAGCCACAGGCTTAAGGTCAAGCCTTCTTAGTTGAACCGGCTTGCCTTTGGAGTCTCTCTTCTATTGAGCTCCTTCCATACAGATATCCATGAGGACTTGGTCCAACCTTTGATCAAAGTTGACCTTTTTTGAAAGGATGAAGATCTCCCTGCATCATTGGCAAGTAGAACGCCAACCTTACATTTTCCAGACTGAAATCTAAGTATTTCCCCCGAACCATTGTGAGCCAATTCTTTAGGTTCAGGTTCATACTTTGATCATAGTTCTTTGTGATCCATGAATTAGCATAGAATTCATGAACCATTAAGATTCTGACTTGATGAATGGGATTGGTGAGAGCTTCCCATCCTCTTCTCCTAATCTCATGTCGGATATCCAGATATTCGCTCCTTTTGAGCTTGCAGGGGACCTCAGGAATCACCTTCTTCTTGGCTACAACTTCATAGAAGTGGTCTTGATGGACCTTTGAGATGAATCTTTCCATCTCACATGACTCGAGGTGGAAGCAATTGCCTTCCCTTTCTTCTTCCTTGAGGTTTCTTCGGCCTTAGGTGCCATTAATGGTTATGGAAAATTAAAAAGCAAGGCTTTTTCCACACCAAACTTAAGAGGTTTGCTCGTCCTCAAGCAAAAGAAGAAAGAAGAGAGTAGAAAAAGAAGAAAAGTGGGAGATGGAGGCTTGAGAGGGATCAGCCAATGGGGGTTTTGAGTGTATGTTATGTGTGAAAATGAAGGAGTAAGGAGGGGTATTTATAGGGAAGATAGGGAGTTGGTTCATGTGAGAAGGGGTGGGTTTGGGAAGGAAATAGTTTGAATTTGAGTAGGTGGGGGTAGGTGGGTTGTATGATGGGTTTATGGGAATTAGGGAATGGATGTGAGTGGTGAAGAGAATAAGGGGAAGAGGGGAAGATTTGATAGGTGAGTGGTGTTTTGGGTAGAGTGTTATGGAGAAGTTGGAAGATGAGAGAGAGAGAGGTGGGGTAGGTGAGGATCCTGTGGGGTCCACAAATCCTGAGGTGTCAAGGATTTTGCATCCTTGCACCTTGCTGGCATTAAATGGCCCTTTGAGTGCTAATCCTGGCGTTTAAACGCCAGGCTGATGCTCTTTTCTGGCGTTTAAACGCCAGTTTGCAGCCTTGTTCTGGCATTTAAATGCCAGTCTGCTGCCCTTTTCTGGCGTTTAAACGCCCAGAAAGGTGCTAGACTGGGCGTTGAAACGGCCATTTTTATACCTTTACTGGCGTTTAAACGCCAGTTTGCCTGCCAGTTCTGGCGTTTAAACGCCAGATTGCTGCCCATTTCTGGCGTTTAAACACCCAGAATGGTGCCTGGCTGGGCGTTTAAACGCCCATTTTGGTATCCTTACTGGTGTTCAAATGCCAGTAAGTTCTTCCTCTAGGGTGTGCTATTTTTGATGCTATTTTTATTTTGCTTTAATTTTTACAGTTTTATGACTCCACATGATCGTCATCCTAAAAAAAACAGAAGATAACAATGGGAAACAAAATGAAAGAGTAAATAATATAGATAAATAAAATTGGGTTGCCTCCCAATAAGCGCTTCTTTAATGTCAATAGCTTGACAGGAAGCTCTTACAGAGCTTCACAGGTGTTTAGAGCATGATTGTGGCCTCCCAACACCAAATTTAGAGTTTGAATGTGGTGGCTTTGCTTGACTCTGTATGGAGAGAATTGAATGATGCTTTTCAGGCTTCTTTCCCATGTTTACAAAAGAAGATCTTTGGGCCTTAAACACAAGGTAGTCCTCATTCACTTGAAGGACTAGCTCTCCTCTGTCTACATCAATCACAGCCTTTGCTGTGGCTAGGAAGGGTCTTCCAAGGATGATGGATTCATCCTCATCCTTCCTAGTGTCTAGGATTATGAAATCAGTAGGGATGTAAGGGCTTTCAACCTTCACTAAGACATCCTCTACAAGTCCATAAGCCTGTTTCATTGATTTGTCTGCCATCTCTAGTGAGATTCTTGCAGCTTGTACCTCAAAGATCCTTAGTTTCTCCATTACAGAGAGTGTCATGAGGTTGATACTTGATCCTAGGTCATACAGAGCCTTTTCAAAGTTCATGGTGCCTATGGTACAAGGTATCAAGAACCTTCCGGGATCCTCTTTCTTTTGAGGTAATTTTAGCTGAACCAATGCACTTAGTTCATTGATGAGGAATGAAGGTTCATTCTCCCAAGTCTCATTGCCAAATAATTTGGCATTCAGCTTCATGATTTCTCCTAGATATTGAGCAACTTGCTCTTCAATAACATTTTTGTCCTCTTCAGAGGAGGAATATTCGTCAGAGCTCATGAATGGTAATAGTAAGTTCAGTGGAATCTCTATGGTCTATAGATGACCCTCAGATTCCTATGGTTCCTCAATAGGGGACTCCTTGTAGCCCAGTGGACATCCCATGAGGTGTTCCTTACTGTGAATCACGTCCTCCTCCTCTTCTATAGGTTCGGCCATTTTGGTTGTATTAATGGCCCTGCACTCTCTTTTTGGATTCTCTTCTATATTGCTTGGTAGAGTACTAGGAGGAATTTCAGTAATTTTTTTACTCAGCTGACCCACTTATGCTTCCAAATTTCTTATGGAGGACCATGCCTCAGTCATGAAACTGAGGGTGGTCTTAGATAGATCAGAGACTATGTTTGCTAAGCTAGAGAGGCTCTACTCAGAATTCTCTGTCTTTTGCTGAGAAGATGATGGGAAAGGCTTGCTATTGCCAGACCTGTTTCTCTCACCATTTTTGTTATTGAAGCCTTGTTGAGGCTTTTGTTGATCCTTCCATGAGAAATTTGGGTGATTCCACCATGAAGGATTATAGGTATTTCCATAGGATTCTCCCATGTAATTCACCTCTTCCATTACAGGATTCTCAGGGTCATAAGATTCTCCTTCAGAGGAGGCGTCTTTAGCACTGTCGGATGCAGCTTGCAATCTAGTCAGATTATGAGAAATCATATTGACTTGCTGAGTCAATATTTTGTTTTGAGTATCAATCTCAAGAACTCCTTTCTTCTCAGTCACCCCATTATTCACAGGATTCCTTTCAGATGTATACATGAATTGGTTATTTGCAACCATTTCAATGAGTTCCTGGGCTTCTACAGGCGTTTTCTTCAGATGAAGGGATCCACCAGCAAAGTAGTCCAATGACATCTTGGACAATTCAGACAGACCATCATAGAATATACATAAGATGCTCCATTCTGAAAGCATGTCAGAAGGACACCTTCTGATCAACTGCTTGTATCTTTCCCAAGCTTCATAGAGGGATTCACCTTCCTTCTGTCTAAAGGTTTGGACTTCCACTCTAAGCTTTCTCATCTTTTGAGGTGGAAAGAATTTGGCCAAGAAAGTATTGACTAACTTTTCCCACAAGTTCAGGCTCTCTTTAGGTTGTGAGTCCAACCATATCCTATGTAACGACCCAACTTCTAGCATGTCTAGATCATACTAGAAATTGAATGTTACCAACTTGTTTTTCCTTTTTTGTATTATTAATTAATAAATATAAGCGTGTACGTTGTTAAAACACCGCGAATTTTACAAGTAAATTTTTTTAAAACAAGAATAATTTAAAGTCGCATACCTTCCATATATCAAGGGATAATTAAACATTCACATACATAAAACAAAAGATAACAGAATATGGAGCAACACACTATAATATACATCTTGTTACAGAAGTGGCTCAGTTATATAAGCATAGAGCTATAGTACAGCACCCCTAAGTCAGTGACTCATATGGTATGTACATATATGTACATAAGACGCCCCAGGGCCTGGCCTGACCAAAAGCCCCTAAGATGGCACCCAGGCTAGCCTAACTCTATGATATGCCTATTCCCTCTAATCATGCTAACAAAAGTGAGGGAGACACTCTAATGTACTGAAGTTAGACTAGGCGTCTCAAAAAGTCTCCTCATCCTGGTCCAGAGTACCTCACAGAAAACCACCGGGCGAATGGTGATGCTCACCTGCTGGCGCCTCGCCTGGCTCATCGTCATCGCTGTCAGAGGAGATAACTATGAAGTTAGGATCTTCCTCTGGATCTTCTTCTTCCTCGTCCTCTTCTTTTGCCAGAGTGATAGCAGAGGAACCACTGCTGGCCACAGGAACCATAAAAGGATAGCTACCAAACAAAATACAATCGGGAGAAGGAGGTGGCGTCTCCATGATCTGATCATACCCATGTCCCTGCTGCTCATCAAAGACAGGAGGCTCGATCGGCTCAGGTAAAGGATCAAGCTCGAGTGGCAACACAGGAACACCCCACTCATCAAGGACAAAAGGTGCAGGAGGTGCCTCATGGATAGGCTGTGCAGGTATAGGCTCATCAGGTAGAGGAGGTTCAGGTGGAGAAGGATAGTCAGGTGGAGGTGGCATCTGCTCCTCAGGATGAGGTATCCCAGGTCCGCCGGGGTGTAACCAAGATATAGGAAAGTCATAGGGTGCATTAGGATTAAAGTATGCTGTCCTAATAGGGTACTGGAAAGGTCTACCACGAACTACATATTTACGGATATGAGGTACCGCACAGTAGATGTAATACTCACCGCGCACCGGGTCCTCGTGGATGTACGGTGGACCAATCTTGTAGAATAGGACTCCTGTGTCCATCTGTAGAGGTGTAAGGGGTAAGAACTGGGGAGTTTTAATAAGGTCGGGGTTTACAGTTAAGTTCATTTATAATGTTCGTGGTCATAGAAGTATAAATAAATGTAGAGTAATATGTACATAACAGCAACATAAACTAACACATGAACAAGAGAGAAAATAGGAAGTAAATGCAAATTCACACATTAATATGCAATCACACAGTTATGCTCAAACAAACAAGGAATAGAACAAGAACACAAGAAGATAAGAAATAAATAAGGCACAAACAAGTATGATGCATGTCTGTCCCTACTGCAGGTAATGAGCTCATTTGTCGGTTTCGACCCGCACCTGACATAATCCGACCCTCCAAGTCAGATAAGGCCTTCCCAGAACTTAATCCCAGATTAAGTACCGCATACCCTCTACCAAGTGCTCTCGACTTGCAGGGCTGGTATTTGCTCAGGTCTCAATATACTGCAGGTATGCGAGTCAGGCCTCTACCAAGCATTCAGCTTGCAGGGCTGGTACTACTCTACCGCAGCCTGTCTGGGAAACAACATCACAATATGGGCGTCCCCGCACAACATTCACAAGCATTGCCTGAAGGCTCATAATTCACATATAACCATACTTTCCATCACTTAGCAATCATCATAAATCAAGCATTACAACATCACAGAAAGCTCATTTTACAATTCTCTGTTTACTCTATAAGGTCAGGTACACAGCTATATCACTTTTAACTCCATTTCTTTTTAACATAAACACAGGTTTCAAAATCTTGTTTCTTTACCTCATATACCTCTATATCTTCTCTTATACCTCTTCTTAGGTGTTTAGTAAAGGAAATTAGAGAATTCTGGACTCAAAACTGCCTTCTTGAGGCTTTTAGAAAAACTGTCTTTTTATCAATATTTTATTATTATTAATAAAATAATATTATTATTAAAATAATATTATTATTAAAATAATAATATTTTTTTTAACTTTCAAAAATTGCATTTTGACCCCCGGACTTCTTGAAAATTGCACTTTGACCCCTACAACTTTTAATAATTGCACTTTAGCCCCTCAACTTTTGATTAATTAATTTTCAACCCCAAACTTTTTAATAATTGCATTTTGACCCCAAAACTCTATGAATACACGTTTTCATGTTCTTCCAAAAACCAAAAATATTTTTCCAAAAGTTCATCAGATTTCTGCTTGATTTTCAGCTAGTTTTTCAATCCTTTTGGAAACCGATTTGAACCCGATTTTTATCAAACCAAAGAGAAACTTTTCAGCCATCAAATACACATCAAATAAGCATCAAAAATCATGATTTTCATGGCTGGAATGTCATGTTTTCCAGCAGCACCAACAGCCACTTCAAAACCATCATAAACATGATTTTCAAACATTAAACAACAAGATTTCATGATCAAACCATCACACAAACACCCAAAATCAAACCTCAAGCAACAAGATCTGATTTAACACTTCAAGAACACAGCCAATCATTGATTAATTTACCAAACCTTACCTCCTTTGCTGCTGTCCAAGATTGCACCAAAATTAAGCTTCCAGAAGCACTTTTACGCCTATTTTAACATCAAAAACAACTTTAGAATCTTATGAACCATGAAGGCTGATGCTTCATGATGATGAAAAGAAGGTTTTCCTCACCTTAAGGTAACTAGAAATCATGTTTTCTTGGAGCTTTTGGTAATTGAATAAGAGATCCTAAGAGAAAACATGAAGAAAACATCATTAGCTTAAGGAACCACCATGGCCGAACCTTCAAGGAGGAGGAGCAGCCTTCATACCTTGATTTACTCCATGAAAAGTGACATAGAAATGAAGAGGAGGAAGAGGTGAACACTTTGGTAAGATTAGATTTTTGATAGGGGTTCCGGTTTGAGAAAGAACGGAGAAAGAAGCTCAGGTGTTCATGGAAGCTTCATGGTTTTCTTTCATGGTGTTCTAAGCTTTTCCAAGAACAAAAATGATAGCCAAGCTGTCCAAGGGAGGCCGTGGCTTTTGGATGATGATTATCCAAAAGTTACTTGTCAAAATATCTCAGAAAAGGATAATTACTAAAGCTAGATGTATTAGAACTTAAGTAATTACACTGCTAATGGATAAACATTAAGTTACTTAGTGTAAATGACACTAGTAACTGGATAATCATAAGAATAAAAGATATATGATGAAGCATTAGCAGTGCTAAGTTCATCTAAGAATGCCGGTATTATCCGTTACCCGTAGATTTCTAGCTCAGTTATTATATTACTAAACATAGATCAACATTAATCATAGTAGAGAAGATAATAATATAATATTCTGAATAAAATAATAATATATGAATATTATATTAATATAATTTTTTCTCTCAAAATTCGTGACCGGCTCGTCACATAGAGACTAACCACGGAAATCAAAATTTTGAAATTCGGGCCCGAAGTGGCTCAAAAATGCAACTCTTCGCGACGTGCCTTCTTAGATTAGGAGAGGTGTCCTGTGCAATCAAGCTGCTGACTCAGCAGCTTGATGACGCAGCACCTATGCAGTGGAGGTGCTTATATGCATAGAAATCACTAAAAATTCTGTAAAAATTCCGTTTGATCCCGAAAAAGCGCCGTTTCTTCGAGGCTAGGCTGTTACATCCTAGCTCTGTCTTTTACAGCAATGGGGAAAAGCATAAGTCTGTAGACCTCAGGATTAACACCATTGGTCTTAACAGTGTCACAGATTTGCAAGAATTCTGCTAAGAATTGATGAGGATCTTCCAATGGAAGTCCATGAAACTTGCAATTCTGTTGCATTAGAGAAACTAATTGAGGCTTAAGCTCAAAGTTGTTTGCTCCAATTGTAGGAATTGAGATGCTTCATCAATAGAAGTCAGAAGAGGGTGTAGTAAAGTCACCAAGCATCTTCCTTGCATCTCCACCACTGTTGTTATTTTTGGCTGCCATGTCTTCTTTTTTTTTTCAAAAATTTCTGTCAGGTCCTCTCCAAAGAGTTGTACTTTAGCTTCTCTTAGCTTCCTCTTCAGAGTCCTTTCATGTTCAGGATCAGCTTCAACAAGAATATCTTTATCCTTGGTCCTGCTCATGTGAAAAAGAAGAGAACAGAAAAAAAGAGGAATCCTCTATGTCACGGTATAGAGATTCCTTTATGTGAGTAGAAGAAGAGAAGGAGAGAAGAATGAGGTGGAGAGAAAAAAAGAGAGTTCAAACACAGAGAGGGAGAGAGGGTTTGAATTTTAAGAAGGAGATAAGTGTTACTAAATAAATAAATAAATAGAAAGAGATGAGAGAAATTTGAAAATATTGTTCGAGTTTAAAACAATTAGTTAATTAAAAAGATTTTTGAAAACGTTGTTAGTGGTTTTCGAAAATTAGAGAGAGAGAAAAGTAGTTAATTGAAAAAGATTTGAAAATAAATCTTGAAAAGATAAAAAGTTAGAAAAAGATTTTGAAATTAAGTTTTGAAAAAGATGTGATTGAAATCTATTTTGAAAAAGATTTGAAAAAGAAATTTAAAAAGATTTGATTTTGAAAATTGAAGTTGATGACTTGACTAACAAGAAACTAAAAGATATGATTCTATAATTTAAAGATTGAACCTTTCTTAACAAGAAAGTAACAAACTTGCAATTTTTTGAATCAAATCCTTAATTGTTAGCAAGGTTTTCGAAAATATGAAATAAAAATAAGAAAAAGATTTTGAAAATCAATTTTTTTAAAAAAATTTTCGAAAAACATGAAATAAAAAATGAAAAAGATTTTATTTTTGAAAAAGTTTTGAAAAGATAAGATTTTTAAATTGAAAATTTGACTTGACTCATAAGAAACAACTAAATTTTAAAAATTTTTGACTAAGTCAACCCAAAATTTCGAAATTTTTTGAGTGAAATAAGGAAAAGATATTTTTTTTATTTTTGAATTAATGAGGAGAGAGAAAAACACAAAAATGACACAAGACATAAAAATTTTGGATCAAAACCAATGATGCATGCAAGAACACTTTGAATGTCAAGATGAACACCAAGAACACTTTGAAGATCATGATGAACATCAAGAACTTATTTTTGAAAAATTTTTAAGAAAAGAAACACATGCAAGACACCAAACTTAGAAATTTTTAATGCTTAGACACTAACAAATTAAAAATGCATATGAAAAACAAGAAAAGACACAAAACAAGAAAATCACAAGATCAAACAAAGACAATCATCAAGAACAACTTGAAGATCATGAAGAACACCATGCATGAGTTTTCGAAAAAAATTTTTCGAAAATTATTTTGAAAAATAAAATAAAGAAATTTAAAAATTTTAATACGAATTCCAGAAATCATGCAATGTTAGTCTAAAGCTTTAGTCTAAAACGATTAGACATGGCTAGCCAAGCTTCAGCAGGATATTACATACAACAACCAAATTGATGGGAATCAACTAGCTCCTGTGATGATAAAAGCATCATCTAAAACTCTAGAATTCATTCTTAAAAATTCTGAAGAACTAAATAAATAATAAAAAAATAAAATTACCTAATCCGAGCAACAAGATGAACCGTCAGTCGTCCAAACTCGAACAATCCCTGGCAACGGCGCCAAAAACTTGGTACACGAAATTGTAAATCACACTTTTCACAACTCCGCACAAGTAACCAGTAAGTGCACTGGGTCGTCCAAGTAATACCTTACGTGAGTAAGGGTCGATCCCACGGAGATTGTTAGCTTGAAGCAAGCTATGGTCATCTTGTAAATCTCAGTCAGGTGGATTCAAATGGTCATGAAGTTTTGATAACTAAAAGAGAAATAAAACATAAAATAGGATAGAGATACTTATGCAATTCATTGGTGGGAATTTCAGATAAGCGTATGGAGATGCTTTGTTCCCTCTGAGCCTCTGCTTTCCTATTGCCCTCATCCAATCATTCGTACTCCCTTCCATGGCAAGCTATATGTTGGTGGATCACCGTTGTCAATGGCTACCATCCGTCCTCTCAGTGAAAACATGTTCGCTATGGTTTCCCGCATGGCTAATCAGCTGTCGATTGTCGATCGTGTCGGAATACGATCCAATTATCCTTTTGCAGACTGTCACTGCGCCCAACAGTCACGAGTTTGAAGCGCGTCACAGTCATCCCATCCCAGATCCTACTCGGAATACCACAGACAAGGTTTAGACTTTTTACATCTCAAGAATGCTGCCAATTGGTTCTAGCTTATACCACGAAGACTCTGATCTCACGGAATGGAAGACTCTATTGTCAGGAGAGGCAACCATGTGTCGTGAACCAGGAGGCCAAGAGATACACACTCAAGCTATTGCATGTAGAACGGAAGTGGTTGTCAGGCACGCGTTCATAAGGGAGAATGATGATGAGTGTCACGGATCATCTCATTCATCAGGTTGAAGTGCGAGTGAATATCTTAGAATAAGAATAAGCTTGAATTGAATAGAAGAACAACAATACTTTTCTTTAATTCATGAGGAACAGTAAAGCTCCACACCTTAATCTATGAGGTGTAGAAACTCCACCGTTGAAAATACAAAAGTGATGAAGGTCCAGGCATGGCCGAATGGCTAGCCCCCAAAACGTGATCAAGAGATCAAAAGTGATACAAAGATAGTCTCAAAATGATCTAAAGATATGAATACAATAGTAAAAGGTGCTATTTATACTAAACTAGTAAACTAGGTTTACAGAAAATGAATAACTAAGTGTAGATAGTGTAGAAATCCACGTCCGGCGCCCACTTGGTGTGTGTTTGGGCTGAGCATTGAAACTTTCACGTGCATAGGCTCTTCTTGGAGTTTAAACACCAGTTTTGGTGATAGTTTGGGCGTTTAACTCCGGCTTTGGTGCCAGTTATGGCGTTTTATGCCAGAAAAGGGTGTTTGACCGGCATTTTGACGCCAATTTGGGCCATCAAATCTCGGGCAAAGTATGGAGATTCTGTAGAGCGCAATATGGACATTGCTGAAAAGCCCAAGATGTCTACTTTCCAACGCAATTGAGAGCGCGGCAATAAGCCTTCTGTAGCTCTAGCAAATCCACTTCGAGTGTAGGGAGGTCATAATCTAACAGAATCTTCAGTCCTTTCTTAGCCTCTGGATCAGATTTTTCATCAGATCCCTCAATTTCAGCCAGAAAATACCTGAAATCACAGAAAAAAAACACAAACTCATAGTAAGGTCCAGAAATGTGATTTTTGCATAAAAACTAATAAAAATATACTAAAAAGTAACTAAAACATATTAAAAACTATGTAAAAATAATGACAAAAAGTGTATAAATTATCCGCTCATCAAACCCCAACACTTTATGGAATCCACTCAATTGTGCTTCATACCATGCTCAAATTCCAAAGCCTGAATTGGTTTTCTTGATGAGCTTTGGACTCCTTTGGCAACCTACACTCCTTTCCCCACCATGTACCAACCCAAGATAGATTTTGAGTTGATGATCTATCTCCAAGATAGAATATTGATGGGGGCCAATGAAGCTTGATAAACCTCATTTGTAGGGTTTATCTTGTATTAATTTTTGGGGATTTTATCACCTTTTACACACATTTATTCAATGAAATAACATGGTTTTGTATATTCTCCCTTAATTGGGCTTAAGAGTGAAAACATGCTTTTTAGGTCTTAAAATAGCTAAATTTAATTTACCTTTGATTCCATTAGATGTCTTGATATGTTTGTTAGGTGATTTCAGATTTAGGAGGCAAGGATTGGATCAAGGGAATAAAGGAAAAGCATATAAAAAATGGAGAACTCATGAAGAAATGTAGGAATCGCAAAAGCTGTTAAGCCGACCTCTTCGCACTTAATCGACCATAACTTGAGCTACAGAAGTCCAAATGATGTGGTTTTAGTTGGGTTGGAAAGCTAATATCCAGTGCTTCAAAACGATATAAGATTTGCCATAGTTGCATCGCATATAGGGGCGCGCACACGCACGGTACACGGACGCGCTAATGGTGACACATGATCCACTTAATGCAACTCGTGGCCAGCGATTTTAGAAGCCTTGTGGGCCCAATCCAACTCATTTCTGATGCTACTTAAGCCAAGGATTGAAGAGGGATGAACAATCTAGTTACCATTAGTTTAGTTTAGCTTAGTTTAGTAGTTAGAGTTAGTTTCTAGAGAGAGAAGCTTTCACTTCTCTCTAGGATTAGGATTAGGATTAGGTTTAGTTCTTAGATCTAGATTTTAATTCATCTTCTTCTACTTCTATCCTCTCAACTCCTTGTTGTTACATTCATCTTCCTCTATTCTTTTGTTGTAATTTCCTTTATGTTGTTCTTGTATTTTGTTGTAGATCAACTTTTGTTCCTTCCTTTCTCTTTCAATTCAATTCAAGGTAAATCATAATAATTGTGTTCCTTTTGATTTGTTGTTGTTAATTCTTTGCAATAATTGTTGTTAGATTTTTTTCTTGTTGTTGATTTACTATGCTTTCCTTTTATGCCTTCCAAGTGTTTGATGAAATGCTTGGTTGGATTCTAGAGTAGAATTTTATACTCTTGGCTTGGAAAGGTAACTTAGGACCTCTTGAGTTACTAATGTCCAAGTGATTGATGATTGGGAGCCATTGACTCTAGTTCTCACTAATTAAATTAGTGGAGAGTTAGGACCTATGGACTTGTATTGATATATCTCATTCAACTTTCCTTTACCTCTAGTTAGAGGATGATTTAGTGAGATTAATCCTTGCCAATTCTCATATTGTAGTTAGTGATTAGGATAGAGATCTTTGACCACCAACCCTTGCCAAGACCTTTTTAGCCATTAGTTTACTTTTTGCCATTTATTTTTCATGTTTCTTATTAAAACCCCAAAAATAACTCAGAACCAATAACAAGACACTTTATTGTAATTCCTAGGGAGAACGACCCGAGGTTCAATACCTCGGTTTATAAATTTAGGGGTTTATTTTAGTGACAAACAATCTTTTGTATGAAAGGATTATTGTTGGTTTAGAAACTATACTTTACAACGAGATTTCATTAGTGAAATTCTAAACCGTCAAAAATCCAATCATCAAAATGGCACCGTTGCCGGGAATTTGCAATGGTGTTGTGTTATTGGTTATTGTACATATGTGAATATTGTGAATAGCTTGTCTTTTGCTTGTTTACTAGATTTTGTTAGTTTTATTTTATTTTTCCACTATGAATTCTCATTTTGGCTATGAGTTTGGTCCTAATTATGTTGTAGGAAATGTGCACTTCAATGATGACACTCATTATGGATGGAACCAACAAAGATGGGAGGAGCCACAAGGAATTGATCACTCTTATTGGCAACAACTTCCGGACACTTATAGGTGTAATCACCATCCTAATGCATGTCAATTCAACGGCTATGGTGAATCTTTTTGCGACAATCAATCACCACCATCATATGCCTATGACTCTTATCCTCAACATGAACCTCAACCATACTTACAAGCGCCTCCATACCAAGAACCTTCCTATGATCCATATCCACCATATGACCAATCATCTATACCATATTCTTATGACCTTTATGAGCAAGAACCTATAGAACCACCACAATCCTATAATGACTATTACCAAGAACCACCTCAATACTCACCATCTCCATACCCTTACCAAGAAGAACCACCTTCCTACCATGAACTCTCTCCAAAATAATGAACGTTCCTACTCACCCTAAACCCCAATAGATGATCCCCTCACTTTGTTACTTCAAGGACAAGAAGCCATGAAGCGGGATACACTTGAGTTTGTGACCAATTTGAACAATATGGTGCATACTTTAGCCCACCAATGTTTGAAGACTCAAGGTACTTCCATGACGACATGTGAAAAAGTCAAAAGAGGAGCAAAGCACGAAGGAGAAATTGGAAAATCTGGTGGAGAAGGAGGAGTCGAATATTATGTTGGAACAATTGGAGGAGCCTATGATCATTGAAGAAAAGGAAGAAGTGGTTGAAGATTTAGGAGATGTTGAAAGTCCAAGGGAATGTAGCATCATGGAACACTCTTCCAAGAAGCTTGATATTGATGTTGAAGAGGGTGCGCAACCTCCAAGGCATGTCATCGTTGGAGACTTGGAAGAGGTTTATCAAGAGATGGATTTAATCATGGATGAATTTCTATTTACAAGAGAATCCTCGCCCATTGGACATGAAGTTGAAGTTAAAGAAGAGTGTGCCCAACCTCCCATACCCTTGGTGAGCAATGAGAAAGAGAGCGAATCGAAAGAGAATTATCAAGAGGAAAAAGTTGGCATGGTGTATATCGAAATTGAAGAATTTGAAGAGGTTGGTCAAGAGATGGATTCATTCATCAATGAATTCCTATCCAAAATTGAATCGCCTTCCATTGGGCAAGATGAAGTTCTTGAAGACAACACCAAGCCATGTGATAAAAAGGAAAAGGTTGAAATTGAAGAAGCTTGCAAGGAAGTGGAAATAACCAAGAAAGAGCAAAAGGGAGTGGAGCTTGCAAGATCATTGGGACCAACCCTTCCTAAGTCACCATCCTACACAACATCCAAGTGGGTAAAATTCTTATCTTCAAGCCTCACTTTCTCACTTGAATATGGTTTGATTGAAATGGATGGACAACTTAGAGCTCTTTGTGGACTTAAAAGTAAGAACGAATGGTGTAGTGGTTGGAAACTTTGTATTAGGCTCGTTAAGGTCAAAGCTCTAAGGTATAGGGACTATGATTGGAAGAATGCCACTTTGCATGGGTCTCGACGGAAGGCTTGGTGTGCTAAAGAGAATTCTATGTGTCAACCACTCGGAAAGAAAAAGTATGAAGATCAAATTGAAGACGGGTGCGAAAATAAGATATGGGACCCCGGATCGAAGAATAAAGACCAATTAGGGGGACTCATATCTTGGGTGGAACTTCACCCAAGCTTAGTGCAGATGGTTGGAAATTCTATCAATCAATTGAGAAGCAAAGATCCTTGGAGATTCAAGGATGAGTATAAACATAAGCCACCATGACAATGAGCACCTCAAAATGTCCAACTTAAGGACTTAAACTAAAAGTGCTAGGTGGGAGACACCCCACCATGGTAATATCTTTTCATTTTTCCTTTTGTAAATATTGGCAGGAATTAGCTTGATTTCATATTTTGTTTAGTTTAATTAGTAGTATAGCATGCTAAATAAGGTTTTAGGGTGTTTTGATAGCTGTTTGGAGGTTTGGAATGCTTGGATTAATGCAAAAATATAGAATATTTTTGAAAAATAGAGCACCATCCATGCGTATGCGCACTGTATGCGTACGCGTGGATTGAGAAGTTCTACATTCCATACATTTTCCAGAGAGTTATGCCTGCGTTGCGCCAATGTTGTGCCTTTGGCACAACCCCACTCGCGCGTACGCGCACATGACGCGTACGCACAACTCTCAAAATAAGCCATCGACGCGCGCGCGTCATGCGTGCGTACGCGCGGATGCCCTTCCTTCAATACATTTTTTCTTCTCCTCTTTCCATTTCTTTCCTTCTCCTTTCTTCTTCCCTTCTTCTACCCCCATCTAACACTCCCAAACACCATTGTTAACCATTTATTTTAGTTAGTTAGTTAGTTGATTACTTAGTTAGTTTTAGTTAGTTTTCATTTTGTTTTCTCTTTTTCATCGCAAGTGTTGGATTGTTATTCTTGTTTACCATTAATTGCTGCTGAGTATTAAAAAAGGGGATGTTATCTTAACATCATTATGTCTATAAACTTTGTTGGATTCTATTGTTGAGATTATATTTTTTCTACTTGGTTTTGAGTTTTTCATGCTTACCTTTTGAAAAATACCAAGTGATGAGAATTGCCTTTGAGTTTGTGACTCTTTTGAATTGCATGTTGTAGCTAGCCACCATGTGATTTGAACTCTCTCTTTGAGTGGGCAATTTCTTGATGGATGTTGAGCATTTACCTTAGTGCATGGTGTTTCATGATTATATCCATCCATATGTTTGACTTGAATGCTTTCATGCTTCTCTAATGCTTGTCTTACCTTACAAGCTTACTTAAAGCATCTCAAGCATACTAGAATGAGCAAAGTGCATGCTTCTTTTGTGACATAGCTCTTTATACTAATGTGTGTTCTAAACCACGCAATTTAGAATTCACACACGTCTTTGTCATTAATGTCACACTAATTCACTCACTCAATTCTAGTGATTTACCTCATTCCAACATTGTATGCTTCCTTGCTTTTGTTTTTCCATCTTATGGTGTTATATTTTTGTTTTTCATGAATGATGCACCACAAGCAATAATGGAAGCAAGACTAAGAACATGCAGCAATCCGGAGAGTCGCCGTACCCCCTTGCTCATCTTTGAATGCAGCGAGGACGGTGCAAACTTTTAAGTGTGGGGAGGTCGTTAGTGGACGAAATTGTGACTCATATGTTATTGCATTTTGTAAAATTCATTTCTTTTTCTTTCCCTGGCAATGGCGCCAAAATCATGATGCCAATACCATGGTTTACAACTATGTGTGGTCACAACTCCGTTCAACTTAACCAGCAAGTGTACTGGGTCATCCAAGTAATACCTTACGTGAGTAAGGGTCGATCCCATAGAGATTGTTGGTATGAAGCAAGCTATGGTCACCTTGTAAATCTCAGTCAGGCGGATAATAATTGATTATGGATAAGTTCGAGAATTAATAATAAACAGAAAATAAAATAGGATAGAAATACTTATGTAGATCAATAGTGGGAATTTCAGAAAGGCGTATGGAGATGCTGTGCTCCTCTTGAATCTCTACTTTCACATTACATTCATCCAATTCTTCTTACTCCTTCCCATGGCAAGCTGTATGTAGGGCATCACCGTTGTCAATGGCTACATCCCATCCTCTCAGTGAAAATGGTCCTATGCTCTGTCACAGCATGGCTAATCATCTGTCGGTTCTCAATCAGGTTGGAATAGAATCCCTTGATTCTTTTGCGTCTGTCACTAACGCCCAGCCTTCAGGAGTTTGAAGCTCGTAACAGTCATTCAATACCAGAATCTTACTCGGAATACCACAGACAAGGTTAGACTTTTCAGATTCCCAGAATCCTACTTGGAATACCACAGACAAGGTTAGACTTTCCGGATTCCCATGAATGCCACCATCTATCTAGCTTATACCACGAAGATTCTGTTGGGGAATCTAAGAGATATGCGCCCAGCCTAAGGTAGAATGGAAGTGGTTGTCAATCACGCACGTTCATAGGTGAGAATGATGATGAGTGTCACGGATCATCACATTCATCAAGTTGAAGTGCACGTATATCTTGGAATAAGAATAAAAGAGAATTGAATAGAAAATAATAGTAATTGTATTGAAACTTGAGGTACAGCAGAGCTCCACACCCTTAATCTATGGTGTGTAGAAACTCCACCGTTGAAAATACATAAGTTAAAGGTTCAGGCATGGCCGAATGGCCAGCCCCCAAAACGTGATCAATGGCCCCATAAGATGAGGAATAAAACAAAACTGAGACCAAAGATGAAACGTGGTCAAAAGACAACTAATACACTAGTAAAAAGTCTTATTTATACCAAACAAGCTACTAGGGTTTACAGAGGTAAGTAATTGATGCATAAATTCACTTCAGGGGCCCACTTGGTGTGTGTTTGGGCTAAGCTTGATCTATCCACGAGCTGAGGCTTCCTTTGGAGTTGAACGCCGAGTTATAGCGTGTTTCTGGCGTTCAACTCCAGGTCGTGACGTGTTTCTAGCGTTTGACTCCAGACAGCAGCATGTACTTGGCGTTGAGCGCCACTTTACGTCGTCAATTCCCGAATAAAGTATGAAATATTATATATTGCTGGAAAGCTCTGGATGTCTACTTTCCAAAGCCGTTGCGAGCGCGCCATTTGGAGTTCTGTAGCTCCAGAAAATCCATTTTGAGTGCAGGGAGGTCAGATTCCAACAGCATCAGCAGTCCTTTTGTCAGCCTTTTTCAGAGTTTTGCTCAAGTCCCTCAATTTCAGCCAGAAATTACCTGAAATTACAGAAAAACACACAAACTCATAGTAAAGTCCAAAAATGTGAATTTAACATAAAAACTAATGAAAACATCCCTAAAAGTAGCTTGAACGTACTAAAAACTACCTAAAAACAATGCCAAAAAGCGTATAAATTATCCGCTCATCACAACACCAAACTTAAATTGTTGCTTGTCCCCAAGCAACTGAAAATCAATTAGGATAAAAAGAAGAGAATATACTATAAATTCCAGAATATTAATGAATATTAATTATAATTAGATAAGCGGGACTTGTAGCTTTTTGCTTTTGAACAGTTTTGGCATCTCACTTTTTCCTTTGAAGTTTAGAATGATTGGCTTCTCTAGGAACTTAGAATTTCGGATACTGTTATTGATTCTCCTAGTTAAGTATGTTGATTCTTGAACACAGCTACTTTTATGAGTCTTGGCCGTGGCCCTAAGCACTTTGTTTTCCAGTATTACCACCGGATACATAAATGCCACAGACACATAACTGGGTGAACCTTTTCAGATTGTGACTCAGCTTTGCTAGAGTCCCCAGTTAGAGGTGTCCAGAGCTCTTAAGCACATTCTTTTGCTTTGGATCATGACTTTAACCACTCAGTCTCAAGCTTTTCACTTGGACCTGCATGACACAAGCACATGGTTAGGGACAGCTTGATTTAGCCGCTTAGGCCTGGATTTTATTTCCTTGGGTCCTCCTATCCATTGATGCTCAAAGCCTTGGATCCTTTTTACCCTTGCCTTTTGGTTTTAAGGGCTATTGGCTTTTTCTGCTTGCTTTTTCTTTTTCTTTCTATTTTTTTCGCCAGTTTTTTCTCGCAAGCTTTTTACTTTTCACTGCTTTTTCTTGCTTCAAGAATCAATTTTCATGATTTTTCAGATTGTCAATAACATTTCTCTTTGTTCATCATTCTTTCAAGAGCCAACAGTTTTAACATTCATAAACAACAAGATCAAAAATATGCACTGTTCAAGCATTCATTCAGAAAATAGAAAGTATTGTCACCACATCAATATAATTGAACTAAATTCAAGGATAAATTCGAAATTCATGTACTTCTTGTTCTTTTGATTAAAAACATTTTTCATTTAAGAGAGGTGAAGGATTAATGGAATTATTCATAACTTTAAGACATAGTTACTAAACACTAATGATCATGAAGTAGAGACACAAAACATAAATGAACACAACATAAAATCCGAAAAGCAAAAAGAAATAAGAACAAGAAATGAATCCACCTTAGTGGCGTCTTCTTCTTGAAGGACCAACAATGTCCTTAAGCTCTTCTATGTCCTTTCCTTGCCTTTGTTGCTCCTCCCTCATTGCTCTTTGATCTTCTCTTATTTCATGGAGAATGATGGAGTGCTCATGATGTTCCACCCTTAATTGTTCCACATTGTAGCTCAAATCTTCTAAGGAAGTGTTGAGTTGTTCCCAATAGTTGTTGGGAGAAAAGTGCATCCCTTGAGGCATTTCAGGGATTTCTTGATGATGAGCTTCCTCATGCATCTCTTGAGATCCAAGGAGGGTCTCTCTTGCTTGCCCCATCCTCTTCTTAATGATGGGTTTATCCTCTTCAATGAGGATGTCTCCTTCTATGATAACTCCAGCTGAGTAACATAGATGGCAAATAAGATGAGGAAAAGCTAGCCTTGCCATGGTGGAGGGCTTTTCGGCTATTTTGTAGATTTCATTGGAGATGACGTCATGAACGTCTACTTCCTCTCCAATCATGATGCTATGAATCATGATGGCCCGATCCACAGTAACTTCAGATCGGTTGCTAGTGGGAATGATGGAGCGTTTGAATGAACTCCAACCATCCTCTAGCCACAGGCTTGAGGTCCAGTCTTCTTAGTTGAACTGGCTTGCCTTTGGAGTCTCTTTTCCATTGAGCTCCTTCCACACATATGTCCATTAGGACTTGGTCCAACCTTTGATTAAAGTTGACCCTTCTAGTGTAGGGGCATACATCTCCTTGCATCATGGGCAAGTGGAACGCCAACCTCACATTCTCCGGACTAAAATCTAAGTATTTCCCCCGAACCATTGTGAGATAATTCTTTGGACTCGGGTTCATACTTTGATCATGGTTCCTAGTGATCCATGCATTGGCATAGAACTCTTGAACCATTAAGATTCCGACTTGTTGCATGGGGTTGGTTAGGACTTCCCAACCTCTCCTTCGGATCTCATGTCGGATCTCCGGATACTCATTTTTCTTGAGCTTGAAAGGGACCTCAGGGATCACCTTCTTCTTTGCCACAACATCATAGAAGTGGTCTTGATGGCTTTTGGAGATGAATCTTTCCATCTCCCATGACTCGGAGGTGGAAGCTTTTGTCTTCCCTTTTCCTTTTCTAGAGGATTCTCCGGCCTTAGGTGCCATTGATGGTAATGGAAAAAACAAAAAGCTTATGCTTTTACCACACCAAACTTAAAATATTGCTCACCCTCGAGCAAGAGAAGAAAGAAGAGAAGAAGAAAAATAAGAAAATATGGAGGAGGATGGTGTGTCAGCCAAGGTGTAGAAGAGGGGGTTTGTGTTGTGTGAAAATGAAGTAGAATGGAAGGGTATATATAGGGAAAGGGGAGAGGGTAGGTTCGTCCATGTAGGGTGGGTTTGGGTGGGAAAGTGTTTTTGAATTTTGAAGGTAGGTGGGGTTTATGGGGAAGCGTGGATGGATGTGAGTGGTGAAGGGGGTAATTGGGAAGAGAGATTGAAGTTGTTGGGAAGTGTGACATGGGGAAGAGTGTTATAGGATTAGGAGGTAAGGGGGGAATATGTTAGGTGGGGATCCTGTGGGGTCCACAGATCCTGAGATGATCCTGTGGCGTCCACAGATCCTGAGGTGTCAAGGAATTACATCCCTGCACCAAATAGGCATGCAAAATGCCTTTGCATACCATTCTGGCGTTTAAACGCCGAGGTGATGCATGTTCTGGGTGTTCAACGCCCATGTGTAGCATGTTCTGGGCATTTAACGCCCATGTGTAGCATGTTTCTGGTGTTGAACGCCAGTTCCATGCTTGTTACTGGCGTTCAGCGCCAGTTTTTCTTAAGGCATATTCCTGGCGTTCAAACGCCGGAATGTTGCTTGTTTCTGGCATTCAGCGCCAGATTCATGCTCTGTTCTGGCGTTGAACGCCAGCCAGATGCTCCTTACTGGCGTTGAACGCCAGTCTGTCCTTCCTCCAGGGTGTGATTTTTCTTTTGCTGTTTTTGATTTTGTTTTTTTTTTTAATTTTTATATTTTTTTCGTGACTCCACATGATCATGTACCTAATAAAACACAAAATAACAATAAAATAAAATAAAAATTAGATAAATAAAATTGGGTTTCCTCCCAACAAGCGCTCTTTTAATGTCATTAGCTTGACAGTGGGCTCTCATGGAGCCTCACAGGTGATCAGGTCAATGTTGTATAGTCCCAACACCAAACTTAGAGTTTGGATATGGGGTCTTAACACCAAACTTAGTGTTTGGTTGTGGCCTCCCAACACTAAACTTAGAGTTTGACTGTGGGGGCTCTTCTTGACTCTGAACTGAGAGAAGCTCTTTGTGTGCACTCTCTTTTGTCACAGAGGGATGGCCATGTGCCTTAAACACCAGGTAGTCCCCATTCAATTGAAGGACTAATTCACCTCTGTTGACATCTATCACAGCTCCTGCTGTAGCTAGGAAAGGTCTTCCAAGGATGATGCATTCATCCTCTTCCTTCCCAATGTCAAATATTATGAAATCAGCAGGGATGTAAAGGCCTTCAACCTTTACTAACACGTCCTCTACTACTCCATAAGCTTGTCTTAATGACTTGTCTGCCAATTGCAATGAGAACAAGGCAGGTTGTACCTCAATGATCCCCAGCTTCTCCATTACAGAGAGTGGCATAAGATTTATCCCTGACCCCAGATCACATAGAGCTTTTTCAAAGGTCATGGTGCCTATGGTACAAGGTATTAAGAACTTGCCAGGATCTTGTCTCTTTTGAGGTAAAATTTTCTAAATCCAGGTGTCTAGTTCACCAATGAGCAAGGGAGGTTTACTTTCCCCAGTCTCATTACCAAATAACTTGGCATTCAGCTTCATGATAGCTCCTAAATATTGAGCAACTTGCTCTCCAGTCACATCTTCATCCTCTTCAGAGGAAGAATAGTATTCAGAGCTCATGAATGGCAGAAGAAGATTTAATGGAATCTCTATGGTCTCTATATGAGCCTCAAATTCCTTTGGATCCTTAATAGGAAACTCCTTCTTGCTTGAGAGACGTCCCAGGAGGTCTTCCTCACTAGGATTTTCGTCCTTCTCCTCCCTTGTGCATTCGGCCATATTGATCACATCAATGGTCTTGCACTCTCCTTTTGGATTCTCTTCTGTATTGCTTGGGAGAATACTGGAAGGAGTTTCAATGGCTTTCTTACTCAGCTGGCCCACTTGTGCCTCCAGATTTCTGATGGAGGATCTTGTTTCACTCATGAAACTGAAAGTGGCTTTTGACAGATCAAAAACTAGATTGGCTAAATTAGAAGTGTTTTGTTCAGAATTCTCTGTCTGTTGCTGAGAAGATGATGGAAAAGGCTTGCTATTGCTCAGCCTATTGCGTCCACCATTGTTAAAGCCTTGTTGAGGCTTTTGTTGATCCTTCCATGAGAAATTTGGATAATTTCTCCATGATGAATTATAGGTGTTTCCATAAGGTTCACCCATGTAATTAACCTCTGCCATTGCAGGGTTCTCAGGATCATAAGCTTCTTCAGAAGCTGCCTCTTTAGTACTGTTGGATGCATTTTGCCATCCATTCAGACTTTGAGAGATCATGTTGACTTGCTGAGTCAACACTTTGTTCTGAGCCAATATGGCATTCAGAGCATCAATTTCAAGAACTCCCTTCCTCTGAGGTGTCCCATTATTCATGGAATTCCTCTCAGAAGTGTACATGAATTTGTTATTTGCAACCATGTCAATGAGTTATTGAGCTTCTGCAGGTGTTTTCTTTAGGTGGATGGATCCACCTGCAGAATGGTCCAATGACATTTTCGAAAACTCAGATAGACCATAATAGAATATATCTAATATGGTCCATTCTGAAAACATGTCAGATGGGCACCTTTTGGTCAACTGCTTGTATCTTTCCCAAGCTTCATAGAGGGATTCACCATCTTTTTGTTTGAAGGTCTGAACATCCACACTAACGTTGCTCAGCTTTTGAGGAGGAAAGAATTTATCCAAAAAGGCCGTGACCAGCTTCTCCCAGGAGTCCAGGCTATCCTTAGTTTGTGAATCCAACCATATTCTAGCTCTGTCTCTTACAGTTAAAGGGAAAAGCATGAGCCTGTAGACTTCAGGATCTACTCCATTCGTCTTAACAGTCTCACAGCTCTGCAGTTTTGTTGCATTAAGGCAACTAGCTGAGGTTTCAGCTCAAAATTATTGCTTCCAATGGCAGGAATGGAGATGCTTCTTCCATCAAATTTGGACATTGGTTTTGTATAGTCACCAAGCATTCTCCTTGCATTACTGTTGTTGGGTACGGCCGCCATCTCCTTCTCTTGTTCTAATATTTCTGAAAGGTTACCTTTAGATTGTTGTAATTTAGCTTCTCTTAGTTTTCTCTTCAGAGTCCTTTCAGGTTCAGGATCAATTTCAACAAGAGTGCCTTTTTCCTTGTTCCTGCTCATATGAAAGAGAAAAAAACAAGAAAAGAAGAGGAATCCTCTATGTCACAGTATAGAGATTCCTTTACGTTAGTAGAAGAAGAAAGGGGATAAGAGTGAAGAAGAATAGGTTCGGATTTTTAGATGAAGAGAGGTGAAGAGAAGTGTTAGTAAATAAATAATTAAATAGAATAAGAAAAGAGAGCGGGAATTTCGAAAATAATTTTGAAAAAGAGGTTAGTATTTTTGAAAATTAATGATAAGATAAGATTAAAATTAAAATTTAAAACAGAAGAAGAATTTTTTGAAAAAGAGATGAGATATTTTCAAAAATTAAAGAGGGAAAAGTAGTTAGGTGGTTTTGAAAAGGATAAGAAACAAACACAAAGTCAAAGAGTTAGTTGAAAAAGAGATTAAAATCAAATTTGAAAAGATAAGGAGATAAGACGTTAGATAAGATATTTTGAAATCAAATTTTGAAAAAGATAAAATTTTGAAAAAGATATGATAAAAAGATAAGATAAGAAGATAAGATAAAAGATATGATAAAGAGATAAGATTTTTAAGAAAAAGATATTTTGAAAAAGATTTAATTTTTAAATTTAAAATTACTTACTTCACTAACAAGAAACTACAAGATAAGATTCTAGAACTTAAAGATTGAACCTTTCTTAACAAGAAAGTAACAAACTTCAAATTTTTGAATCAATCACATTAATTGTTAGTGAGTTTTCAAAAATTTGATATAAAGATAAGAAAAAGATTTTGAAAATAATTTGAAAAAGAATTTAAAAAGATAAGATTTTTAAAATTGAAATTTTGACTTGACTTGTAAGAAACAACTAATTTTAAAAATTTTTGATCAAGTCAACCCAAAATTTCGAAAATTTGGAGGGAAATAAGGAAAAGATTTTTTTTAATTTTTTGAATTTTTAATGATGAGAGAGAAAAACAACAAAAATACTCAATGCATGAAATTTTTAGATCAAAACAATGAATGCATGCAAGAATGCTATGAATGTCAAGATGAACACCAAGAACACTTTAAAGATCATGATGAACATCAAGAACATATTTTTGAAAAATTTTTGATGCAAAGAAGACATGCAAGACACCAAACTTAGAAATCTTTAATGCATGGACTCTAACAAACGAAAAATGCATATGAAAAACAACAAACAACACAAAACAAGAAAACATCAAGATCAAACAAGAAGACTTACCAAGAACAACTTGAAGATCATGAAGAACACTATGAATGCATGGAATTTTCGAAAAAAAATAATGCATAAATTTTAAAACAAGCAATTGACACCAAACTTAAAAATTGACTCAAGACTCAAACAAGAACACAAAATATTTTTGGTTTTTTATGATTTTATGATTTTTTTTGTATTTTTATTAATTTTTTTCGAAAATATTCTTTAGAAAAACGAAAATAAAGAAAAATTTTTGAAAACTTTTTGAAAAGAAAATTACCTAATCTGAGCAACAAGATGAACCGTCAGTTGTCCATACTCGAACAATCCCCGGCAACGGCGCCAAAAACTTGGTGGACGAAATTGTGATTCATATGTTATTGCATTTTGTAAAATTCAGTGCTTTTTCTTTCCCTGGCAATGGCGCCAAAATCATGATGCCAATACCATGGTTTACAACTATGTGCGGTCACAACTCCGTTCAACTTAACCAGCAAGTGTACTGGGTCATCCAAGTAATACCTTACGTGAGTAAGGGTCGATCCCACAGAGATTGTTGATATGAAGCAAGCTATGGTCACCTTGTAAATCTCAGTCAGGCGGATAATAATTGATTATGGATAAGTTTGAGAATTAATAATAAACAGAAAATAAAATAGGATAGAAATACTTATGTAGATCAATAGTGGGAATTTCAGAAAGGCGTATGGAGATGCTGTGCTCCTCTTGAATCTCTACTTTCACATTACATTCATCCAATTCTTCTTACTCCTTCCCATGGCAAGCTGTATGTAGGGCATCACCGTTGTCAATGGCTACATCCCATCCTCTCAGTGAAAATGGTCCTATGCTCTGTCACAGCATGGCTAATCATCTGTCGGTTCTCAATCAGGTTGGAATAGAATCCCTTGATTCTTTTGCGTCTGTCACTAACGCCCAGCCTTCAGGAGTTTGAAGCTCGTAACAGTCATTCAATACCAGAATCTTACTCGGAATACCACAGACAAGGTTAGACTTTTCAGATTCCCAGAATCCTACTTGGAATACCACAGACAAGGTTAGACTTTCCGGATTCCCATGAATGCCACCATCTATCTAGCTTATACCACGAAGATTCTGTTGGGGAATCTAAGAGATATGCGCCCAGCCTAAGGTAGAATGGAAGTGGTTGTCAATCACGCACGTTCATAGGTGAGAATGATGATGAGTGTCACGGATCATCACATTCATCAAGTTGAAGTGCACGTATATCTTGGAATAAGAATAAAAGAGAATTGAATAGAAAATAATAGTAATTGTATTGAAACTTGAGGTACAGCAGAGCTCCACACCCTTAATCTATGGTGTGTAAAAACTCCACCGTTGAAAATACATAAGTTAAAGGTTCAGGCATGGCCGAATGGCCAGCCCCCAAAACATGATCAATGGCCCCCTAAGATGAGGAATAAAACAAAACTGAGACCAAAGATGAAACGTGGTCAAAAGACAACTAATACACTAGTAAAAAGTCTTATTTATACCAAACAAGCTACTAGGGTTTACAGAGGTAAGTAATTGATGCATAAATTCACTTCAGGGGCCCACTTGGTGTGTGTTTGGGCTAAGCTTGATCTATCCACGAGCTGAGGCTTCCTTTGGAGTTGAACGCCGAGTTATAGCGTGTTTCTGGCGTTCAACTCCGGGTCGTGACGTGTTTCTAGCGTTTGACTCCAAACAGCAGCATGTACTTGGCGTTGAGCGCTACTTTACGTCGTCAATTCCCGAATAAAGTATGAACTATTATATATTGCTGGAAAGCTCTGGATGTCTACTTTCCAAAGCCATTGAGAGCGCGCCATTTGGAGTTCTGTAGCTCCAGAAAACCCATTTTGAATGCAGGGAGGTCAGATTCCAACAGCATCAGCAGTCCTTTTGTCAGCCTTTTTCAGAGTTTTGCTCAAGTCCCTCAATTTCAGCCAGAAATTACCTGAAATTACAGAAAAACACACAAACTCATAGTAAAGTCCAGAAATGTGAATTTAACATAAAAACTAATGAAAACATCCCTAAAAGTAGCTTGAACTTACTAAAAACTACCTAAAAACAATGCCAAAAAGCGTATAAATTATCCGCTCATCAGTCGTCCGACCGATCGGCGATCTTGGCTGACAAATTTCTAATCTCAACACTTTTGCATTTCATTCTAGGATTTTAGGATTTTTACTTGCATTTTCCTATTTTTGCATACATATACATAATAAGCTTAGTCAAAATAATGAAAATTTTCAAGATTTCTATCTATAGGGCACTTCAATTGATTGAGTGAAAACTTTTCATTAAACTTGCTTGAATCATATATATATATTGTGGAATATAAATTTTTGAGCTAAGAACACAAGCTTGTAAGACTTGAGCCTATTGATGTGGTTACATTTTATAACCACTTATTATTTTTTTTCCTTCTTGTGTACAATTATTCTCTTTCTATGATTGTGATCCTTGATTTGCTTGATTCTATATGTCTATTTATTTTGTGTATTCATGCATTTATATGACTGAGGCCATCATTTCATTAGCTCACTTTCCCAAATAGCCTTACCTTTTATCTTCCATTGTTAGCAAATTTGAGCCTACGCTTAACCCACTTGTTCTTATTTTAGCACATTACAAGCCTTAAAGTGAAAAACAATAATTATCCTTTATTTGGATCTTTGATTAGCTTAGGCTAGTGTGTGAGTATCATTCAAGTGTGGGAACCTTGGGACATTGGGTGAATAAAAGGGTAGTTTTGTATTGTTATTGAAAATATTGGGAATTGGGTACATCCTCATGTATTGATCAAATGTAAAACCTTATGCATTGAGGTTCTTGTATATAGAAAAGAAAATGAGAAAAACAAAAGAAAAAGAAAATAAAAATAATATGAAAAAAATATATATAGAAAAAGAAAGAAAAAAAGAAAAAAAGAAAGAAATAAAAAGGGGACAAAATGCCCCAAGTAAAGTCCAATAAAGATCAATTCATAAGTGTTGTGAAATGAAAAAGGATACATGAGTATGTGAAAGAAGTGAGAAGAATGGGTAGTTAGGTTAGAACTTAATTGTATAGGATGTTATAGGTTAGGTGGGAAGTTTAAGCTTATCAAAGATTCAAATTTCAAGCTCACTTAACCATATATGCATCCTACCTTGACCCTAACCCCATTACAACCTAAAGAAAAGACCTCATGATACTTGTATGCATGCATGAAATATATGTCGATTGTTAGAAGAAAAACAAATCTTAGAAAGCATGAAATAGAGGAGAATTGAGAGAATCAACCCTAAACACTTGAGTGAATAGAGTGCAAACACATCCGGTGAGGGTTTGATGCTCAATTACATGTTTCCACCTATGATCTTATCTTCTCATGCAAGTTTGTAAAAATATTTAATAACTCAATTCAATTATAGATTAGACTTGCTAATCCTTAGCCCTCGTGCATATATGCTTCTTGGGAATTGATTTATTTTGACCAAGCAATTGCATTTATTTAGATAGTTGCATATAGGTAGATTGCATTTAGTTAGTTTCCATTGAATAAATGTTGATGCCCTTTGTTTCTCTCTTGGCTTAAGTATGAGGACATGCTTGGTTTAAGTGTGGGGAGGTTGATAAACCTCACTTGTAGCGTTTATCTTGTATTGATTTTTGGGGATTTTATCACCTTTTACCCACATTTATTCAATGAAATAGCATGGTTTTGTATATTCTCCCTTAATTGGGCTTAAGAGTGAAAACATGCTTTTTAGGTCTTAAAATAGCTAAATTTAATTTACCTTTGATTCCATTAGATGCCTTGATATGTTTGTTAGGTGATTTCAGATTTAGGAGGCAAGGATTGGATCAAGGGAATGAAGGAAAAGCATGTAAAAAATGGAGAGCTCATGAAGAAATGTAGGAATCGCAAAAGCTGTCAAGCCGACCTCTTCGCACTTAATCGACCATAACTTGAGCTATAGAAGTCCAAATGATGCAGTTTTAGTTGGGTTGGAAAGATAATATCTGGGGCTTCGAAACGATATAAGATTTGCCATAGTTGCATCGCGTATAGGGGCGTGCACATGCATGGTACACGAACGTGCTGAATGTGGCACATGATCCACTTAATGCAACTTGTGGCCAGCGATTTTAGAAGCCTTGTGGGCCCAATCCAACTCTTTTCTGATGCTATTTAAGCCAAGGATTGAAGAGGGATGAACAATCTAGTTACCATTAGTTTAGTTTAGCTTAGTTTAGTAGTTAGAGTTAGTTTCTAGAGAGAGAAGCTCTCACTTCTCTCTAGGATTAGGATTAGGATTAGGTTTAGTTCTTAGATCTAGATTTTAATTCATCTTCTTCTACTTCTATCCTCTCAACTCCTTGTTGTTACATTCATCTTCCTCTATTCTTTTGTTGTAATTTCCTTTATGTTGTTCTTGTATTTTGTTGTAGATCTACTTTTGTTCCTTTCTTTCTCTTTCAATTCAATTCAAGGTAAATCATAATAATTGTGTTCCTTTTGATTTGTTGTTGTTAATTCTTTGCAATAATTGTTGTTAGATTTCTTTCTTGTTGTTGATTTACTATGCTTTCCTTTTATGCCTTCCAAGTGTTTGATGAAATGCTTGGTTGGATTCTAGAGTAGAATTTTATACTCTTAGCTTGGAGAGGTAACTTAGGACCTCTTGAGTTACTAATGTCCAAGTGATTGATGATTGGGAGCCATTAACTCTAGTTCTCACTAATTGAATTAGTGGAGAGTTAGGACCTATGGACTTGTATTGATATATCTCATTAAACATTCCTTTACCACTAGTTATAGGATGATTTAGTGAGATTAATCCTTACCAATTCTCATATTGTGGTTAGTGATTATGATAGAGATCTTTGACCACCAACCCTTGCCAAGACCTTTTTAGCCATTAGTTTACTTTTTGCCATTTATTTTTCATGTTTCTTATTAAAACCCCAAAAATAACTCACAACCAATAACAAGACACTTTATCGTAATTCCTAGGGAGAACGACCCGAGGTTCAATACTTCAGTTTATAAATTTAGGGGTTTGTTTTAGTGACAAAAAATCTTTTGTATGTAAGAATTATTGTTGGTTTAGAAACTATAATTTACAATGAGATTTCATTAGTGAAATTCTAAACCGTCAAAAATCCAATCATCAAAGCTCATAGGTGAAATTGCCACCCAGTCAATGTGCTCTTGGAACGGAGTTACTTTCTCACCAACTTCCTCTTCCCCATCACTCAAATCATAACAAGGAGGTTGTGAGAAGTCTACCTCCATGTCTCTCTCAAACTCAATGGGAAGAGGCTCATTAGGATCATTAAAGGGATTGACCAAGGAGGACAAAAAATTATCAATGATGGAATCCTCATCTTGGTAGTGGTATGGTGTTTGAAAATGTAGAGATTGAGGATTATGTTGGGGCTATGGGTTATAGGCATATGGTGATGAAGGTGGATAATCAAAGTGAAATCCACCATATCCTTGAGTTGGGTATGCATTTTGGGGAGGGTTTTGCTCATTGTAGTATAGAGGAGGTTGCTCCTCCCAAAATTGATGCTCCAATCCCTTGATGCAATCCAAAATTGAAGTAATCAAGCCCTATAAAATGATCACAACCAAACTCCAAACCAAGAGGGTGATAACTCATAGAGAAAATAGAAATTAGAAAACTAAAGACATCAATTAACAAAAGAAACAAAATCCTTATTAATAGCAAAAACAATCAAACAACTCAAAAAGTATCTATTCATACTATTCACATATTCACAACAACCAAAATCATAGCACTCATTACACTAAGATCCCCGGAAACGGCGCTAAAAACTTAATGAAGACAATTAGTATCGATCTAGAATTTCACAAAATATAGGTTTGTTGCAAGTTTAGCCAAATCAACAACTAACTCTCAATATCAAAGTTTGATTTTTCTAATACAAAACATATAAACCGAGAGTAGTTAAATCTCGGGTTGTTCTTCCCTAGGAACTAGTGACAATAAGTGCATAAAATTGGTTGTGAGAATCAAGGGGTGTTTTCAATAATGAAGCAAACAATAAAGAAATAAAAGAACGATCAAAATTGCAAGTAATAAACTAATAAAGGAATAAAGAAACTATGTATCTAATATAAACAAGTAAGACTCAAAATTGATGGAAATATGGTTCAAAACATAAATAGAACCTTGACATGGGATGAGTTATGGACTTCCTTCCTTGTCATAACCACAACTCTGATAATTATGATGGATTAATCTCACTTAGTCTACCCTTAACATTGAAGAGTAAGTCAAGTGAGCATAATTGTTATTAATCCACAAATCCTAGCTAACTTACTAATTACCTTAGTAATTACCTTAGTAAGTTACTAGCATTAATGGAAACAATAACAACTAACAACCCAAGAATTATCAATAAATGCCGGACATTATGACTCTAGCATTCTGTAATTTCATTTCCCTAAGCCAAGGGGTGGAAATTTACCCCATAATCAAAATTGGCATTTCATCAAACACATAGTGGGGATAATCAATAAACATGGCAAAATTTAGAAAATGATAAAAACTATGAACCACAAATGATCAAAATCAACACTAATGACTCAAACAAACATATGATAACCAATAATCATCAAAATCATTAACTAGAAATCAAAATTGTAAAACTATGTATATATTGACAAAGGAAATTAAAGTAGAAGAAAGTGTACAATAAGTAGTATAATAAAAGAGAAAATTAAAGAAATACTTACAATGGAAATAGCTATAATCCAAGGTCAAAATTGGGAATTATAACTTGAAATATAAACCCTAACTAAACCCTAAAGAAATTGAGAGAAACCTAAACTAAACTACCTTAAAAACTATCTAAGTGTATTGTCTAATGTATGGTAGTGTGTGGTGTTGCTTTCCCCTTCAAATATGCTCCAAAGCCTTCAGAAATGGGCCAAAAAGCCCCTCAAATTGTGAGCCATGTGACTTTTCAACGAAGTCATGCGCAGGGACTTATGCGTACACACAGGTGTGTGTGTACGCACACTTGTTGATTTTTCTCCTGTGCGTACGCACAGAAGTTGTACATGGGCACACTTGCTAATTTCCAATCTGTGCGTATGCACAGAGCTGTGCGTGGACACAGGTACTGATTTTGACCCTTGTGCGTGGGCACACTCTGAAATGCTTATCTCCTTTGATTTCTTCATGTTTTCTCCCGATTCCATGCTTCTCTTCCATTCTCATCATCAAGCCATTCCTACCTATTACACCTGAAAATTGATTAAATTAAGCACAAAATAGCATGTTTTTACAATTAGACATAATTTAGGGAGAAGACACAAAAGCATGCTATTTAGATGAACAAATATGGATTTATATGATGAAATCCACTCAAATCAATCCAAAATTTATCGTCAAATATGGATTCATCAATCCCCTAGCCAGCGTTCAATAATAATCAAGGTGGAAGGAACCAGAATAGGTTCAACAAAAGACCACCATTCCCATCTTCTAAAAAACATATGGAGACTCCTAAGCAGAGCTTTTCTAACGTAGCCATTCTAGTCTCCAGCCTCTCTAAGACCACTCATAGTTTTATAACTAAAACAAGATCCTCCATCAGAAATTTGGAGGTACAAGTTAGTCAATTGAGTAAGAGGATCCCTGAGACCCCGCCTGACACTCTTCCTAGTAACATTTAAGTGAACCCAAGAGAAGTATGCAAGGCCATCACCATAGAGGTAGAGGCCGAATCTGGAGAGACTGGGAAGGCATTCAACGCTAGTGAGGAAGATCTCACTGGGAGTCCAACGCCCAAACTGGCTAAGAGCCTGCGTTGAACACCTGTGAGGAAACCCTTACTGGGCATTCAACGCCCATCTTGGCATCAGAGCTGGTGCTAAACGCTAGTGAGGAAGCCCTCACTGGGCATTGAATGCCCCAACAGGCAGGGAAGCTGGTGTTGAATGCCAGCCAGGACATCCCTGCTGGGCATTCAACGCCCAAACTGGTAACGGAATTAGCGTTTAACGACAGTAAAGGTACACAGCATGGGCGTTCAATGCCCAAAGAGCCATCAGAGCTGGCGTTGAATGCCAGTAAAGGCACACCTTCTGAGTGCTTAATAACCACTCAGGAAATCCCTATCCAAGAGCTAAAGGAAGCCAAGGCTCATATAGAGAGGATAGAGGTTCCTTTGCATGCACTTCTACAATGCATGAGTTCTGATGAATATTCATCCTCGGATGAGGATGAAGAAACTAGGGAAGAGCAAGTTGCTCGGTACCTAGGAGCTCTCATGAAGCTGAATGCCAAGCTATTTGGTACAAAGTCTTTGGAGGAAGAACCTCTAGTGCTTTGCAAAAAACCTAATTATTTGGTTCAGCAGAAGCTACCTAAGAAGCTTCCAGATCCTGGACGCTTTCTAATTCCTTGCACCATAGGCACCATGACCTTTGAGAAGGCTCTGTGTAACCTAGGGTCAAGCATAAACTTCATGCCACTCTCTGTAATGGAGAAACTGAGAATCTTTGAGGTAAAAGCCACAAACATCTCACTAGAGATGACAGACAAGTCAATGAAGAAGCCATATGACTTAGTAGAGGATGTCTTGGAAAAGATTGAAGACCACTGCATCCTTGAAAATTTCATAGTATTGGATATTGGAGTGGATGAGGATGATTTTATCATTCTCGAAAGACCTTTCCTAGCTACTGCAAATGCCATGATTAATTTGGCAAAGGGAGAAATGGTTTTCCAACTAGGAGAGGACTACATCTTGTTCAAGATGTCCAATCCCAATTCTCCCTCTGATAAGCAAGAGACAACGGTGCAACACCAAGTGTTCTATCCATCTCTTTCAGTGTAGAGCTTTACTAAGCCCCCAAACATCAATTCTAAGTTTGGTGTTGGGCAGCCATCAACAAGCATTGAGAACAAAGGTACTAAGAAGAATGTACCTAAAGGCTGGAGGGACAAGAAAGACCCCACTGTAGGCCTCTCACCTGGCATGAGAGTTGTCTTCACCAAGAAACCGGTCATATCACATACAATGAGTTGTATCCTATCTTTAGAGCATGTGGAGCTTATTCATGAGAAGACAGGAAGAAGGTTCACTGTAAGGGGCAAATGACGTTAAAGAAGCGCTTGTTAGGAGGAAACCCAACCCTAGTTAATTATTTCTATTTTCTTTTTGTTTTTCTTTAGAGTTATTTTTTTAGGTTCATGATCATGTGCAGCAGTCAGAACAGAGAAAGAAATGTTCAGTAGTGAAAATAGAACACTCTGGATGAAGTGTTGTTAGAGTTGAACGCCAACCAAGGAGCAAACTATAGGCGTTCAACGCCAGTGCAGAGGGCAGGGAATCTGAATTCCCTAGCTTCTTAGGATCAGTGGGTCCCACAGCATCTTTACCTACCCCACTTCTTCCTTCTTTCTTTCACACTCCTCCATACACACTTCCTTATAAACCCTAACCCAATCACATCCATATCGCTTCCCCAAAACCATCATAACTCCCACCAACCCCCACCAACTTCAAAATTAAATTTTCCTCCCATTTACCCCACCCATGACTGAACCTAACCTAGCCCACTACTATAAATACACCTCTTACTAACCGTTCATACACACACCTCTCATACACATCAAAGCCTCCTTGGCCGAATTGCTCTCCCCCTTCATCTCCTTCTATTTTCTTCTTCTTTTACTCCATTCTTCTCTTCTCTTTAATTTGGCTCAAGGACGAGCAAAGCTTTTAAGTTTGGTGTGGGAACAGCGCTATTTTTTACTTTCCATTACCACCTATGGCACCCAAGGTTGGAGAATTCTCTAGAAAGAGGAAAGGAAAGGCAGTAGCCACCACCTCCGAATCTTGAGAGATGGAGAGATTCATCACCAAAGCACACCAAGACCACTTCTATGAAGTAGTGACAGAGAAGAAGGTGACCCCTGAGGTCCCTTTCAGGCTCAAGAAGAATGAGTTGTCACCTATGCAATTCAGCTGGAATTGTCATAGAAGGAGACATCCTCATTGAGGAAGACAAACCCATCACTAAGAAGAGGATGGAGCATGTTGGAAAGCCAACACATGGACCACAGGAAGAGCCTGTGCAGCCGCCTCAAATTGAGAATCCTAAGATGCCTCAAGGGATGTATTTTCCTCCTCAAAGTTATTGGGATCAATGTCATACTTCCATGAGAGAATTAAGCTCTAATATGCATCAGTTGAGGATGGAGCATAAAGAGCATTCCACCATCCTCAATGAAATTAGAAAAGATCAAAGGGCTATGAGGGAAGAACAAGAAAGGTAAAGGAGTGACATTGAAGAGATCAAGAATTATATTGGATCCTCAAGGAGGAGCACTAGCCGCCACCATTAAGGTGGATTCTTTCTCTTAATCCCCTCTCCTTATGTCATTTTTTCGGTTTTCTGTTATTTTTTATTGTTTGTTCTCTTGTTCTTATTGCATATTCATTTCCATTTATGTCTTAAAGTTATAAAATGTTCCATATGTCTCTCACCTTGCTTAAAAAGAAAATTTTATTTGAAAAAAATTGAGAGATACATGAATTTCAAATTTATAATAAGAATAGTTCAATTATTTTGATGTGGTGGCATTGCTTTTGTTTTCTGAATATATGAATAAACAATGCATATTTGAAGTTAGAATTTTAGAATGTTGGCACTTAAAAGAATGAGGAAAAAGGAAAAGTATTATTGGTAATCTGAAAAATCCAAAAAAAATTGATTCTTGAAGCAAGAAAAAGTAGCAAAAAGAAAAAGAAAAAGCATGTTGAAAAAGAAAAAAATAATATATGCATGGGAAAAAATAAAAATAATGGCAAAAAAAATAAATAAATAAAAAGTAGAAAAAGCCAATAGCTTTTTAAACCAAAAGGCTAGAGCAAAAAGCCAGTAACCCTTTAAACCAGAAAGCAAGGGTAAAAGGATCCAAAGATCCTAAGAGTGTGCTTAAGAACTCTGGACACCTCTATTTGGGAATTCTAGCAAAAGCTGAATCACAATCCTAAGGGGTTCACTAGTTAAAGTGTCTTGACATTTATGTATCTGGTGGTAATATTGGCAAACAAAGTGCTTAGGGTCACGGCCAAGACTCTGAAAGCTATTTTCAAGAATAAAAAAGAACTAAACTAGGAGAATCAATAATATCATCTGGATTCTAAGTTCCTAAAGATGCCAACCATTCTGAGTTTCAATGGATAGTGAGATGCCAAAATAATTCAGAAGCAAAAAGCTACTAAGTCCCGCTCATCTAATTGAAACAGAGCATTATTGGAAACTCTGAGATTTATTGTATTTTACTCTTCTTTTTATCCTACTGTGTTTTTAGTTGTTTGGGAACAAGCAACAGTTTAGGTTTGGCGTTCTGATGAGTAGATATTTTATATACTTTTTGACATCATTTTCATATAGTTTTTAGCATATTCTGTTTAATTTTTTTTAAGTTTTCATAGGTTTTAGCGCAAAATTCACATTTTTTGGATTCAACTTTGAGTTTGTGTGTTTTTATGCAATTTTAGGTAATTTTTTGGCTGAAATTGAAGAGCTGAAGCAAAAGTCTAATTCAGAGACACAAAAAGCAATGCAGATGTTGTCCAGATCTGACCTCCTTGCACTCGAAAGAGCATTTCTGGAGCTATAGATATTCAAATAGAGAATTCTTAATGGCTTTGGAAAGATAAATTTTAGAGCGTTCCAGCAATATATAATAGTTTATACTTTGATTCAGAATTAAAGGCCCAAAACTGGCGTCCAACGCCAGCCTCTTGCCCCAATCCAGGCATCCAGCACCCAAAATAGGAGACCAGCGTCCAAACGACCAAAGAGGACCCCCTAGCCAGCATTCAATGACCTAGAGGCCTCCTAGCATGTGGATCTCATCATAGCTCAGCCAAAACACTCACCAAGTGGGCCCCAGAAGTGGATTTTAGCACTAAAAAGACTGTTTTACCCTTTCTTATGTAATCTTTAGTTATTAGTTTAGTATTTAAAAAACTTTTACACCTCTCATTTGGGCAGGACACACACTTTACACGTTTATGATTGTATTTTCTATCGGTATGAGTTTCTAAGCCTCCTAGGTTGAGGGGAGAAGCCCTGCTGATTTTTATGGATTAATAAAAGTACTACTGTTCTTTCTCAATTCGTGTTTGATTTTCTATTCTAAGATGTATCTTCGTTCTTCATCAATATGAATGCATTGAATTGGCATAAGGCTATCACATTCTACATGGGTTCAGAGTGAGTCTTTCATCGGTCAATGATGAACCACCGGCTTGATTATACATCTCTTAGACGGCTAATCTACGACTTTGATGGGGACTTCTCAAGACACCAGTTCAGCCGAAGTATGAGGAGATTAAGGTCTTTGTGGTAGAGGCTAGAATACAAAGGCGCAACATCCTCTGATCCGGAAGATTCGACCTTGTTTGTGGCATTTTGAGTAGGATCACCAAGGAGAATGAACTGTACGAGCTTCACCTTCAATCAGACTGGATCCGCTCTAACCCTGGTGTTCAGATCTGGAGGAGTATTGGCGGCTACTCAAACCACCGTCAATCACATATAGCCTGCCATGGAAGAAATCATTCACAATTGAAGAAGACAGTAAGACCAGAGTTAATCCAGAAGGACAAAGCATCTCCAAGCCTTAACCATCTTCTTATCAATGGTTAAATTCGAATTCACAAAGTATTTTATACACTTTTATGCATTGAAATCCACAAACTCTTCTATCCGCCTGACTAAGACACCCAAGATAACTATAGCTTGCATAAAACCACAATCCTCATGAGATCGACCCTGACTCGCTCAGGTATTACTTGGACGACCCAGTGCACTTGCTGGTTTAGTTGTGCGGAAGTGTGGGATTCTGCGCACCATAACTTTTCTCACCATCTACTCCAACCTTTAATTGATTCATTCCATGGTAGGCTATAAATGATTAATGCTGGGTCAGCGGTTATTAATCTCCTCTACTTCAAATGAAATGCCCGGTCAGCGGTCAACCAATTCTGAATAGGGTTGAAGCTCTAGCAGTCCATTCCCTTGGTGATCCTACTCAAAACGCCACAGAAAAGGTCGGATCTTCTGGATCAGAGAATGCTGCTTCTTTGGTTATAGCCTATACCACAAAGGCCCTAATCGCCCCGCACCTTGGCTACACGGATGTGTCGAGAAGTACCCAACGAACCTGTGGATTAGCCATATAAGAGATATATAATCAAGCTTGTGGTTCAATACTATCCCGTAAAGGACTCGCAAGAACCCATGTGAATAGGGAAGATGGTCAAGTTACACTCCCAATCCATTAGAATGAAGAACGAAGATACATCTTAGAATAGAATCAAGCATAGATTGAAGTTGATAGTGATATTATTAATTCATAAGAATCAGCAGAGCTCCTAACCTTAACTTAGGAGGTTAGTGACTCATACTGTATAGAAAATAATAGTGAAAGGTTTGAATGGACAAAAGTGGGCAAGAGTCCTTTAACAAGGGTGAACGCTTGTCAATATATACTAATCTAGCAACTAAGAATTATAGAATTAAGATAAACCAGTCTTGTAGCACAAAAATCCACTTTTCAGGCCCGCTTGGCAAGTGTTTGAGTTAAGCTTGAGTAAAGCCATGAACTAGTGATCCCTTTTGGGCGTCCAATGCCAGCTTTGGACTCCTTAATGGGCGTTGGACACCAGCTACTCCTTTCTGGGCATTGGACACCACGAATGGGGCTGGTGGCTGGCGTTGAACGCCCATTTTGGGCCTTTATTTCCATAGCAAAGTATAGACTAATATATATTTTTAGAAAGCGCTGGATGTTAGCTTTTCATAGTCATTAAAAGCGTGCCATTTGGACTTTTATAGCTCTAGAAATGCTCCTTCAAGTGTATGAAGGTCAGATCTTGACAGCATCTACAGTTCTTTCTCTATCTCTGACTCAGACTTTTGCTCAAACTTCTCAATTTCAGCCAGAAAATACCTGAAATCATCATAAAACACACAAACTCAGAGTAGAATCTAAAAATATGAATTTTGCACTAAATTCTATGAAAATATAATAAAACTTAAACAAAACATAATAAAAACTATATGAAAATGATGCCAAAAAGTGTATAAAATATCCACTCATCAACCTCTACGGGGGAAGTATCAGTATACCCCCTATTAGAGCAAGCAATTTTGAGCTAAACCCTCAATTGATTATTCTGGTGCAGCAAAACTGTCATTACCATGGACTTCCACAGGAAAAACCCACAGAATTTATTGCGAATTTCTTGCAAATAGCTGACATAGTATGTAACACCCTAATATTCAAATCCTTATGCTCGAGTCATAAGTCAATGATAATAAGGTGGTACGACTCTCAGGTGGAATTTTAATACATAGTTATAAGTATAATCGAAAGGAGTATTAATTGAGAAGCTTGAAAAGAGTAAAAATAAAATTGCGAAGTCGTAAAACTCACGTAACCGATAATTAAAATGGAGATAAAGCTTGATCTCAAACATCATAAAGATAAGTTCGTAGGTAAGAATAAGATAAAACAAAATATTAATATACAACATAGATAAACAGTTACTAGTCGCGACCCGCGAAGTTTAGGCCGGCTAGGTACAGAATAAAAACAATTTGACAACATTAAGTCCTATCTCTCCCAAAATATACATAAAGCCTCTATAGGCAAGTTCCAAAAGAGGTTAATACATAATATAAGTTTTTCTATATAAAGACGGAGAGATCCTAAGTGAAATATAAAGCAGAAAAATACAAAGGTCTTCACTGTCTTTCAGACAAACCGTAACTTATTGTCGAGCACCTGGTCCAGCATCTGAAAAACAAGATATATATACGGAATGAAAACCCTCGACCCATGGGTTCACGGTATGGTAAAAGTACCAAATAAATACAATGCATTGTAATAAAAACTCACTAGACATCCTAAACTCTCTTTGTCAACTATTCATCCTAGGATCTTTCTAATCCATGAATTAGGCAACCATTCTAGGTGATACTAAGTTTAGGCCACACCTCATCTTTCTCTTCTTTTCAAACCTCTCATCACTCAAATAATAACAACTAACTAGTAATTCAGACTCAGTACTCCAATTACCAATTGTCTCATTCTCTACCTGGAGCAAGTGAAATCACTTCACTGCATCTACCCAGGGAGCTCAAATTATCTCATATAATAATCATTATCATTATTTAATTATATCATCAACTCATAGCGTCAAGAACAGCACTCAGCATCAACTGACACCAGTATGAGGGACCTTTCAGTTGTACAAACACTAGCAACTGATGCACGAAAACTTGTCTCTCAATAAATTTCCCTTCAGCAAGTATCCAAATTGTCGTCAAGTAAAAACTCACAACAGAGTGAGGTCAAATCCTACAGGGATTGATTGGTCAAGCAATTTTAGTCGAAAGAATATGCTAGTTGAGCTAAACAGAGTGTAATTGATGTTGCAGGAAATTAAATAGTGGGAAAGTAAATTGCAGGAAATAAAGTGCAGAATATTAAATGGGGAATCGGGGAGATGAACATGGAAATAAATGGCCGAACGTATAGAGAATGGGTAAGATCAGAAATGGGGAATTCATTGGGCTCAGGAGATGTTGTATTCTCCGGATCAAATTCATTTTCATCTCTTCCTCAATCAAAGCATCTATTGATCTCCGTGGCAATCTTAAGTGATTGGATTCCGATTCCTTGGCAACCCCATCTCTCTAAGCTTGAACAATTGCCCAATTCCTTGATTTAATTGCTCATGGGAAGAGATGAAGTGTGGTCACTGATTATACCACATGTATTTCCAAATTAAAGTGTTGGGAGGATTACATGTCACTATATCCGCCCAGACCCCAATTCGGTCCAACATGATAAAGCATTTCTAGCATGATCTCCTCATCCCTTTTCCAAGGCTCAAAGGAGATCCAATTATGGAGAGTTTCTTTTCCAAGACAACAAACCAATTGAATTAAAATCGAAAGCTTTCTAGTAAATCAAAAGAGAAGAAAGAAGAAGAAAAATGAAAACTATAATTGATCCATCAAATTACAACAGAGCTCCCTAACCCAATGGAAGGGGTTTAGTTGTTCATAGCTCTGGAAATGGGAAATGGCAGAAAAGAATACATGCTTAGCTAGAAAATGCTTAAAAGTAAATATACAGAGGGTAGTTCTCCAAAGTGCCAAGCTTCTCTATAGTTCAAAACTACTCCTGTATATACTACTCTTCTTGATCTTCTAGTGAGTTCTTCGAGTCTTAGATGTGGGCCTTAGATCTTGAGTTGAAGCAGTTATAATCTTTAGTGGGCTCAGCTTGCAGAAAAGTGTGAGTTAGGCATGGGCGTTAGTGATGTTAACGTTAAGTGAGAATGTGGGTTCGAGAACGTTAGTGGCAATCACCTTTTTCACTAACGTTCTAACCACATATAGTCCATGTTAACTTCAACGTTAGTGGTCACCGTGACCACTCACCTTTTCCAATAACGTTGCCTTGTGCCCCTCTTTCCCTATGTTAGAGTTCACGTTAGTACAACTAACGTGACCCTTAACGTGGGCATGCCTATCTTCGAGAGCGTTAGTGACACTTACCTTTGTCACTAACGCTCCAAATGCCCCTCCTCCCCACGTTGGAGTTCACGTTAACTAGGTTAACGTAGCCACTAACGTGGTAGTGAATGCCATCTCCAACGTTAGTGACAAAGGTGAGTGTCACTAACGTTGGCTCATCAATCTCAGCTCCACGTTAACTTTCACGTTAGTGGTCTTAACGTGACCACGAACGTGGGCAATGCTAGCTTGATCCAATGTTAGTGACAAAGGTGAGTGTCACTAACATTGGCATTGTCTTCCCTTCCACGTTAGAGTTTACGTTAACAAAGTTAATGTGACTCTTAATGTGGCCAATTGCCACTTTGTAGCGTTATTAGTGTTCACGTTTACCACTAACGCTGGAGCTCCCTTTATCTCCACGTTAACTACTGATGAGTTTGGAAACCGCTATTTCTAATTAAGTGATGATCAAACATTATTACTATGATTAATTGCAAGAATTATCAAATTAATATTGGATTGAATGATTAAATTAATTTTTGCAATGCAGGATTATTTGGGCTGAAAAACAAATTCCTGGTGCAAGCCAAATTACATTCATCCTTTGGTTTTGATAAAATATGATGAATCAATTTTTTCTTACTTGGGCCAATATAATCCATTATGGTTACAAGTCCAAGCTAAAAATGCTTTTCTATTTGCTCTATGCATGACCCAAAATTTATCAGGAAAGCAAATGTTACTATTGGGCCAGAATTAAATAATTGTAACAACTTAGCCCAATGTTAATTCCTCATGCTTGATCCGAAACAAATGAAAGAAGGAAAGCAACATTGCTTCCAATGGATCCAAGCCTTTCACCATGTGATGGATTCCAAAATTTATTACATTGTCATTTATTTCATTGGAATTATGAGAGAGAAAGTAAGACACTTAATTTGATTGTAGCACTAATGACTACACGCTACTCAGCAAGGAAATAATCATTTCATTTAATCTCATTTTCTTTCCTAAATCAATGCTTTTCAAATTTCTCTCTTCTCTCTCTATTTGCTTCTCTTCTTTGGTTATTATCCAGGAAATAATGGAAGCTATGCTAAGCTACCTAAAGAAAGAAGAAGCTGCATGCATCAAGACCATCAAACTAATGATGGCAAGAAAACATAACTCAATAAAAGTATGCTGTGGCTGAGATTATCACCAAAAGTGGTAAGATTTGGTGAGGTAATCTCGAGCTCTCCATACCAAAAAGAAATAAGGAGATTCGGCCAGCAAGTAGGAGATCTTTGGAGGCATGGCTTATCTTTGCTCCTGCTCAACCACCACAGGAAGTAGCTAGAGTGGCGAAGTGATGGAAGAGGCAGAGATTGGAGCAGATGAAGCCATCATCATCATGAAGCATCAAGGGCCAGAAATCCATCTTGGAGAGCAAGCCAAGGATGGAGCGCTCGGATTGATGAAGAGTGATGACCAAGGAACAACTAGAGGTATTTGCATGTTGGGTTTTGCATGAGTTACCTCTTCTCTCTCTGTGGCCGAACCGGTTCTGTTTTGAAGGGAAAGAAGTTAAGCTTGGTTTTGGTTTCAACTGTGAAGGCTTCTCATCTCTATAAAAGGGGTGAATAGTCACGGTTTGATTCAAGGAAAGAAAGTGAGAGTGCAAGGCACAGAAGGCTTATAGCTACCTAAGCTTATAGTTTTTGTTCTCTTTCAATGTATTATATTTTGTAATTTTCTGTTTAATTTTGTCATGTCTTGAGTCTCATGAAAAAAAGGCAACAGTAAGGTTTGCATGAAAAAGCCATAGAGCGGAAAAAGGCAGAGAGTGCAAAATTAAAAGAAAAATCCATAGATGTCTTAGAGTTCCTTTGTTCATCTATATTGTGTTTCATGATTCTGTAGGAATCCCCTTGTAAGTTGGGTTAGCACTTTACAGTTTGTAATCTGGATGATTATAGTGAAATTCCATCATTATTGTGATGGAGACTGGATGTAGGCTACATTGTACTTAGCAGCTGAACCAGGATATATCTAGGTAATCTTCTCTCTCTACTACTCCATTTCTGTTTCTACTGTATAGGAGCTAAAATAAAAAATATCTCATGCCAAGTGACGAGACAAAAATAAAAAGTCTCGTGGCTAGGGACGAGATAAAAACAGAAAAGTCTCCTCAAAGACCAGAAAGTGTATTCAAGAAAAAGAGGGCTAAGATTCAACCCCCCCTTCTCTTAGCCACTGAAACCATCAATTGGTATCAAAGCTTGGTCTCAAAGAGATCAAGCTTTGCAGCTTGGAGAAAAGATCCTCATGGTAGAAAGCAGTGGCTCAAATATGGTATCGTACAATCTCATAGAAAGGAAGTCAAGCAACAGACCGCCTCTTTTCAATGGGAAAAACTATACCTATTGGAAGGAGAGAATGAAAATCTTTGTGCAAGCAGTAGACTACAGGATTTGGAAGATCATCCTAGAAGGACCACAGTTTCCTACTAACACAAGTGCTGAAGGAGTAGTCACTCTTAAACCATAAGCAAGCTGGATCAAAGAAGATAAGAAGAAAGTGGAGCTAAATGCCAAGGCCATAAATCTACTCAACTGTGCTATCAGCGTTGAGGAGTACCACGATGCACAATGGCAAAGGAAATCTGGGATAAATTACAAATCACTCATGAAGGAACCACCATTGTAAAGAAGACTCGGATAGACATGTTAAACAGGGAATATGAAATGTTTACAATGAAGGAAGGAAAATCCATTGATGAACTGTTCGAACAGTTCAACACCATCACTGTTGGCTTGGATGCTATGGGAGTAACACATTCTGATTCTGTGCTTATGAGAAGAGTGCTGAGATGTCTCACTAAAGAGTGGGAAACAAAAGCTTTAATTATTTCTGAGAGCAGTAATCTTGATTCCATGACACTTGATGATTTGAAAGGAAACCTTCTTGCTTTTGAAAACACTTATTTAAAAAAGGAGTCAAAAAAGAAATGAATTGCATTTTCTTCTGTAACTAACCCTCTGGATGATGAATCTAGTGATAACTCCTCTGAAAATGAATTTGTGTTGTTTGGCGAAAAATTCAGGAAAATGGTGAAGTTCAAAGGCAAAGGCGGCAGCTCAAGGAAAATGAAGAAAGACCTTAGCAAAGTGACGTGTTTCAACTGCAAGGAAATGGGGCATTACAAATCTGATTGTCCCAAGTTGAAGAAAGAGGAGAAGAAAAAAGGAGGGAAGAAGAAAGGTCTAATGGCATCATGGGAAGACTTGGAAAATGACTCAGACAGTGATGAAGAATCTGAGACCAAGTCACAGCCTTGTCTTATGGCAAATCATGTAGATCAGGTATTTTTTCAAAACCCTAACACTGAAGACCTTCATCTTATGATAGATCACCTTTCTGAAAAAATAAGATGTTTTCTGACTGATAATCAAGATCTTGAACAACAAATTTTCATTCTTAAAGCTGAAAATAATTTTCTCAAAGAAAAGCTAAGGGAGGCCGAAACTGCTTGTGATCTTGTGGAAGAAAATAAGCAGTTGAAAGCTCAACTTAGAAGTTGTGAAAGTGATCACTCGGTAGTTGCATATGTAAACTGTTTTAAGGAAAATGAAGAGTTGCTGAAAAAGGTTAAAAGTCTTGAAAATGACTTAGCCAAATTTACTCAAAGTTCTGAAAATCTAAATCAAATTTTGGCTAGTCAAAAACCACTCTTTGATAAAGCTGGTTTGGGGTTTTATAAATCTGATAAGAAACCTTCTTTTAAAGATAAAGCTTCTTCATCCAATGACACAAGGTTTCAAGATCCCACCTACTTTAACAAAATAGCATCTCCAAGGTTTTGTTGGTTTTGCAACCGAAGCGGTCATTTTCCTGTTCAGTGTTTCTTTGGTGAGAGAATGATTGGTGATAAAGTCTACAAAGTTGTTTTTTATTACAATGATTTGGGACATAGGAGATGGTTTAACGTGAAAGGATCCAAGAAAATTTGGATACCTAAGGTCACTTGAGCTTATTTTTTAGGTATGCCTAGCATCCAAGAGGAAGGAAAATATGTGGTACATGGACAGCGGATGCTCTAGGCATATGACCGGAAAGACAACCTTTTTCATAAAGCTTTATGAATATGATGGAGGACTTGTCACTTTCGGTGATGATGGAAAAGGAAAGATAGTGGCTGTTGGAAAAGTTGGTAAAAACTTTTCATTTTGTATAAATGATGTTCTTCTTGTCAATGGTTTGAAACACAATTTACTTAGTGTAAGTCAATTGTGTGACTTAGGATTTGAAGTAATTTTTAGAAAATTTGTATGCTTGGTTGTTTGTGAAAAAACTGGGGATATTCTTTTTGAAGCTAAGAGATGCAAGAATGTGTATGGATTAACTCTTGAGGATATGAAAGAGCAAAATGTAACATGTTTTACATCTCTTGAATCTGAAAAATGGCTATGGCATAGAAAGTTGGGTCATGCTAGCATGTACCAAATTTCTAAGCTAGTGAAGAAAAATCTGGTTAGAGGAATTCCTAAAATTAAATTTGATAAGGATCTTACTTGTGATGCTTGTCAATTAGGCAAACAAGTCAAATCATCTTTTAAACCAAAAGATGGAATTTCAACCAAACGGCCATTAGAGATGTTACACATTGATTTTTTTTGGTCCAACTAGAACACAAAGTCTAGGAGGTAAACACTATGGTTTGGTAGTGGTAGATGATTACTCTAGATTTGGTTGGGTACTTTTTCTTGCTCATAAAAATGATGCTTTCCATGCTTTCTCAACCCTTTACAAGAAAATTCAAAATGAAAAAGATTTAAAAGTAGCTCATTTGAGAAGTGATCACGAAAGAGAATTTGAAAACCAAGACTTTGAAAAATTCTGTGATGACTTTGGAATTTCTCATAATTTTTCATGCCCTAGAACACCTCAATAAAATGGGGTTGTTGAAAGAAGGAATAGAAGCCTTCAGAAAATGACTAGGGCTATGTTATGTGAGAATGAGGTTCCAAAATTTCTATGGGCTGAAGTTGTAAATACAGCATGATATATTTTGAATAGGACAATAATTAGAAAAGGGTTGAAAAGAACTCCTTATGAGCTATGGAAAGGAACCCCTCCAAATCTTAAGTACTTTCATATTTTTGGATGCAAATGTTTTGTGCTTAACAACAAAGAAAATCTTGGTAAGTTTGATCCAAAATCTTATGAAGGAATGTTTGTTGGATACTCCACCACTAGCAAGGCCTATAGGATTTACCTTAAAGAGCATAGAACCATAGAGGAATCCATACATGTTACTTTTTGTGATTCTAACTTAATTCCCAGTACTGTGATAGATATTGATTCAGATTATGAAGGAGCTGGAACAAGCAAAGAAAATCCCAAGTTTGCCCAAATTGAAGAATCTGCCAGTCCAGAATTGTCTCGTCAGATTGGAGGAGACATTTCCATTTTTTCTCCTGAGCCAGCATGAGAAACTGAAACAGTGAGACCAACAGAAACTCATCAAAGCTCAACACCACAAAGGAAGCCTAGAGAATGGAAGTCTATGAGGGGTTATCCTCATGACTTCATAATTGGTGATCCCTCCCAAGGAGTGACAACAAGATCCTCAACCAAAAGACAATCCAAACCAAGAAACATTGCATTTTTGTCACAAATGGAGCCCAATAATGTGAAAGAAGCTCTTGAAGACCCATCATGGGTCAAGGCCATGGAAGAGGAGCTTGCTCAATTCAACAAGAATGAGGTTTGGACTTTAGTACCTCATCCGGATGGTAAGAAAGTTACAGGTACTAAGTGGGTGTTTAAAAATAAACTTGGTAAGGATGGACAAGTTGTTCGTAACAAGGCTAGATTAGTGGCCCAAGGTTACGATCAAGAAGAGGGAATAGATTTTGATGAGTCTTTTGCTCCGATAGCTAGAATGGAAGCAATTAGGTTGCTTCTTGCCTATGCTGCCCATAAGGGTTTCAAAATATTTCAAATGGATGTCAAATGTCCTATCCTTAATGGCTTTATTGATAGAGAAGTGTATGTGGTCCAACCCCCAGGTTTTGAACATAAAGATTTTCCAAATCATGTTTTCAAACTTTCAAAGGCTCTTTATGGCCTTAGGCAAGCTCCAAGAGCTTGGTATGAAAGGCTTAGTGCCTTCCTATTAGAAAATCAATTTCAAAGGGATACCACGGACACGACTTTATTTATTAAAGCATCTAATGGTGATATTCTTCTAATTCAAGTTTATGTGGATGACATTGTGTTTGGTTCGGCCAAAGAATCCTTGTGTGAAGAGTTTGGAAAACTCATGACTAGTGAGTTTGAGATGAGTTTAATGGGAGAGCTTACTTTCTTTCTTGGCCTCCAAATTAAACAAACTCCTAGTGGTACTTTTATTCACCAAGGAAAGTATGCAAAAGAACTTATCAAAAAGTTTGGTCTAGAAAATTCTAAACCAATGGAAACACCAATGCATCCAAACAATAAACTTGAAAAGGATGATAATGGCAAAGATGTGGATGAAACACGGTATAGGGGAATGATTGGTTCACTAATGTATCTTACCTCCTCTAGACCGGATATTGTTCAAAGTGTGGGTGTATGTTCAAGATTTCAATCTCACCCAAAAGAATCCCATCTTTCGGCTGTTAAACGCATCATTAGATATATTAAGGGAACATGTGATTATGGCTTGTGGTATCCAAAATCTGATGATTTTTGTGCAGTAGGGTTTTGTGATGCAGATTATGCGGGAGATAGAGTGGATAGAAGAAGCACCTCCGACATGTGTTGTTTCTTTGGAAGCTCACTCAACATGTGGTCAAGCAAGAAACAAGCCACATTTGCTCTATCCATAGCTGAAGCTGAATATATATCCGCATCTGCTTGTTGTTCACAATTAATATGGTTAAAAACGCAGTTGGAAGATTACAAATTAAAGATCAATAGTGTACCACTATTTTGTGATAACATGAGTGCAATAAATATTTCAAAAAATCCTGTTTTGCACTCAAGAACAAAGCACATTGAAATCAAACATCATTTTATTAGAGAACATGTGCAAAAGGGTACTATTGATATTCAATTTATAAAATCTGAAGATCAACTTGCTGACATTTTTACAAAACCCCTATGTGAAGACAGATTCTGTTCTCTAAGAAAGACCTTGGGAATATTTGATTTAAGCTTTGTTGAAAATCTGTGAAATTCTAACTCTGCTCAGTTTTATCTCGTAAGAATGGACGAGATAAATTTCAAGCATGTTGGAGAAGTTGTAATTAAGGGGGAGGCTGCGCAGACTTCATTCCTCATGGGCCCCACAAAATCTCTTTGACCCCACCTTGACTTTTTGATTGATCCCTCATTTTATGATTATCAAAATCTTTTTGTTGTCATATCAAATCCTATTGGAAGTGGTTATTGTCAAATCAAATTCCTCTCTCCATCTAATCCCTTGATTCTAGGAAACCACTTTTTCAAAATCCCTTGGTTAATAACCGCGCCATGTTGATCATTAACTTCCCTTTCCAATCAACATTTAATGCACCTCTAACCTCTCTCCACTCTCCACACTCTTCGGCTCTTTCCTCTTCTTCCAACTCCATATCTTCTCTTTATTATGAAGAAGAAAACGGCCTCTAGGAAAAGTGAATGCATTCGCCTTTCTCAAAAGACCCCCTCTCCACAAACCCACACTCATATCCACATTCATTCTACATCCTCATCCTCTCCTTCACCACCATCCAAACGAACTTCCACCATGAGAAAGAAAGTAATTGCCCAGAAAAGTTCAGGCCGAGGCAAACACAAGGAGCCGAGTGTTGAGGAAGAATCATCTCACACTTCACCCATCGCATCACCACCACCATCTCTAAAGAAAGCCACACCAGGGAAGAGTGGTCAGAAATCAAAGGGCTTCGCTCTACACAACACCATGGAGCCGGCAAATCTAGAATCCTTGGAGTTCAAAAATAAATTTGCCAAGAATCACTCCCACTTCGATCCTACCAGATTCAACTCTTGCACTTCTTATGAATTCCACAAGGAAGTCATACAAAAGCGTCATCTTTGTTTGACATACCTTGTCAATCTTGAGACTTTCGCCAACAAGGGAATAAATGTCTCCCCTCTTTTCGAACTTCTTTAATGGACTCCTCTGCTTCAAATCCAGAAGCCAGTTTATCCAGGACTGGTCCGTGAGTTCTACACCGACATGCACCTAATTGATGGCACCATCCATTCATATGTGAAAAGAGTTCACATCACTTTTGACACTGCCACCATTGGAACTGCCTTGGGATACAAAGATGAAGGGCCGAGAGCATACATGGCCGAAAGGTGGGACTCATAGGTTGGCATCACCCACACAGTTGTTCTTCAACACATATGTGAGCGTTTCTCAGGCTTGGATGGAAATATTCCTACTCACAAAGCCTTAGGCTCCACCAACTCATTGCTTCACAGGATCATCACCTACATCTTAACTCCTCAAAGTGGGTCTCACAATAGAGTAACATATTCTGACTCCCTCATCTTATTTGCACTCATTACATCTACTCCCATTTCTTTTGGTTATATTATGATCCGCCATATGTGGGACTCAGTCAAGAGCACCAAAAAGGCAAATTTGCCCTATGGTATGTTCTTAACCAGTATATTTGAATCTTTTAAAGTTGACCTTTTGAATGAGAAAGTAGAAAACAAAGTGTCAATGGTCAAAGGAGGCAGAGCAGTGAAAGGAACCAAAAGCAAGAAATCCATGGCTTCAGAAAGTGAGTTTGAGGGCAGACCTGAGTCCTCCAAGACCACCAAGTCCATCAAAGAAATTCTCACAGAATTTTCCAATATGTCAGAAGTCATGGTGCAATCTCATAAGGCTGCACGTAAACTAGTATATGAAACAGAAAGAGCGTGGATGAGATGCAAAGATAGAGTAGGTCTAATGCTGGAAAACTTGGAGAAAGATTTGGAAGATGAAGAAGATGAAGGAGAATCTGATCTGCATTTATCTGATGATTAAATTTCTGTTTAAGTTTAGGATATTGGCTTAAGTAGGCTCAATCTGTTTCTTTGTTTTGTGTTAAGATACTGCTATAACTCTGAGATACTCTATGATACTCTATTTTGTCTGGTTATATTTTGCATATCTTGTTTCTTATGACTAAATTTTGATTGCAGGTGCCCCTTTGATGACAAAAGGAGGAGAATAAGGTTATTAAAAAATTGAAACTGGAACAGGGGAATTAAAAACAGGGGACAAAATTTTCTTGTGAAAATTTATGATCACCTCTGTTAATGATTAAACAATGCATTTGGGATATGTTGATTGAGAATGCATTCGGTTTATCTTGATTGCTGCTATTATTTGATGTTATCTTGGTAAAATAGGTGTTTATTATGTTTATAATACATTTAACTTACCTTGATAAAATGATTTTTGGTTGCAATTATTTTTGGCAGTTCTTAATGATGAAAGTTGCTGTGTTTGGAAAGTTTAAATCATGAACGAAAAATATTTTTCCTACCAAGATTGCTCTGATTTAGTGAAAATATTTTTGAACAGCAAGTTTTCTACCAAAAATAGTTTCTTGAATGTTTATGGCATGTTTGAGTAGAAAATCAAATTTGTGATAGCAAATAAGTTTTGTATATCATTCAAATCTGCTCATAAATCAAGCATTTAGCATCATGAAATGAATATGCTAAATAACATTGTTACTTGAAGCTTGATTAAATTGTTACAGGTATAAAGCTTCCCTTGGTAAAAATGGCATATATTAAGGGGGAGCCATGTGACAATTTGAAGGGGGAGAAATTCAAAATTCAAAGGGAGTATTCTTTACTCAATCTTTTAATTTTTTTCCATTTCAATTTTTAATAATGTTTGTCATCATGGGGGAGATTGATGAGTTTGGAAAACTCTATTTCTAATTAAGTGATGATCAAACATTATTACTATGATTAATTGCAAGAATTATTAAATTAATATTGGATTGAATGATTAAATTAATTTTTGCAATGCAGGATTATTTGGGCTGAAAAACAAATTTCTGGTGCAAGCCAAATTACATTCAGCCTTTGGTTTTGATAAAATATGATGAATCAATTTTTTGTTACTTGGGCCAATATAATCCATTATGGTTACAAGTTCAAGCTAAAAATGCTTTCCTATTTGCTCTATGCATGACCCAAAATTTATCAAGAAAGCAAATGTTACTATTAGGCCAGAATTAAATAATTGTAACAACTAAGCCCAATGTTAATTCCTCATGCTTGATCCGAAACAAATGAAAGAAGGAAAGCAAAATTCCTTCCAACGGATCCAAGCATTTCATCATGTGATGGATTCCAAAATTTATTACATTGTCATTTATTGCATGGGAACTATGAGAGAGAAAGCAAGACACTTGATTTGATTGTAGCACTAATGACTACACGCTACTCAGCAAGGAAAGAATAATTTCATTTAATCTCATTCTCTTTCCTAAATCAATGCTTTTCAAATTTCCCTCTTCTCTCTCTATTTGCTTCTCTTCTTCGGTTATTATCCAGGAAACAATGGAAGCTATGTTAAGCTACCAAAAGAGAGAAGAAGCTGCATACATCAAGACCATCAAACTAATGATGGCAAGAAAACATAACTCAATAAAAGTATGCTGTGGCTGAGATTATCACCAAAAGTGGTAAGATTTGGTGAGGTAATCTCGAGCTCTCCATACCCAAAAGCAAGAAGGAGATTCGGCCAGCAAGTAGGAGATCTTTGGAGGCATGGCTTGTCTCTGATCCTGCTCAACCACCACAGGAAGTAGCTAGAGTGGCGAAGTGATGGAAGAGGTAGAGATTGGAGCAGATGAAGCCATCATCCTCATGAAGCATCTAGGGCCAGAAATCCATCTTGGAGAGCAAGCCAAGGATGGAGCGCTCGGATTGATGAAGAGTGATGACCAAGGAACAACTAGAGGTATTTGCATGTTGGGTTTTGCATGAGTTACCTCTTCTCTCTCTGTGGCTGAACCGGTTCTATTTTGAAGGAAAAAAAGTTAAGCTTGGTTTTGGTTTCAACTGTGAAGGCTTCTCATCTCTATAAAAGGGGTGAACAGTCACGGTTTGATTCAAGGGAAGAAAGTGAGAGTGCAAGGCACAGAAGGCTCATAGCTACCTAAGCTTACAGTTTTTCTTCTCCTTCAATGTATTCTGTTTTGTAATTTTCTGTTTAATTTTGTCATGTCTTGAGTCTCATGAAAAAAGGCAAACAGTAAGGTTTGTATGAAAAAGTCATAGAGCGGAAAAAGGCAGAGAGTGCAAAATTAAAAGAAAAAGCCATAGATGTCTTAGAGTTCCTTTGTTCATCTATGTTGTGTTTCATGATTCTGTGGGAATCCCCTTGTAAGTTGGGTTAGCACTTTACAGTTTGTAATCTGGATAATTATAGTGAAATTCCATCATTATTGTGATGGAGACTAGATGTAGGCTGCTTTGCACTTAGCAACTGAACCAGGATATATCTGGGTGTAATCTTCTCTCTCTACTACTCCATTTCTGTTTCTGCTGTATATGAGCTAAAATAAAAATATCTCGTGCCAAGTGACGAGACAAAAATAAAAAGTCTCGTGGCTAGGGACGAGACAAAAACAGAAAAGTCTCCTCAAAGACCAGAAAGTGTATTCAAGAAAAAGGGGGCTAAGATTCAACCCCCCTTTCTCTTAGCCAATGAAACCATCAACTACCACGTTAATGTAGTTAACGTGGCAATTAACGTGGGTTTATGATGGCTTCGCAGGCATTGTCGACCACCTTTCTCATTAATGTTGCAAGCTCATTCTCATTGCACATTAGTGGTCACGTTAATTAGATTAACGTTGCTACTAACGTGGTTCTTCCTTGCTTCCTTTGTCCTAAAATCAAGCAAATAAAGTGCATCAAAGCTCTAGCCCAAGTGAGGAGATTACGCATCATCAATTTGTCATTCAATCCCTGTAAAATCCTTATGAAATTATGTAAAATTCACAATAGTTGCTTGAATGAAGGTGTAAGTGTATTTTCATCCAAAACTAACCTTATTCACTAAGAAAATGGATGAAACTACCCTAAAACAGTAAAGAAAATGTCAGTGAAACTGGCCTAGATGCCCTAGCATCAAAACACCAAACTTAAAGCTTGCTTGTCCCTAAGCAAGTACTAAAACATAAGAAGAAAGAATGAAAGAGACAAGATAAACAAAATAAAAGTAAAATTCCTGGTTTACGGGGTTTCATGCATAGCAAGTTAGGTTCATTCCTTTACTAGGTTTCAGGCCTTTATCATGCCCTTGAACACTTGTTTGATTGCATCCCTTGAGACTTCCTAATTATTGATCCTCCTTTCCCTTCCAGGATTTATTGCATTTCCTTTTAGGCTAAGTGCTCTGTAAGAGGGCGACTCTTTAAGATAAGCTTTCAGCCAACACTCCCGAACCAGTTGGTTCAAGGTGCTAGGTGTTAAGGCACCCCTAAGGGCTTACTCCCTCAAGTCTCTTTCCCCCATACATACACACCACAGGCACATGGTTTGTTATTTTTCTTTCTTGAGACCTTGGTGTCCAGCACCTCTTTGAGTTGCTAAGTGTTCTGTAGCAAAGGTTACTCTTGACAGTGGACTTTCAGCTGGTAATCCCAGATTAGTTAACCCAAGTTACCAGGTGATAAGGCACCCCTAAGAGCTTATTCATCCAAGCATATCCCTTGCACATGAACACCACAGACACATGCCTCAATATTCAAACCCTTGGTACCTAGCATTATTTCTCATTATTTTTCTTTCCTTTTCACTTTTATTGCCCTTTCTCTTTTCTTGTTGGGATTTCATTATTTGGTTAGTCTCATAGGATGTGTTTCAAGCATAGGATTCAGGATCGATAGTTGCCTTCCTACCTTGTTCGTGAACCAACTTAGCTAATTAGTCACCCTACCACAAACATTCAGAATTCACTTCACAAGATGACTCCACTCTTGTTCTTTTCATAACATTTTCTTTTTGATTAACTTAAGGGACAGGCATACATATAAGCAAAGTGAAGGTGAAAACTAGGGACATTAAGCTTAGTAAACAGAGACCTAAGCAATGAAGACCTTAAATGAAAAATTGAAAATCCTAAACTACTCATGGAGGCATGTTCTATTTCATACATGATTTTTCTTATTTAAAGCTTGAAAGATAGACTAAGAAAGAACTCCACCACCTTTCACTTATTGGAATGCTCATGTCCCTTTGTCTTGGGATCCTCCTTGATTGCTTGAGTCCCCATTTCCTTTGTGCTTCCTGATGAGCGGATAATTTATACGCTTTTTGGCATTATTTTTAGTATGTTTTAGTATGTTTTAGTTAGTTTTTATTATATTTTTATTAGTTTTTATTTAAAATTCACTTTTCTGGACTTTACTATGAGTTTGTGTGTTTTTCTGTGATTTCAGGTATTTTCTGGCTGAAATTGAGGGACTTGAGCAAAAATCTGATTCAGAGGCTGAAAAGGACTGCAGATGCTGTTGGATTCTGACCTCTCTGCACTCGAAGTGGATTTTTTGAAGCTACAGAAGCCCAATTGGCGCGCTCTCAACTGCGTTGGAAAGTAGACACCCTGGGCTTTCCAGAAATGTATAATAATCCATACTTTGCTCGAGATTTGATGTCCCAAACAGGCTTTCCAAATTAGCTCAAAATTGCCCGGTGTTTAACGTCGGAACTGGCACAAGAATGGGAGTTAAACGCCCAAACTGGCACAAAAGCTAGCGTTTAACTCCAAGAGAAGTCTCTACACGAAAATGCTTCAATGCTCAGCCCAAGCACACGAAAATGCTTCAATGCTTCAATGCTTCAATGCAATTACTTTTGTTCTTCTATTCAATTCAGCTTATTCTTGCTCTAAGATATCACTTGTTCCTCAACTTGATGAATGTGATGATCCGTGACACTCATCATCATTCTCACTTATGAACGTGTGCCTGACAACCACCTCTGTTCTACCTTAGACTGAGTGGATACCTCTTAGATTCCTTAATTAGAATCTTCGTGGTATAAGCTAGAATTGATGGTGGCATTCAAGAGAATCCGGAAGGTCTAAACCTTATCTGTGGTATTCTAAGTAGGATTCAAGGATTGAATGACTGTGACCAGGTTCAAACTCCTGAAGGTTGGGCGTTAGTGACAGACGCAAAAGAATCACTGGATTCTATTCCAACCTGATTGAGAACCGACAGATGATTAGCCATGCTGTGATAGAGGGCGTTGAACATTTTCACTGAGAGGACGGGACTGTAGCCACTGACAACGGTGATGCCCAACATACAGCTTGCCATGGAAAGGAGTAAGAAGGATTGGATGAAGACAGTAGGAAAGCAGAGAGACGGAAGGGACAAAGCATCTCCATACGCTTATCTGAAATTCTCACCAATGAATTACATAAGTATCTCTATCTTTATTTTATGATTTATTCATAAATCATCCATAACCATTTGAATCCGCCTGACTGAGATTTACAAGATGACCATAGCTTGCTTCATACCAACAATCTCCGTGGGATCGACCCTTACTCGCGTAAGGTTTATTACTTGGACGACCCAGTGCACTTGTTGGTTAGTTGTGCGAAGTTGTGATAAAGAGTTGAGATTGCAATTGAGCGTACCATGTTGATGGCGCCATTGATGATCACAATTTCGTGCACCACTTCCCTATCAGCGTTTTCCAGAAACCAGCATCCTCCATCTTCTTCTTTAATGCTTCTTTTTGCTGTTTCACCTTTCCCTCTTCTTGTTCTGTTAAGTCCTTGCGGACTGCCTCATAACATGGAATGGCAGGGTGCAAGTTATGCATATGCCCAGTCATATAAGTTAACTTGGCCCGAGTGTTTATGCTAAATTCTTCTCGATGCAGTTGCCTTCCTTCGTTGAGCATACTAAATTCGTTGAATGCTTTCATCTGGGCTATCTGGCGTTGGTTGAGTTCTTGAAGGTGTCTGTCCTAGCTCTCTTGCCTTTCGGTCACTTGATTGATGGCTTGGGTGAGCTGGGAGTAATGCTCCTGTTGCAACTCCATTTGCTGTTTCTGTCACTCTCTTTGTTGATCCATCCAATTAGAGAGTAGTTCTTCTTGACGATCCATCCTTTGAGATTGGACATGTAGTTGTTGTTCTTGTCCCTCCATATAGCTACTTGCCATATACTCAATGGCTTCTTTAATGTGAAACAGATTTATGTTGGTTGGGTCATAGTGCTCTTTTTGCTGGTACCCTGTTTGTTGGGGTTCTTCTTGGTGAGGTTCTTCTTAGTGGGGCTCTTCTTGTGCAGTTCTTTTCCTATCTGAGGTCTTCTTTATTGTTGAGCGGGTGTCACATAGTTTATACGGTGGAGGGTAACTAATCTCCCAGGATTTACCCACTGTGGGTTGTTATCTTCGAATACCATCTTGGCTTTCATGCATAGTCTAAGGATGGTGCTGGGGTACCAAAGTCTAGCACCTGGATCATTCTTCTCGGCTGAGTCCTGGATCCCCTCAGCTATAATTTCGTGCACATTGATACTTCCACCTTTTACTAAGCAATGTACCAAGGTAGCTTGAGCAATATCGACCTCAGAATTATTTGCGGCTGGAAGGATAGACCTCCTTACGAGCTCAAACCATCCCTTGGCTTCCGGGATGAGGTCTCCTCTTCTAATGAACCGCGGCCTTTTGTCTGAGTACCATTCCCAATTAGACCCTATAACATACATATCGTTCACTATTTCTTCAAGCTCATCTTCGTCTGGGGCATTGCTTATTCTTACTTGATAACAGAGTTCATTGAAATGTGGCGATTTCAACTGAAGAGTCTGACGTCAGGATTTTTGCTAGTAAAGAATTTTATAAAAATAGTCGCGTTGTAGATATAGATTCTAAACCAACAGAAATCCCTTCGTGCAAATGTTTTCGTTGTCACAAGTAAGAAACCCCTTTAAAATTGATAACCGAGTATTTAAACCTGGGGTCGTCTTCTCAAGGAATTGCAGGGAAGTATGTTCTTATTATTGGTTATGGGGATTATAAATTGGGGTTTTAAGAATGAGGAATAAATATGGCAAATAATCTAAATGACAATTAAAATAAATAAATACTGTAAAGAAAATCCTTCGGCAAGGTATGAGAAATTAGAAGTCCAGACTTAGTTATTCTTATCAACAATAATGAAAGTTAAATCTTAATTCCACTTAGTTAACCTTTGCTAAAGCAAAGGAAAGTCAATGGACTAATTAGTTGACCTTCGAATCCTATTTATTTCCTAAGAAAAGGTTGGGATTATTGAAGTTCAGTCCAATTAGCAAAGATAACAGTTATCAATTATGTTGAGCTAAGATAACTCCTGAGTTACTAATTTCTTAACCAAGACCAAAAGGAAAGGAAATTAAATTTACTGGAATAAAATATCTTTAGATTGGGAATAATCAATAGCATAAACAAAAGAAGGCAATATTGAACTGAAATATCTCAAGCAGCATTAAATAAGAAAATCATAACATGAATGTAGCATAAGCCAAATAGGCAACATAACTAATACAAGCAAGCATTAATGGTATCTAAAAATAAGAGATAAATATAAAGTAAAAGAACATTGAACCTGGGATTGAGAGTCACTCCTAAAACTAAGAGAAGTCCTAAATCCTAATCCTAAAGAGAGAGGAGAGAACCTCTCTCCAACTAATCCTAAATCATGGAAAGTAACTAAAAATTTCTAATCATGAATGGATGCATTCCCCCACTTTATAACCTCTGGTCTATGCCTTCTGGACATGGATTTGGGCAAAAAAGGGCTTTAGAATCCGCTATGAGCATTTTCTACGATTTCTAGTGCGTGGCCTCTGTCACGCGTCCGCATGGGACACGCGGTCGTGTCAATTGGAGTCTTCCTTGTCGCGCGGTCGCGTCAGTCATGCGACCGCGTCATAGGTGTTCTTCTTTAGGCGCGCGGTCGCGTCAGTCATGCGGCCGCGTCGCTTCTTCTTTGCGCTTGGCATGCGACTGCGTCGTCCATGCGGTCGCGTTGCTCCAGTTTCTTCACAAACTCCGTTTTATGGTTCCTTCCATTTTTGCATTCTTCCTTTCCATCCTCTGAGCCATTCATGCCCTATAATATCTGAAAACACTTAACACACATATCATGGCATCTAATGGTAATAAGAGAGGATTAAAGATGGGGAACTTAAGGCCAAATAAGCATGTTTTCAATCAAAGCACATAAATAGGTAGGCAAATGTAAAACCATGCAAATAGTATGAATAAGTGGGTGAAGAGTTGATAAAATCCACTCAATTAAGCACAAGATGAACCATAAAATAGTGGTTTATCAACCTCCCCACACTTAAACAATAGCATGTCCTCATGCTAAGCTCAAGAGAAGCTATAAAGGGGTGAAGATGGATGGTAGAATGTATGCAATGCAACTTATGAATGCAACTACATGCTAAATGGTTTTACTTACTTGGTTAAGAGTAAATAAGTTCTTCAAGACAAATATAAATCAAATTTCACTAATTCAAATCATACAATAAAAAGCAAGTAAACTTGTAAGAAGATGGCTCATAAAAGCAGCGAACATAGAATCAAGCATTGAACCCTCACTAGTAATGTATATCACTCTAGTCTCTCAAGTGTCTAGGGTCAATCACTCTGCTCTTCCCTAGTCATGCTTTCTAAACTTTGTTCTTCATCTAACCAATTAGCAAATATTTAGCATATCAATGCAAACATCATGAGGTCTTTTAGGGTTGTAATGGGGCTGAGGTAAAGGTGAGGATATATGTATGGCAAAGTGAGCTTTATAAAGTGAATCCTTGATTAGTCTAAAATCTTACCTAACATACACATACTTTATATAAATTAAAATGCTTTACCTAGCTACCCAAATTTTTCCCACTTTTGTATTACATGCTCATGTATCAAACTTATTTTTGAATTTTGTCCCATGTGCATTGATTCTTTTTATTTTGCATTTGGGGTGTATATATATTTTTTTCTTTTTTGTATCCCCTTTATTTAAATACTTGAAATTCTTTTTTATATATGCACATGGTAATTTAATTACTTTGATTTTGCATGAGCATGCTTCCTAAAAAATTTTTATTTTGAAATATCTTTATTCTTTTCAACTTTCTACCTTGTTTCTATCATCCATGTTCCCATAAAGTTTCCCCACACTTAAACAATAACACAATTTCTATCTTAAGCTAACCAAGGATTCAACTTGGGATTTTTATTTTGTTTTTCTGCTTAAGGCTAGTAATGCGGTTTATAGAATAAGAGGGGATTAAAAGTTCAAGGGGCTAACAAAGGTCATGTAAAAGGTAGGCTTATTTGGGATAAGTGAGCTAAAATCAAACAATGGCCTCAATCATATGCAAGCATGTAAATATACTAAATAATGGACATATAGATTGGAACAAAATATAGATTACAATCATAGAGAAGGGAACACCCAGGAATAGAATATTTATGGTTAAATAATGTAACCATATAAATAAGCTCAAAGTCTCACAGGTTGTGTGTTCTTTGGCTCAAAAACCATGTTCCAAATACAACTTCAAACAAATTTAAAAAAAAATTCAATTTAAATTAGTGAAATACTATAAAGATTTCTTGAAAAAGAAAATATTACTTCAACCAAGTAGTAACTAAATGCACAAAATCAAATGAATATGCAATCAAACATGCAAATGCAACAACTAACAAGAAAAAATAAACCGTTGGTGTTGAGATAGAAGAGTGACTAACCCATGGAGATCGGTATCGACCTCCCTACACTTAAAGATGGCACCGTCCTCGGTGCATGCTGAGATGTGCAGGTGGACGGGTTGTTCCAACTGATGCTTTCCTTTAAGGATTGTGTAGATGGACTTGTTTGTCTCCCTTTTTAGAAGTTTCTCCCTTTTTTCGTCTTCGGTGGCCAGCCTGGAAGAAGAGAAAAAGAAGAACAGTAATACCCAGAAGTAAAGATAAGAAAATAAATGAAGTATAGGTGGGTTAATGCCAAATAATGAGGGTCTCAATTACATGATAGCTACAACATGCAAGTGAGAAAATAGTGGAGACACATGGCATATCAATAATGTTAAATATTTCAAAAAATAAGGGAAGAGAGTGTGCGTAAGGAGAGATAATATAAATTCAAGTCAATGCAAAAGTGATACAGGTATAAAAGATTGGCATTGATATAAATAATATAACCTAACCAGAATAAAACAAGTCACTAAGCATTCAAAATAATTCAAGAGAAGATGCAACAGTTAAATAAGAAAATTCAACAACAAAGGAAAAATAATGAATTTAGAAAAAAAGGAAGAAGATATACTAAATTAAAATGCAATGAATGGAATACGTAAATAAATAAAATGATAGATAAGAAGAATGAGAAGGGAAAGAAGTGAGTAAGAAAGGAGGGAGGGAAAAATTAGGATTGGGGAAGAAAAGATAAGATATTTGGCAAATTAGGATAAGCTGTGCGGCGCAAGCAACGCGATCGCGTAGGGCACGCGGTCGCGCGACTTGCGTTGACACTGATTGACGCGATCGCGTCGATCACGCGGTCACGTGACACAATTCATGCTACTAGCGCGAGGGCAGCCTCGTGCTCGCACAACTCTCTGTTCAAATTAGTATTAGTGCCAAATTTTAAGTGACGCGATCGCATGGGGCATGCGATTGCGTGAGTGGGCTTTAGAAGAGTGTGACGCGGTCGCGTGGGTCACGCGGCCGCGTGGGTAGAATTGTGCGTTTAGCACCAATCCAGCACCACTCTAGCACAATAATTGGTTGTGCACCCTTTTACGCCGAAATCCAGGGCACGCGGCCACGTGGGGCACGCGGTCGCATGGGAGGCCATTATTCCCATATGACGCGGTCGCGTGGGATGATTTGTGCCATTGGCACGCCTCTAGCCATGCTCTCGCGTGACTCTCTGTTCGTTTTTATTTTCTCCCCTCTCCTTGCGACGCGGATGGGTCGCTGATGCGGTCGCGTCGCATGGCAATTTTTTTTATGCATGTAAAATGCAGAATGCAATGCTAATATGAATGTTATGCAAAACTCCAGGTTCAATATAATAAGATAAAATAAGACTTGAAAACAAATAAAACTAGATAAAAATGAAAAATAAACGATCATACCATGGTGGGTTGTCTCCCACCTAGCACCTTTAGTTAAAGTCCTTAAGTTGGACATTTGGTGAGCTCCCTGTTATGGTGGTTTATGCTTGTACTGATCTAGGAATCTCCACCAGTGCTCGGAATGCCAGTAGCCTCCGGGATCCCAAACTAGGCCCAGAAAGCCTTCAAGTAAGTTAAAGCAAGTAACAAGGCCCCAAGAGTGTTGATTGCCAGAACGAATTCCGGGGTCCCAAACCTTGCTTTTGCACCCGTCTTCTTGTTGAGAAATATGGTTTCATCCGGGTGGCAAGCAGTCTGAATTCTCATTGCAGTGACCCAACAGCTTCTAAGATCCTTTCAATTGAGCTTGACACCAATCCTTGCACCTCAAGTTGAAGCGTGGAACCTTATTGAACCTTGTGCACCAGCTCTGAGTACGAGCCATTTTCCTCTTACTCTTAAAGCCACAGAGAGCTCTAAGCTGGCCATCTGTTTCAAGCAAACCATATTCAAGTGGAAGATTGAAGATAAAAGGCAAGGATTTTACCCACTTGTAGTTTGTGTTGGACGATAATGGCCTTGGGATAGGTGTTTCCAATGGTTCTGTAAGTTCTACTCCCTTATAATCTTCTGTGAATTCTTCCATTTCTTTGCAAATTTCTTCCACTTCAACCATATCTTGATCAGAGTCATCAATTTCTCCTTCATCATCGCTCAAGTCATATATTGGAGGTTGAGAAAAATCTACCTCAGAATCATCTTCATGTTCACTCGGGGAAGATTCTTCTATCTCAAAGAAATCACTTGCGGGTGCAAGTTCGTAACTAAGAGAACAGGACTCGTGATCATCATCATCAAGGAAACCTGTGTCCTGGGTTATTCCGTCCAGTTCTTCATAAGATATTTGCATTGGAGGCAGTGCAAAATCCTCTTTAGCATCAATTGTAACATCCTTGAGGGAATTCTCCACAATTCTGGATTTAGGTGGTGGTTCGGCATCTCCTAAATCTTCAGCCAACTCTTCTTCTTCAACCAACTCTTCTTCTTGTGTCCTCTTCACAATACATTCTTCATTAGTTTTCCCACATGAACCCATGGGGGTCTGTTGAGTGTCTGAACGTCTGGAAGATAATTGATTAATTGCTTGCTCCAGTTTATGAAGGGTTGTGTTAAATTGGTTTATTGATTCTTCAAGGCGAACCTGTGATTCTGGCTTTGATGGATATGGGCATGGTATATGAGGGAGTGGTGGTTTTTGGGAGTAATTGGATTGGTGTTGGGGTGGATAAGGAACGTACAGTGGCGAATGGTGAAAAGAAGCTTGTGAGTATGGTGGATTGGGGATGTGTTGGAAGAATGGTCTCTGAGCACAGGGTGGGGCTTGTTGGTAGCTACAAGGCGGTCCACCAAATCTATCAGTTGGGTATGCATTGTAAAATGGTCTTTGTCCATGATATCTAGGATGATGTTGTTGCCTAAAGGGGTGATTAGATCCTTGTGGCTCCATCCATCTTTGATTGCTTAGACCTTGATGCATAGTCCTGTTATAGCTTCTATTCCTTGCAACAAAATTAGAACCAAACTCAAAGCGAGAGGGGTGAGAATTCATAGTAGTTATCAGAAATAAGGGGAAAAAAAGGAGAAACAAATAAACAAGTAAAAGAAATTTTTTTTATATTTACAATAACCAATAATAAGGCACACGTTTGAAATTCCCCGGCAACGGCGCCATTTTGACGTCAGGATTTTTGCTAGTAAAGAATTTTATAAAAATAGTCGCGTTGTAGATATAGATTCTAAACCAACAGAAATCCCTTCGTGCAAACGTTTTGGTTGTCACAAGTAACAAACCCCTTTAAAATTAATAACCGAGTATTTAAACCTCGGGTCGTCTTCTCAATGAATTGCAAGGAAGTATGTTCTTATTATTGGTTATGGGGATTGTAAGTTGGGGTTTTGAGAATGAGGAATAAATATGGCAAATAATTTAAATGACAATTAAAATAAATAAATACTGTAAAGCAAATCCTTTGGCAAGGTATGAGAAATTGGAAGTCCAGACTTAGTTATTCTTATCAACAATAATGAAAGTTGAATCTTAATTCTACTTAGTTAACCTTTGCTAAAGCAAAGGAAAGTCAAGGGACTAATTAGTTGACCTTCGAATCCTATTTATTTCCTAAGAAAAGGTTGGGATTATTGAAGTTCAGTCCAATTAGCAAAGATAACAGTTATCAATTATGTTATGCTAAGATAACTCCTGAGTTACTGATTTCTTGACCAAGACCAAAAGGAAAGGAAATTAAATCTACTGGAATAAAATATCTTCATATTGGGAATAATCAATAGCATAAACAAAAGAAGGCAATATTGAACTGAAATATCTCAAGCAACATTAAATAAGAAAATCATAACATGAATGTAGCATAAGCCAAATAGGCAACATAACTAATACAAGCAAGCATTAATGGTATCTAAAAATAAGAGATAAATATAAAGTAAAAGAACATTGAACCTGGGATTGAGAGTCACTCCTAAAACTAAGAGAAGTCCTAAATCCTAATCCTAAAGAGAGAGGAGAGAACCTCTCTCCAACAACACCTAAATCATGGAAAGTAACTAAAAATGCCTGATCATGAATGGATGCATTCCCCCACTTTATAACCTCTGGTCTATGCCTTCTTAGAATCTGCTATGAGCGTTTTCTGCAATTTCTTGTGCGTGGCCTCTGTGGGTCACGCGGTCGCGTCAATTGGAGTCTTCCTTGTCGTGCGGTCGCGTCAGTCATGCGACCGCCTCATAGGTGTTCTTCTTTAGGCGCGTGGTCGCGTCAGTCATGCGGCCGCGTCGCTTCTTCTTTGCGCTTGGCATGCGACCGCATCGTCCATGCGGTCGCGTCGCTCCAGTTTCTTCACAAACTCCGTTTAATGCTTTCCTTCCATTTTTGCATTCTTTCTTTCCATCCTCTGAGCCATTCATGCCCTATAATATCTGAAAACACTTAACACACATATCAAGGCATCTAATGGTAATAAGAGAGGATTAAAGATGGGGAACTTAAGGCCAAAGAAGCATGTTTTCAATCAAAGCACATAATTAGGAAGGCAAATGTAAAACCATGCAAATAGTATGAATAAGTGGGTGAAGAGTTGATAAAATTCACTTAATTAAGCACAAGATAAACCATAAAATAGTGGTTTATCAACCTCCCCACACTTAAACAATAGCATGTCCTCATGCTAAGCTCAAGAGAAGCTATAAAGGGGTGAAGAGGGATGGTAGAATGTATGCAATATAACTTATGAATGCAACTACATGCTAAATGGTTTTACTTACTTGGTTAAGAGTAAATAAGTTCTTCAAGACAAATATAAATCAAATTTCACTAATTCAAATCATACAATAAAAAGCAAGTAAACTTGTAAGAAGATGGCTCATAAAAGCAGGGAACATAGAATCAAGCATTGAACCCTCACTAGTAATGTATATCACTCTAGTCTCTCAAGTGTCTAGGGTTAATCACTCTGCTCTTCCCTAGTCATGCTTTCTAAACTTTGTTCTTCATCTAACCAATCAGCAAATATTTAGCATATCAATGCAAACATCATGAGGTCTTTTAGGGTTGTAATGGGGCTGAGGTAAAGGTGGGGATATATGTATGGCCAAGTGAGCTTTATAAAGTGAATCCTTGATTAGTCTAAAATCTCACCTAACATACACATACTTTATATAAATTAAAATGCTTTACCTAGCTACCCAAATTTTTCCCACTTTTGTATTACATGCTCATGTATCAAACTTATTTTTGAATTTTGTCCCATGTGCATTGATTCTTTTTATTTTGCATTTGGGGTGTATGTTTGGTATATTTTGCATTGGTATGTTTGCGGCTCACAAGATGTGGCTGGGAGGGTGTGTATGGAACTTTTGGTGGAGGATGAAGTGTGTGTGTTCGAGAGAAGGAAGGGGGATGAATGAGAATAACAAGTGTGTGCGGAGAGGTTGTAGAATGGGGATCATTTATATAGAAAGATGGTGGGTGTTTGAAGGGTGTGAATTGATGGTGTTGCTTAGTGATGGACGGTTGGGGCTTGGCATTGGATGAGCACAAGGATCACCCATTTTATGAGGGTCTTGGTTCGGTCTCCAAGGCTATCCAACTCCCAATGTTGCATGGCAACATTTCCAAAGATACTTCCCTTGAAGACAAGTGTGTAGTCTCCTTGGTATAGTGGCCGAATCTCCCTTCTTTGATTGTCGTATCAAGTACCACCAATCCCCTTTTTGATTTCCTATACAAGACAAAAGGAATGCAAAATGATTAATTGAATTTTTGGTGGGAAGAATTAAAGTGTGAAATAGCTACTATTAAAATCTTTTTCTTTTGTTTTTGAAATAACTAAATGCTTTTCATGAATACAAATCAATCGACCACTCAATTTCCCATGCATGCAACATTGGTAACACCAAAATTGTTTGTGATCATATGGTGTAACAAGACTCAAAAAGAATCTCATATGATGAAGTGTGTTCAAGCCCTTCTTGGTGTGCCTTGAACACCAAACTTATCATATACTATATGTTGCATGTAGAGATTCTTATATTGTTTGTCGAAATTGATTTAGAATCCATGAACTTTGCTTTATTACTACTATTAGAGATTCAAGAGAGAGGGTATAGAACATGGGTTGCCTCCCATGAAGCGCTTCTTTAGCGTCATTAGCTTGACGTTTGGCCTTTCTCAGGGTGGTTGGTAGTGCTTCAAGTCTTCCCCCTTGCAGTGAACCTATTTCCATTGGCTTTGTTAAGAAGCTCCACATGTTTTAAGGACAAGATTTTGTTGATGGTGTATACTGGAGGCAGCTGAGATGGAATGGTGGGGAGATGAGGTGGTATAGATGGAAAGTAGGTAGAGACCACTTCATCTCCTGGAGAGAAATCTTCTATAGGGATTTTCTTGTTTTTCCATCCCCTTGGGGCCCTCTTTTTTTTCCCTTGATGTCACCTTGCTACTTGTGTTTTTTTCTTTGAGGAAAGTTTTGTTGCTTGTCTCATATGACTCTGGTTTCCTTTTGGATTACATTTGGGTGTTGCTCCTTCTGATCACATTAGTTGTCACCGATGGGGATTTTCAGGTGTGGTACTTGTGCTCTCATGCTTGCCTCTTTTATCAACCCTTTATTGTGCTCTTCCTCTAACTTTTTGTTATCATGATATGCTTCTTGTGAGGGTTTGAAAACACTGAAGGTGAGCTGTTCATCGTGTATCCTCAATACTAGCTCTCCTCGCTACACATCTATAAGTGCCCTGGCTGTGGCTAAGAATGGCCTTCCCAGAATGATGGGGTGAATGGGATTTTCATCCATTTCCAGGATAACAAAGTCTGTGGGGAGGAAGTAGTTCCCAACCTTTACTAAAGCATTCTCAACCACTCCTATTGCCTGTTTTTGAGTTTTGTCAGCCAGTTTGATGATTACGTCTGTGGGTGTTACCTCATTGATTTGAAGCTTTCTCATGAGGGACAGAGGCATTAAGTTGATGCTTGCTCCCAGGTCACAGAGCCCCTTATCAATCATTGTCTCTCCTATAGCACAGGGAATGTGGAAACTCCCTGGATCCTTCTTTTTTATAGGTGGCTCTGTTTGAATGAGGGCACTGCACTCCCTGTTCATCTATATTGTTTGTCCACCTTTCAATGAACTCTTTTTGGCCAGAAGCTCCTTTATGTATTTGATGTAGGAGGGCATATGCTGGAGAGCCTTAATAAATGATATATTTACATCAAGAGATGCAAACATGTCGAGGAACCTTGAATACATTCTCCTTGCTACACCACCCTTTAACCTTTGGGGAAAGGGTGCATATGGGTTCAGGATCTCCCTTTTCTTTAGCTCTTCCCTGAGTGTAGGTTTGGGTGCATAGTTTCTTTCTTCATGATTTTCCTTTGGACTGTCTTGGAGGTGTTCTGTTTGTGTGTCTACTTCCTCCACACTCCTCTCATCACTTGTGGCGATTATCTTGCATTCTTCTCACCTGACCTTCCTTGTTTCTCCTCTTGGATTCTTCTCTGTGTCACTGGGAAATCCATCAGTGGGTTTGGGAAACTGCTGAGATAAATACCCTACTTGGGATTCCAGTCTCTTGATGGTTTCCCCTTGGTTCTTGATATTAGCTCACACTTCATCCTTAAACACCTTGTTGTCTTAGACTTCTTTACATATGTCTTCAAGTAGAGCCTCAATCTTGGAAAGTCTATCTTCGGTTAGTGATGGTGGGTTAAGATTAGGTGGTTGAGAAGGGTGGTTAGGTGGGTGTTGATAGGATCTCTGTGAGGTATGTTGGTGAGTTACATTGTTGTTGGAATTGTGGTTGTGGCGTCTCTGGTCTTGGCCTTAGTCTTGCTGATTTCCCCACCCAATGTAAGGGTGATGTTTCCATCCAGCATTGTAAGTTTTGGAGTATGGATCATGGATTTGTCTGGGTGAGTTCCCAACATAATTAGCTTGTTCTCAGTCACATTCTTCTCCTATATTCACTCCTTCTTGAGCTGGTGATGAAGTGATGATTGCCGTAACTTGGTTTTCTTCCACCTTCTTGGTGAGATCTGCTAGCTGCTTGGTGATCATCTTATTTTGAGCCAACAATGCATCCATGTGGTTCAGATCCATTACTCCTCAAGTGTTGCTTCTTTCAGAAGAATAGAAGTAGTCATTGTCCAACTTAAGGACTTTAACTAAAAGTGCTAGGTGGGAGACAACCCACCATGGTATGATCGTTTCTTTTTCAATTTTATTTCGTTGTGTTTTTATTTTATTTTATTTTATTTTATTGAACCTGGAGTTTTTCATCACATTCATATTAACACTGCATTCTGCATATTTTCAGATTGAAAAAAAAAACGAGCACGCGACGCGACCGCATCAGCGACGCGTCCGCGTTGCAAGGAGATGGGAGACAATATTAATATGAACAGAGAGTTACGCAGGAGCAGGGCTGGAGGCGCGCTATTAGCACAAATTGACCCACGCGTCCACGTCACCCAACCTTATCGCGCACCACGCGACCACGTCACCCACGCGGCTGCGTCGCCAGTGTCGCACAACCTATCCAGATTAGTGCCAATTTTCTTATCCTCTCTTTTCTAATCCTAATTTCTTCCTTCTCTCTCCTTTCTCACTTTCTTTTTCTTCTTCTCCTCCTTTTTCCCTCTCATTTTATTTTATTTTATTTGCATACTTTCATTCATTGCATATTTTTATTTTTCTAAATTTATTCTTTTATCATTGGTGTTCAAATGTTTTTATTCAACTGTTATTTCTTTTCTGGTATTATCTTGGTGCTTATGACTTGTTTTATTCTGGTTAGGTAATATTATTCAAATCAATGCCAATCTTTTATACCTGTATTACTTTTGTATTGATTTTTAATTTATATTATCTTTCCTTCCCTACTCTCTTCCCCATTGTTGCATATTCTGCACCACTGGTATGCCATGGCTTCTATTGTTTTCTTACATGTTGTAGCTACCATGTAATTGAGACCCTTATTTTTGGCATTAACCAACCCCTGTTTTATTTGTTTTCTATCTTTGCTTTGGGTTACTTTCCTTCCCTTTTTCTTTCAGGATGGCCACCAGGAAGAGATCGGAAGACGTTTACATGGGAGAGACAAACAAGTTCCTACGCACATTCCTTGATGAGAAAAGCATCAGTTGGAGCAACCCGTCCACCTGCACATCTCAGCATGCACCGAGGATGGTGCAATCTTTAAGTGTGGGGAGGTCGATACCGACTTCCATGGGTTAGTCACTTCATATTTTAGCACCAATGTTTAAATTTTCTTTGTAGTTCATTATTGCATTTGCATGATTGATTGCATATTTGTTTGATTTTTTTTTTGCATATTTTACCACTTGGTTGAAGTAATATTTTCTTTTTCAAGAAAATTTTTAGAGAATTTCACTAATTTGAATAAAATTTTTTTTGTTACACTTGTTTGAAGAAATATTATTTTGGAACATAGTTTAAAGCTTGAACACACAAAACCAATGAGATTTTGAGCCTATTTGATTAGTTGCATTTTATCAACCAATATTTTATTTTTGGTGTGTGTTTTTCTCTCTAAAATTGTGATCTTTGTCTTGCTTGATTCTATATTTCCATTGTTTAATGTATGCATACACTTATATGATTGAGGCCTTGTTTCACTGAGCTTACATACCCATATGGCCTTAACCTTTTCATTATCTATTGCAAACCAATTTTGAGCCTATTTTACCCCTTTGTTCTTTATTTTAACACATCATTAACTCTAAGAGAAAAATAATAATGTCCTTAATTTGAATCCTTGGTTAGCTTAGACTAGTGAGAATGCTTATGAATTAAGTGTGGGGAAGAGTGGGTTTGGAAACATCTGGTTTGAGAATTGAGTATGTTAGAATTTTCTGAAAATGTGAAAAAAATGTTTAGGACATGTTCATGCATTCAATAAATTAATCATATGCATAAAAAAAAAGAGAGAGCAAATAAGAAAAAGGGGACAAAATGCCCCAAAGTAAGTAGTGAAGGCAATGCATATGTACTGTATTTAAAATTAGAATGCATGAATATGTGGAAAACATGGTTAATGGATGGCTAGATGTTGTATTATGATTACATAGATTGTTTAAGTTAGGTGGGAAAGTTTCAGTTAATTAAGGATTCAAATTTTAGTCCACTTAGCCAAATACAATCCTACCTTGACCCTAGCCCCATTACAACCCTTAAAAGACCTCTTGATTTGTGTATTGGTGCATTAAATTTTTGTTGATTGTTAGATGAAGAGCAAGCTATAGAAAGCAAGGTTAGTAGAGAATTGAGAGAATTGACCCTAGACACTTGAAAGTTAGAATGATATACACTACCAAGGGTTCAGTGCTCAATTCTATGTTCCCTGCTTTCATGAGCTATCTTCTTCTTGCAAGTTATTTGTATTGTATTTTGTGATTTGAATTAGTGAAATCCAGTTCATATTTGTCTTGAGGAACTTATTTTTTTTAACCAAGTAGGTAAAAACAATTTGCATTTAGTTGCATTTAATTTAGGTTGCATTGCATTCCATCACTTTAACCTTAATTATTTACCTTGGATTTAGCATGAGGACATGCTAGTGTTTAAGTGTGGGGAGGTTGATAAACCCATATTTCGTGAGTTCTTTTGTGCTTAATTTGAGTGATTTATATAATCCTTCACCTACTTATTCACATTAATTGCATGGTTTTACTTTCCCTTCCTTATTATGTCGTATTGTGAAAAACTTGTTTCCTATGCTTTAAAAATTAATTATTTTAATTACCTTTATTTCCATTCGATGCCGTGATTAGTATGTTGAGTAGTTTTATATTTTCTAAGGCAGAATGACTTAGAGGATGGAAAAGGAAACATACAAAAATGGAAGGAGAAAGCAAAACGGAGCTTTAAGGAAACTTGTGTTCACGCGATCGCATGGAAGACGCGATCGCGTGCCAGAAGCGAAGATTCAGCGACGCGGCCGCATGACTGACGCGACCGCGCACCTTAAGCAGAACGCACATGATGCGGTCGCATGACTGACGCGACCGCGTGGCAAGAAAAAGCGACGAATGACGCGACCATGTGACCCACGCGGACGCGTGACAGAGGCCACGCACCAGAAAATTACAGAACACGCCCCAGCGAGTTCTAAACCCCTTTTTGGCCCAAATCCAAGTCCAGAAAGCATAGACCAGAGGTTATAAAGTGGGGGAATGCATCCATTCATAATCAGGCTTTTCATGATTTACTTTTCCATGATTTAGATTTAGTTTTGAGAGAGGTTCTCTCCTTTCTCTCTTAGGATTAGGATTAGGACTTCTCTTAGTTTTAGGAGTGACTCTCGATCCCAGGTTCTTTATTTTTATTTAATTTATGAACTCTTTCATGTTACATATAATTTTCTTAATTAATGTTATTTGAGGTATTTCCATTCATGATTGCTTTCTTTTATTTACATGATTACTGCTTCCCATCTGAAGTCATTTTTATTCCAGTAGTTTCAATTTTCTTTCCTTTTGGCTTTGGTTAAATAATTGGTGACTCTAGAGTTATCAAACTCAGTATTGATTGAAAATTGGATTTCTTCATTTCATTAATTCATATTCCAATAACTCTAGTCTTTCCTAAGGATTTGAGGATTCGAATTAATTCATCCACTTAACTTACCTTCATAGTTAGAGGTTAACAAAGTGGGAGAAGAACCCAATTCTCTTCATAATTGATAAGGATAACCAGGATAGGACCTCCAGTCCTTAATACCTTGCCAAGAGTTTATTTTTATTGCTATTATTTTATTTCCTCTGCTATTTACTATTGTTGCTTTTTATCTCATACTTTAAAAACCCCCAATTTACAATCTCCATAGCCAATAATAAGAACATACCTCCCTGTAATTCCTTGAGAAGACAACCCGAGGTTTAATACTCACTTATCACTTTTAAAGGGGTTTGTTACTTGTGACAACCAAAACGTTTGTACGAAGGGATTTTTGACGGTTTAGATACTATATCTACAACGCGACTGTTTTTATGACATTCTTTACTGGAAAAAATCCCGACGTCACTATCCTCTGTGGAGGGTCGTGTAGCTTTAGTTTTGAGATCGTCTTCGAGTTTCTTAAGCTTATCTTCTAATTCTCGGCGCCACCTTATCTCCCGATGTAGATTCTCTTCTTTTTTGTGTTGATGTTGGGCTTCTTTCTCAAGTTGCTTTAATCGATTTTGAAGTGCTTCTATCACCCCTGGATTTGATGAATTTTTGTCTCCATTGGTGTTCCAAGGGTTACCTAAAACTGTAGGTTGATCTCGGACGAGATCTTCTGTACTAGTCGAAGCTGTTGTGTCCGACTTGTTAATGGTGGCTGGAGCCGCCGTGTCTGACTTGTTGGACTTGGTGGTGGTGCTGATCCTTCATCCCCGGAGGGTGGGGGGTACCTGCAAGGGACTCCGATGCTTAAGTTAGCAAGGGTATTAAGCAGGTATTGAGTAGAATCAGAGTATGAGTTATACCTAGGTGCTCCAGTGTATTTATAATGGTGAGATGTGGCCTCCTGTGGATAAGATAAGTTAGTTATCTTATCTTTATCTTTATCTTATCTTTAAGTGAGGTCATCTTATCTTCAAGGGAACCGCCTTTATCTTTCTGGGCTTTGGCTGCCTTTAGATTAGGCTGTGTTCCTTCATTTTGGGCCTGCTTTGGGCTCCTTTGGCGATTTGGCCGAGCTCTTTGAGAAAAGGTCAGGCATTTGGCCGAGCTCTTTGAGAAGAGGTCGGATAGTCTGACCTGAAGAGGTCGGTCGGCTTGTCGCTAAACATCCTGGGTCGGACAGCTTGACCCAGGGTATGAACAGTGCCCCTGCTTTAGTTTCGATCTTTCCATGAGATCATGCTTTTCAGAGCTTCGATCTCTTTGGAAGTCGTGCTCAAGCATCTGTCTGGCTTGTTTCTTCATTGCTTTGCAATCTTTGTAGATTTTCTAGAGGTTTGGTAGTTCACAGTCCAACCTCTTTTGAGTGGTAGCGTAGGTTTTCTACCCTTGCCTTCTGGATCACACCTTGCTTTAAGTTTGTGTTGACAACCCTCTGCTTTGGCGAAGTTGTCCTTGCGGCTTGATATCCGGACTTTTAGTGATTTGTCCAATGACTTTTTTAGTGTTCTTTATGTAGAACCTTTTTCAGTCTCGGATGACGTTCGTAGCCCTGTTTGAGATTGTGCCTTCTTTGAGTGGAGTTGTATCCCTTTTGGCTGAGCATTTTTGAGCCTTAGGTTGTTTTCGAACCTTTATGGCTTTGTTCTTTTTTGAGATCATACTTGCACCTCTTCTTTAGCTGACCTCGACCTGTATGACTTTGCCCCTGCTTGAGTTCGGACTTTTCCGTGAGACCGTGCTTTCAGAGTTTCGATCTCTTCGGGGAAGTCGTGCTCAAGCATCTTGACTTTGGTCGATCTTTTGAATAGTTTCTCCTTGTGCGAGTCTGATATTTCCCCTTTTACTTTGTTGAGGGGACTTTTTCAGCCTTCTTCCAACTTGTTTGTCTTCGCTGTTCGGGCTTTTTAGTCATAATCCAACAACTTTTTAGGTAGTGTTCCGATGGGGAACCTCTTTATAGTTTGTTTTGGATGACTTTTTAGCTCCGTCTTTGATTTGTGCTTTTGCCTTTTAAGAAGTGTCTTTTTTCAAGACTTCGTATTTTTTAGCAAAGCATTTCTGGCCTTCCTCTGGCCGTTGCAAGATGTCTTTGTCCTTTTTTGTGGATCTTTGTAGAGTGTCGGTACTTTATTGTCCGACCTCTTTTGATCACTTCTGGTTTCGTCAACTTTCTGCTTGGTCGAGGTGGTCCTTGGGGCTAATTTGTCCGACGACTTTTTAGTGTTTTCGTAGAACACTTTTTAGTCATTCTAAACAGTTTTTGATAGCCTTGTCGTAGAGCCGTGGGTTTTTGGGTAGAGTTATGTCCGTTTTAGCGCATGTTTTTCATTGGTCCGAATTCTTCTTGTCGGTCCAAGCTGTAGCTTTCATTGGTCCGACTTCTTCGTATCGGTCCAAGCTGTAGCTTTCGTTGGTCCGACTTCTTCTTGTCGGTCCAACCTGTTGCTTTTGTTGGTCCGACTTCTTCTTGTCGGTCCAAGTTGCTATAACCCTCTTTTTTGGACCTCATCTGGGTCTCTTTCAGGGGTTACTTTTGTAGCTTTATAGTTTGGGCTTACTTCGTCATGTCAGACCCTGTCGAGTTGCTTGGTAATCCTCTTTCTTGGACCTTGTTTAGGTCTCTTTTAGGGATTATCTTTGTAGCTTTATATTTTGGGCCGACTTCGTCATGTCGGGCCCTGTCGAGTTATTTGGTAATCCTCATTCATGGACTTTGTTCAAGTCTCTTTCAGGGATTACCTTTGTAACTTTTTGTAGGAGTCCGACTTCATCATGTCGGTCTCTTCTGAGTTATGTCTGTAATCCTCTTTCTTGGACCTTTGTCAAGTCTCTTTCAGGGATTACTTTGATAACTTTTTAGTGGTAGGAGTCCGACTTGGTTATGTCGGTCTCCTTTAAGTTATTTTTTGTAGTCCTCTTTCTTGGATCTTTGTCAGATCTCTTTCAGGGACTACTTGTATAACTTTTCAGTGGTAGGAGTCCGACTTGGTTATGTCGGTCTCCTTTAAGTTATTTTTTATAGTCCTCTTTCTTGGATCTTTGTCAGATCTTTTTCAGGGACTACTTGTATAACTTTTTGTTTTGGGATGACTTTGTTATGTCAGGCCCTTCTAAGTTAAAGTAATCCTCTTTAATAGGGTTGGCCAGACCTCTTTTCAGGGTTTACTTATAACTTGGGTTGACTTGGTTCGACTTCTTAACGTTCGACCAGTCCTTAAGTTATTATTTTAGCGATCCATAAGACCTCGTCAGGTTCTTTTTTAGATCACTTTTGATAACTTCTTACATTATTCTGTGTTCATTTTTGCCAATTTGTAGAAAGTGGTTGTCATCTCTAGATCGTCCTTTGGGTGAATCGCATTTTCACCTTTATCGGACGGTTGTCTTTATCGTGATCGTGTAGTGAAATTGTTTTTCACTTTCTGCCGATCTGTTGCTTTATAATCGGGCGATGAACTCTGCTTTCACTTTTTTGCCGACCTTGTCAAAATCGGGTGATGAATTCTGGTTTCATCTTTGCCGACTTTTATCATGATCGGGCGGTGAATTTGGTTTTCACCCCGCCGACCTTGTCGTGATCCGGCAGTGAAATTTGCATTTCAGATTAATGCGTCTTGGTATAGCAGTGAATTTTGTTTTCACTTTGTCGAAATCAAATGATGAATTCGATTTTCATCGTGGTTGGGCGGTGAAGTTGGTTTTCACCTTGTCGACTTGTCGCTTTGTAATCGGACAATGAGTTTGGTTTTCAACTTGCCGACTTTGTCGTAATCGGGCGGTGATTTTGGTGTTTCACCTTGCCGACCTGCCGTAGTCGGGCATCTTGGTAGGAAACTTTTTAGGGAATCTGCAATCTTTTAAACAATAATATAAAGATAAGAGTGTGTACATGTTAGTACTTACCTTTCTAGGTTGGGCAATCTTTTTGGATCTTGGCCTGGTGCCCTTTTTAGATTGCAGGCATGCCATGACCTTGGTAGCTCTTGCCCTTCGAGTTCGGATAGTCTGTAGCAACCTTTCCCCAGTTCTTCTAAACAACTTGGTATGGTCCTTTCCAGTTGGCTGCTAGCTTTCCTTCTCCAGGTTGAGTTGTTCCGATATCATTTCGGATTAGGATGAGGTTGTTGTTGGCAAAGCCTCGCTGTACTACCTTCTGATTGTATCTTGAGGCCATTCGACGTTTTAACGCCTCTTCCTTGATCGGAGCTCTCTCTCGGACTCTTGGAAGTAGGTCGAGTTCTTTCCTTTGGATTTGGGAGTTGACCTCTTCATTGTAGAAGATCATTCTGGGGGATCCTTCTTTGATCTCTATTGGGATCATTGCCTCCATTCCGTAAATCAATTGGAAGGGTGATTCCCCCGTGGTGAGGTGTGGAGTTGTCCGATATGCCCATAGGACTTATGGGAGCTCTTCAGCCCAAGCTCTCCGTTTTAACCTAGCTAGTATGACTTTGTTGGCAACTTCTGCTTGTCCATTGGCTTGTGGGTGTTCTACGGATGTGAATTGGTGCTTGTAATAATGTTTCTGTACAAGAATTTCTGACTTCTTTGAGCAGTGGCATTAGCTAGGGGCTCTGCCTCAATCTATTTTATGAACACCCCTACAATGAGGAACTTGACTTGTCCCAATCCTTGGGAAAATAGTCCGAGGAGGTCGAGTCCCCTCTTTGCGAACGGCCAAAGTGATGTTACATTGATGAGTTCCTCTGGTGGGGCAATGTGGAAGTTGGCATGCTTTTTAATGTAAAGCTTTGACTTTGTATTTGGGTTTTTGCTCCGTTTGTTGCCTCCAAAGGGTGCCCCTGGACCTTCGTGTGAGTCCTGGGGTTTCCCTTTTACTGTTGTAACTGACACCTGATATTTTGCTGTTATTGTTCGAGTTGTTGCCCGAGTTGTTTGGTAGTAACCCCATAGTTGACCTATGTCTTTGAGATGTATACTAAGATCCTGGACGGCATGTCTAATTGGCTGGATTCCATAGTTTTTTAATGCGTGTTACTGTGGCTGACCCTGAGTACATCCCTGAGATTGACTTGTTGTGGTCTTGTGATGTAGCCTGGATGAGGCTTCTGTTATTTCCCCCTAGTTTGGTGTTGGCTAGTTTTGAAAATGCATCAGCTCGGGCGTTCTGCTCCCGTGGTATGTGTCGGACCTCATATCCCCGAATTGTCCGAGCTGTTGGTGCTGGCTGGTTTTGAAAGTGCATTAGCTCGGGCATTCTATGTTTCTATGTGTCGGACTTCATTTTCCCCGATTTGTCCGAGCTGTTTTCTATTTTTGTCCAGGGTCCCCCGAATTGTCCAAGATGTTTTCTGGTTTTGTCCAGGGTCCCCCGAATTATCCGAGCTGTCCTCTGTAGGATTCTTCCGCTAAGTTTGTTTTCTGTAGGATGTCTTTTTATGGGCTGGTTGGTCCGAACTCTGATAGTGTGAGCTTGAAAGTATGGGTAGAGTCATCGAGAGGTGAGTATGAGGGTGTAGGCAAACGTTTTCTATCTGTTGATGGTTTAGTTCGGTCCCTTGTAGAGCTTTGCTGATGAAGTAGACGGGTTGTTGCCCACTTTCATCTTGACTAGTGCTGAGGCTATTGCCTGACTTCCCACTGCGAGGTGTAATGAGTTCTTCACTTTCCCGTGGCCTGGAAAGAATGGGTGATTGCCCCAAGAATTTTGAAATCTCGGAAGGCTTGTTCGTACTCCGTTGTCCTTTACAACTCGTCCGACCTTTTTGGTGTGAGGTGGACATTCAACTCGTTCGACCTCTTTGGTGTGAGGTAGATGTTTAACTCGTCCGACCTCTTTGGTGTGAGGTAGACTTTCAACTCGTCCGACCTCTTTGGTGTGAGGTGGACCTTCAATTCGCCTGATATCTTCGGTTTGAGGTGGACCTTCAACTTGTCCGACCTCTTTGGTGTGAGGTGGACCCTAAACTCGCCCGATATCTTTGGTGTGAGGTGGACCTTAAACTCGTGTCCGACCTCTTTGGTGTGAGGTGGACCTTAACTCGCCCGACCTCTTCGGTGTGAGGTGGACCTTCAACCTGTTCGACCTCTTTGGTGTGAGGTGGACCTTAACTTGCCCGACCTCTACGGTGTGAGGTTGAGCTTCGACTTGTCCGACCTCTTTGGTTTTGGATTAGGTGAGGTGGTGGGATCTTCTCAATATTGCATATTTCTCGGTAGACATCCACAAGAGACACCCAAAAGGGTGTAATTGTGGTATTTTCTAGGCTTCTCTCCATGTTGATCTTTCTTTTTTCTTGGACTCTTTATCCTTATCCCGAGAGGAGTAGGAATGTTTTGTTTTTGAGATCTCTCCTAGTCGAGAGTTTTCCTCCATGTTGATGTACTTCTCTGCTCGTTCTTGTACCTCGTTTAGAGATGTTTGGGTGCTTCTTGGATATTGAGTGGCTAAAAGGTCCTTCTCGTAGACCATTGATGAGACCCCTAATAGCTGCTTCTGTTGGCAGCCTTTGTATGTCCAGACATGTTTTGTTGAATCTTTCCATGTAGTTGCGAAGGCTCTCTCGATCTCCTTGCTTGATCCCTAATAGGCTTGATGCGTGTTTGGCTTTGTCCTTCTGGATGGAGAATAACGGATTGCATCTGAGGCCTCCGTGGGATACATCCTACTTCTGAAATTGCTAAGATGATAGCTTGGATCTGATGTGCCGTCGTACGGAGTCATGTTGGGAGCTTTGAAGTCCTTTGGGACCTTTAGCTTTCATGATCTCTTTGGTGAATGGGTCTTGATCTTTGTGGGGGCTATCTTCGTGACTGGATCAAGCCGTCTCGGTTTTGAGATCAGCTTCGAGTTTTAAGAGCTTATCTTTTAACTCTCGGCGTCGCCTAGTTTCCCTTCGGAGGTCCTTCTTGGCTTCCCGTTGATGCTCGTCTTCTTTTTCGAGTTGTTGGAGGCGGTTTTTTTGAGCTTGTAGTGCTTCCATGATTTCTGTGTTTGCAGGTTACATATCTCCCCCGTTTTGGGGTGTGCTTTTGGGGGTGGCATCCGCGTTTTTATGCGGCGTTCTATCCTCTAGATCTGAGTTGTGGTCATTGTCATGGTCGTCCGCCATGGTGATGGAATGACTTCTAGGTTCCCCGGCAATGGCGCCAATGTTCCGAGGGTTACCTGAAACTGTAGGTTGATCTCAGACGAGATCTTCTGTACTGGTCAGAGCTGTTGTGTCCGACTTGTTAATGGTGGCTGGAGCCGCCGTGTCTAACTTGTTGGACTTGGTGGTGGTGCTGATCCTTCATCCCCGGAGGGTGGGGGTACCTGCAAGGGACTCCGATGCTTAAGTTAGCAAGGGTATTAAGCAGGTATTGAGTAGAATCAGAGTATGAGTTATACCTGGGTGCTCCAGTGTATTTATAATGGTGAGATGTGGCCTCCTGTGGATAAGATAAGTTAGTTATCTTATCTTATCTTTATCTTATCTTTAAGTGAGGTCATCTTATCTTCAAGGGAACCGCCTTTATCTTTCTGGGCTTTGGCTGCCTTTAGATTGGGCTGTGCTCCTTTGTTTTGGGCCTGCTTTGGGCTCCTTTGGTGATTTAGCCGAGCTCTTTGAGAAGAGGTCGGGCATTTGGCCGAGCTCTTTGAGAAGAGGTCGGATAGTCTGACCTGAAGAGGTCGGTCGGCTTGTCGCTAAACATCCTGGGTCGGACAGCTTGACCCAGGGTATGAACAATTGGGTTCCGGAGTATCTTTAAGTATAGGATCTGTGTTCTTGTGCGGCGTTCTATCCTCCAAACCTGAGTCGTGGTCATTGTCATTGTTGTCCGCCATGGTGTTGGGATGACTTCCAGCTTCCCCGGCAACGGCGCCAATGTTCCGGGGATTTACCTGAAACTGTAGGTTGATCTTGGTTGAGATCTGCTGTGTTGGTTGGAGCCAATGTGTCCGGTAGGTGTATAGCTGCCGGAGCTGGTGTGTCCGACTTGTGGGACTGAAAGTGCTGCTGATCCTTCGTCCCCAGAGGGTGGGGGTACCTGCAAGGGACTCCGATGCTTAAGTTAGCAAGGGTATTGAACAGGCATTGAGTAGAATCAGAGTATGAGTTATACCTGGGTGCTCCAGTGTATTTATAATGGTGAGATGTGGCCTTCTGTGGATAAGATAAGTTAGTTATCTTTATCTTATCTTTATCTTATCTTTAAGTGATGTTATCTTATCTTCAAGGGAACCTCCCTTCTCTCTGTAGGCTTGGGCCGCCTTAGGATTTGGGGGTGTTCCTCTATTTGGGCCCTTCGCTGGGCTTTCCTGGGGACTTGACCGAGCTCTTTGGGAAGAGGTCGTGTTGTCCTGACCTGAAGAGGTCGGTCGCTTTGTCTGTCGAACATCCCGGGTCGGACACCTCGACCCAGGGTATGAACACCCACCTATATCACTTTCAAATTCAAACACTTTTCCCTCCCAAACCCAACCCTAATGACCGTAACCCAACCCTCCCCTCACCCCTTTATAAATCCCTCACTACTCCTTCATATTCACACAACACAAACACCTTTCCACCATCTTGGCCAAATTCACTTCTCCCTCCATCTCCTCCATTTTTCTTCTTCTTCCCCTTTTTTCTTTCTTCTTTTGCTTGAGGACGAGCAATCCTTTTTAAGTTCGGTGTGGTAGAAGCAATGCTTTTTATTTTTTCATAACCATTTATGGCACCTAGGCCAGAGAAACCTCTAGAAAGAGGAAAGGGAAGGCAAAAGCTTCCACTTTCGAGTCATGGGAGATGGAGAGATTCATCTCAAAGGTCCATCAAGACCACTTCTATGAAGTTGTGGCCAAGAAGAAGGTGATCCCTGAGGTCCCTTTCATGCTCAAGAAAAATGAGTATCCGGAGATCCGACATGAAATCCGAAGAAGAGGCTGGGAAGTTCTTACTAACCCCATTCAACAAGTCGGAATCTTAATGGTTCAAGAGTTCTATGCCAATACATGGATCACTAGGAACCATGATCAAAGTATGAACCCGAATCCAAAGAATTGGCTTACAATGGTTCGGGGGAAATACTTAGATTTCAGTACGAAAAATGTAAGGTTGGTGTTCCACTTGTCAATAATGCAAGAAAATGCACGCCCCTACACTAGAAGGGTCAACTTTGATCAAAGGTTGGACCAAGTCCTCATGGACATATGTGTGGAAGGAGCTCAATGGAAAAGAAACTCAAGAGGCAATCCGGTTCAATTGAGAAGACCGGACCTTAAGCTTGTGGCTAGAGGATGGTTGGAGTTCATCCAACGCTCCATCATTCCTACTAGCAACCGATCTGAAGTGATTGTGGATCGGGCCATCATGATCCATAGTATCATGATTGGGGAGGAAGTGGAAGTTCATGAGATCATACCTCTAAAACTCTACAAGGTGGCTGATAAGTCATCCACCTTGGCAAGGTTAGCCTTTCCTCATCTCATTTGTCATCTATGCAATTTGGCTGGGATTCACATAGAAGGAGACATCCTCATTGAAGAGGACAAACCCATCACTAAGAAGAGGATGGAGCAAACAATAGAGTCCATTCATGGACCTCAACAAGAGCATGAGGAAGATCCTCATCAAGAATTCCCTGATATGCCTCAACGGATGCAATTTCCTCCACACAACTATTGGGAACAACTCAACACCTCCTTGGAAAGCTTAAGTTACAACATGGACCAACTAAGGGTGGAGCACCAAGAGCACTCCATCATTCTCCATGAGATTAGAGAAGATCAAAGAGCTATGAGGGAGGAGCAACAAAGGCAAGGAAGAGACATAGAGGAGCTTAGGCGTTCCATTGGTTCCTCGAGAGGAAGACGCCACCCACACTAAGGTGGACTCATTCCTTAATCTTCTTGTCTATTTATTTTTCTGTTTTCGCTTTTTATGCTTATTGTGTCTTCATTACATGATTATTAGTGTCTAGTGTCTATGTCTTAAAGCTATGAATAATTCCATGAATCCTTCACCTCTTTTAAATGAAAAATGTGCTTAATTACAAAAGAACAAGAAGTACTTGGATTTCAAATTTTATCTTGAAATTAGTTTAATTATTTTGATGTGGTGGCAATACTTTTTGTTTTCTGAATGAATGCTTGAACAGTGCATATTTTTTATAGTGAAGTTTATGAATGTTAAAAATGTTGGCTCTTGAAAGAATAATGAACAAAGAGAAATGTTATTGATAATCTGAAAAATCATGAAATTGATTCTTGAAGCAAGAAAAAGTAGTGAAAAAAATGACAGAAAAAAGAGAAAGAAAGAAAAAGAAAAAGCAAGCAGAAAAAGCCAATAGCCCTTAAAACCAAAAGACAAGGGTAAAGAGGATCCAAGGCTTTGAGCATTAATGGATAGGAGGGCCCAAGGAAATAAAATCCAGGCCTAAGCGGCTAAATCAAGCTGTCCCTAACCATGTGCTTGTGTCACGAAGGTCCAAGTGAAAAGCATGAGACTGAGTGGTTAAAGTCGTGATCCAAAGCAAAAAGAGTATGCTTAAGAACTCTAGACACCTCTAATTGGGGACTTTAGCAAAGCTGAGTCACAATCTGAAAAGGTTCACCCAGTTATGTGTCTGTGGCATTTATGTATCCGGTGGTAATACAGGAAAACAAAGTGCTTAGGGCCACGGCCAAGACTCATAAATTAGCTGTGTTCACGAATTAACATACTGAACTAGGAGAATCAATAACACTATCTGAAATTCTGAGTTCCTATAGATGCCAATCATTCTGAATTTCAAAGGATAAAGTGAGATGCCAAAACTGTTTAGAAGCAAAAAGCTATTAGCCATGCTCATCTAATTGGGACTAAGTTTTATTGATATTGTGAGATTCATTCTATATTCTCTTCTTTTTTTCTGTTTTGTTTATGCGCTTTTTGGCATTGCTTTTACATAGTTTTTAGTATGATTTAGTTAGTTTTTAGTATATTTTTATTAGTTTTATGCAAAATTCATATTTCTGGACTTTACTATGAGTTTGTGTGTTTTTCTATGATTTCAAGTATTTTTTGGCTGAAATTGAGGGACCTAAGCAAAAATCTGATTCAGAGGCTGACAAAGGACTGCTGATACTATTGGATTCTGACCTCCCTGCACTTGAAATATACTTTTTGGAGCTAAAGAAGTCCAAATGGCGCGCTCTCAATTGCGTTCGAAAGTAGACATCCAGGGCTTTCCAGCAATATATAATAGTCCATACTTTGCTCGAGTTTAGACGATGCAAACTGGCGTTTAACGCCAACTTTCTACCCTATCCTGGCATTAAACGCCAGAAACAAGTTACAAACTGGCGTTCAACTCCAAGGAAGACCTCTGCACGTGAAAGCTTCAATGCTCAGTCCAAGCACACACCAAGTGGGCCCGGATGTGGATTTCTGCATCATTTACTCGTTTCTGTACCCCTAGTAACTAGTCTAGTATAAATAGGACTTTTTACTATTGTATTTTCATCTTGGTATCTATCTTTGATCAGTTTATGTGATCTTAGACTTTAGGGGCTGGCCTCACGGCCATGCTTGGATCTTTATCACTTATGTATTTTCAACGGTAGAGTTTCTACACACCATAGATTAAGGGTGTGGAGCTCTGCTGTTCCTCGAGTATTAATGCAATTACTACTGTTTTCTATTCAATTCACGCTTATTCTTATTCTAAGATATTCATTCGCACTTCAACCTGATGAATGTGATGATCCGTGACACTCATCGCTATTCTCACTTATGAACGCGTGCCTGACAAGCACTTCCGTTCTACCTGCGAAAGCTTGAGTGTGTATCTCTTGGATTCCTGGTCCATGCATTTGATTGCCTTTCCTGACAACAGAGCCTTCAATTCCTTGAGATCAGAGTCTTCGTAGTATTAGCTAGAATCCATTGGCAGCATTCTTGAGATCCGGAAAGTCTAAACCTTCTCTGTGGTATTACGAGTAGGATCTGGGATGGGATGACTGTGACGAGCTTCAAACTCGCGACTGTAGGGCGTGGTGACAGATGCAAAAGGATAGTAAATCCTATTCCTACACGATCGAGATCCAACAGCTGATTAGCCATGCGGAAAATCGTAGAGGACCATTTTCACTGAGAGGACGGGAAGTAGCCATTGACAACGGTGACACCCAACATACAGCTTGCCATGGAAAGGAGTATGAAGGATTGGATGAAGGCAGTAGGAAAGTAGATATTCAAGAGGGATAAAGCATCTCTATACACTTATCTGAAATTCCTACCAATGATTTACATAAGTATCTCTATCTTTATTTTACGTTTTATTTATCTTTTAATTATTAAAACTCCATAACCACTTGAATCCGCCTAACTGAGATTTACAAGGTGACCATAGCTTGCTTCAAGCTGACAATCTCCGTGGGATCGACCCTTACTCACGTAAGGTTTATTACTTGGACGACCCAGTGCACTTGCTGGTTAGTTGTGCGAAGTTGTGCAAAAGAGTGATATTACAATTATGCGTACCAAGTTGTTGGCGCCATTGAGATCATAATTTCGTGCACCACTTGTATTCATTATGGAGCTTCCAATAATGCTAAAATCTCCACAATTCCCAATTGATTGCACAAAGCTTGGATGTAGTGTCCAACAAGCTATGAGCTCCCAACAAGAAGAACAAAAAGCAAACCAGAAAAACATATTCACAATAGCAAACAAAAAGCAAGCTATTCACATATTAAGACATTTACAAAAACCAAAAACAAGCAAGCAACATATGTATAATCAACCAAAAACAAGCTATTTACAATATTCACATTTGCACAGTAGCCAAAAACATACACCATTGCAATTCTCCGGCAACGGCGCCAAATTTGATAACGAGAATTATCGACGGTTTAGAATCGATCGAAACAAGAATCAATTTGTTAGTAGCATAGTCCAAGCCAACAATGAATCCTCATAATCAAATCTTAATTCAAGGGATGTCACAATCCAAAACAAATATAAACCGGGAGTTTTATATCATGGGTCGTTTCCCCTAGGAGTTGCAATTAAGTGTCTCTTATTGGCTATAGGGAAAATGTGGGTTGGATGATAGTAAGAGAGAGCAAGTAATGGAAATAGCAAGAAATCATTCAACCATGCAAGGAATTAAAAAGGAAAGCAATTAAAGGCAATGAAAATGGAATTTAAATACTAAAAAGAGCCCTTGGTGAGAATTGAGGAATTTAGGATTCCTATCTTAGTTATGGACCACAAACATGGCAATTGTGTCAAATTTATCCCAATTAGTCAATCCTACTTGAGAATTTGTCAAAAGGGCATAATTGATTCCAATCCCTAAGTCCTAGTCAACACTAATGGGTCACTTAGAGTCAAGGGAAATCAAACCAATTAACAATCCTCACACAATGCGGAATGGACATCCACAACTCAATTTCACCGAAACACCCAATTTCTCAACTAAGAGTTTGAAAAGCTAAACATGCAAGAAGCTAAAAGTCAAAGCAAGGAAAATTAAAGTGCAAGAAATCTCTTGGCAAGTAATTGAGAGCCATGGTTACCTATCCTAGCCATTGACCACAAACGCATGATGATTTTGAAGAGTTAATCCTACTTAGTCAACTCTACATCGAGGATAAGTCAAGCAGGCATAGTTGATTTCAATCCATAAGTCCTATATCAACACTTAGGGTCACATAGAGTCAATGGAGACCAAATCAACTAACTACTGTAATGTATCAAACAAAAATGGACATCAATGACTCAAGGGTCACCAAAGTCATCAATTTCAAGCCAGGAGTAGGGGAAAACTAAGCAAAAACTGAGCCAAGCATTTTATCAAATACTTGGTGTGCATGAAAATAAAATAATATTAAATTGCATTAAAAATAATATCTAACTACCAAAAGCAAGAAATTCATAATAACAACTAAAGAAAGCAAGAATTAACATGAAAACATAAAATTGCATTAAATGAAATTAAATTCAACAAGAGTGTTTGATAGCGCGAAATTGTGATCAATACTTTTCACAAATCAAATAATCCCCGGTAATGAATCCAAAAACTTGGTGTTCAATACCATGGCATAAACACAACTTCGCACAACTAACCAGCAAGTGTACTGGGTCGTCCAAGTAATAAACCTTACGCGAGTAAGGGTCGATCCCACAGAGATTGTTAGTATGAAGCAAGCTATGGTCACCTTGTAAATCTTAGTCAGGCAAACTCAAATGGGTATGGTGATAAACGCATATAACAATAAGATAAAGATAGAGATACTTATGTAATTCATTGGTAGGAATTTCAGATAAGAGTATGAAGATGCTGGTCCCTTCCGTCTCTCTGCTTTCCTACTGTCTTCATTCAATCCTTCTTACTCCTTTCCATGGCAAGCTCAAGCAAGGGTTTCACCGTTGTCAGTGGCTACCTCCCATCCTCTCAGTGGAAATGTTCAACGCACCCTGTCACGGCACGGCTATCCATCTGTCGGTTCTCGATCAGGCCGGAATAGAATCCAGTGATTCTTTTGCGTCTGTCACTAACGCCCCGCCCTCAGGAGTTTGAAGCACGTCACAGTCATTCAATCATTGAATCCTACTCAGAATACCACAGACAAGGTTAGACCTTCCGGATTCTCTTGAATGCCGCCATCAGTTCTAGCCTATACAACGAAGACTCTGATCTCACGGAATGGCTGGCTCGGTTGTCAGGCGAGCGCTCGGTTGTCAGGTGATCAACCATGCATCGTGTATCAGGAATCCAAGAGATATTCACCCAATCTAAGGTAGAACGGAGGTGGTTGTCAGTCACACGTTCATAGGTGAGAATGATGATGAGTGACACGAATCATCACATTCATCAAGTTGAAGAACAAGTGATATCTTAGAACAAGAACAAGCGGAATTGAATAGAAGAACAATAGTAATTGCATTAATACTCGAGGTACAGCAGAGCTCCACACCTTAATCTATGGTGTGTAGAAACTCCACCGTTGAAAATACATAAGTGATAGTGTGATCATTGGTTTCGGCCCCAGAGAGGGAACCAGAAGAACCAAGATCTGATCTAGGAACTAGATGTCCAAAGATGAAAATACAAAAGTAAAAGGTCCTACTTATAGAAAACTAGTAGCCTAGGGTTTACAGAGATGAGTAAATGACATAAAAACCCACTTCCGGGCCCACTTGGTGTGTGCTTGGGCTGAGCAATGAAACATTTTCGTGTAGAGACTCCTCTTGGAGTTAAACGCCAGCTTTAGTGCCAGTTTGGGCGTTTAACTCCCATTTTGGTGCCAGTTCCGGCGTTTAACGCTGGAATTCCTGAGGGTGACTTTGAACGCCGGTTTGGGCCATCAAATCTTGGGCAAAGTATGGACTATCATATATTGCTGGAAAGCCCAGGATGTCTACTTTCCAACGCTGTTGAGAGCGCGCCAATTGGGCTTCTGTAGCTCCAGAAAATCCACTTCGAGTGCAGGGAGGTCAGAATCCAACAGCATCTGCAGTCCTTTTTAGTCTCTGAATCAGATTTTTGCTCAGGTCCCTCAATTTCAGCCAGAAAATACCTGAAATCACAGAAAAACACACAAACTCATAGTAAAGTCCAGAAAAGTGAATTTTAACTAAAAACTAATAAAAATATACTAAAAACTAACTAGATCATACTAAAAACATACTAAAAACAATGCCAAAAAGCGTACAAATTATCCGCTCATCACAACACCAAACTTAAATTGTTGCTTGTCCTCAAGCAACTGAATATCAAATAAGATAAAAAAAAAGAGAATATGCAATGAATTCCAAAAACATCTATGAAGATCAGTATTAATTAGATGAGCGGGGCTTTTAGCTTTTTGCCTCTGAATAGTTTTGGCATCTCACTCTATCCTTTGAAATTCAGAATGATTGGCTTCTTTAGGAACTTAGAATCCAGATAGTGTTATTGATTCTCCTAGTAAAGTATGATGATTCTTGAACATAGCTACTTATTGAGTCTTGGCCGTGGCCCAAAGCACTCTGTCTTCCAGTATTACCACCGGATACATACATGCCACAGACACATAATTGGGTGAACCTTTTCAGATTATGACTTAGCTTTGCTAGAGTCCCCAATTAGAGGTGTCCAGGGTTCTTAAGCACACTCTTTTTGCCTTGGATCACAACTTTATTTCTTTCTTTTCTCTATTTTTTTTCGAATTTTTTTTCTCTTTTTTTCTCTTTTTTTTTTTCACTGCTTTTTCTTGCTTCAAGAATCATTTTAATGATTTTTCAGATCCTCAGTAACATGTCTCCTTTTTCATCATTCTTTCAAGAGCCAACATTCATGAACCACAAATTCAAAAGACATATACACTGTTTAAGCATACATTCAGAAAACAAAAATATTGCCACCACATCAAAATAATTAAACTGTTATAAAATTCAAAATTCATGCAATTCTTATCTTTTTCAATTAAGCACGTTTTTTATTCAAGAAAGGTGATGGATTCATAGGACATTCATAACTTTAAGGCATAGACACTAAGACACTAATGATCACAAGACACAAACATAGATAAACATAAGCACTAAAATTCGAAAAAACAGAAAATAAAGAACAAGGAAATTAAAGAACGGGTCCACCTTAGTGATGGCGGCTCTTTCTTCCTCTTGAAGATCCTATGGAGTGCTTGAGCTCCTCAATGTCTCTTCCTTGTCTTTGTTGCTCCTCTCTCATGATTCTTTGATCTTCTCTAATTTCATGGAGGATGATGGAGTGTTCTTGATGCTCCACCCTTAGTTGTCCCATGTTGGAACTCAATTCTCCTAGGGAGGTGTTTAGTTGCTCCCAATAGTTTTGTGGAGGAAAGTGCATCCCTTGAGGTATCTCAGGGATCTCATGATGAGTGGGGTCTCTTGTGTGCTCCATCCTCTTCTTAGTGATGGGCTTGTCCTCATCAATAGGGATGTCTCCCTCTATGTCAACTCCAACCGAATAACAGAGGTGACAAATGAGATGAGGAAAGGCTTACCTTGCCAAGGTAGAAGACTTGTCCGCCACCTTATAAAGTTCTTGAGATATAACCTCATGAACTTCTATTTCTTCTCCAATCATGATGCTATGAATCATGATAGCCCGGTCTATGGTAACTTCGGACCGGTTGCTAGTGGGAATGATTGAGCGTTGAATGAACTCCAACCATCCCCTAGCCACAGGTTTGAGGTCATGCCTTCTCAATTGAACCGGCTTCCCTCTTGAATCTCTCTTCCATTGGGCGCCCTCTTCACAAATAACTGTGAGGATTTGGTCCAACCTTTGATCAAAGTTGACCCTTCTAGTGTAAGGATGTTCATCTCCTTGCATCATGGGCAAATTGAATGCCAACCTTACACTTTCCGGACTAAAATCCAAGTATTTCCCCCGAACCATAGTAAGCCAATTCTTTGGATCCGGGTTCACACTTTGATCATGGTTCTTGGTGATCCATGCATTGGCATAGAACTCTTGAACCATTAAGATTCCGACTTGTTGAATGGGGTTGGTAAGAACTTCCTAACCTCTTCTTCGGATCACATGTCGGATCTCCGGATATTCACTCTTTTTGAGTGAAAAAGGGACCTCGGGGATCACCTTCTTCAAGGCCACAACTTCATAGAAGTGGTCTTGATGCACCCTTGAGATGAATCTCTCCATCTCCCATGACTCGGAGGTGGAAGCTTTTGCCTTCCCTTTCCTCTTTCTAGAGGTTTCTCCGGCCTTGGATGCCATAAATGGTTATGGAAAAACAAAAAGCAATGCTTTTACCACACCAAACTTAAAAGGTTTGCTCGTCCTCGAGAAAAAGAAGAAAGAAGAGAGTAGAAGAAGAAGAAATGAGGAAGAAGGGAATGTCTTTGTATTCGGCCAAAGGGGAAGAAGTAGTGTTTAGGTTGTGTGAAAATGAAGGAGTGAAGATGGGTTTATATAGGAGAGGGGGAAGTGTAGGGTTCGGTCAATTGAGGGTGGGTTTGGGTGGGGAAGTGGTTTGAATTTGAATGGTGAGGTAGGTGGGGTTTTATGAAGGATGGATGTGAGTGGTGAAGAGAAAGATGGGATTTGATAGGTGAAGGGTTTTTGGGGAAGAGGTGTTGAGGTGATTAGTGAATGGGTGAAGAAGAAGAGAGAGAGTGGTGGGGTAGGTGGGGATCCTATGGGGTCCACAGATCCTGAGGTGTCAAGGAAAAGTCATCCCTGCACCAAATGGCATGCAAAAATGCGTTTTTAGCCATTTCTAGCGTTAAACGCCGGGCTGGTGCCCATTTCTGGTGTTTAACGCCAGCTTCTTGCCCTTTTCTGGCGTTTAACGCCAGTCTGGTGCCCCTTTCTGGCATTAAACGCCCAGAATGGTGCCAGACTGGGCGTTAAACGCCCAACAGCTAGCCTCACTGGCGTTTAAACGCCAGCACGCTCTCCTCCAGGGTGTGCTGTTTTTCTTTCTGCTTTTCATTCTATTTTTGCTTTTTTTTCATTGATTTTGTGACTTCTCATGATCATCAACCTACAAAAAAAATAAAATAACAAAAAAAATAGATAAAATATAACATTGGGTTGCCTCCCAACAAGCGCTTCTTTAATGTCAGTAGCTTGACAGAGGACTCTCATGGAGCCTCAGAAATGCTCAGAGCCATGTTGGAACCTCCCAACACCAAACTTAGAGTTTGAATGTGGGGGTTCAACACCAAACTTAGAGTTTGGTTGTGGCCTCCCAACACCAAACTTAGAGTTTGACTGTGGGGGCTCTGTTTGGCTCTGTTTTGAGAGAAGCTCTTCATGCTTCCTCTCCATGGTGACAGAGGGATATCCTTGAGCCTCAAACACAAAGGATTCTTCATTCACTTGAATGATCAACTCTCCTCTATCAACATCAATCACAGCCTTTGCTGTGGCTAGGAAGGGTCTACCAAGGATGATGGATTCATCCATGCACTTCCCAGTCTCTAGGACTATGAAATCAGTAGGGATGTAATGGTCTTCAACTTTTACCAGAACATCCTCTACAAGTCCATAGGCTTGTTTTCTTGAATTGTCTGCCATCTCTAATGAGATTTTTGCAGCTTGCACCTCAAAGATCCCTAACTTCTCCATTACAGAGAGAGGCATGAGGTTTACACTTGACCCTAAGTCACACAAGGCCTTCTTGAAGGTCATGGTGCCTATGGTACAAGGTATTGAAAACTTCCCAGGATCCTTTCTCTTTTGAGGCAGTTTCTGCCTAGACAAGTCATCTAGTTCTTTGGTGAGCAAAGGGGCTTCATCCTCCCAAGTCTCATTTCCAAATAACTTGTCATTTAGCTTCATGATTGCTCCAAGGTATTTAGCAACTTGCTCTTCAGTGACATACTCATCCTCTTCAGAGGAAGAATACTCATCAGAGCTCATGAATGGCAGAAGTAAGTCCAATGGAATCTCTATGGTCTCATTTTGAGCCTCAGATTCCCATGGTTCCTCATTTGGGAACTCATTGGAGGCCAGTGGACGTCCATTGAGGTCTTCCTCAGTGGCGTTCACTGCCTCTCCTTCCTCCCAAAATTCGGCCATGTTGATGGCCTTGCACTCTCCTTTTGATTTTCTTCTGTATTGCTTGGAAGAGTACTAGGAGGGAGTTCAGTAATTTTCTTGCTCAGCTGACCCACTTGTCCCTCCAAATTTCTAATGGAGGACCTTGTTTCAGTCATGAAACTTTGAGTGGTTTTGATTAGATCAGAGACCATGGTTGCTAAGTCAGAGGTATTCTGCTTAGAACTCTCTATCTGTTGCTGAGAAGATGATGGGAAAGGCTTGCTATTGCTAAACATGTTTCTTCCACCATTATTGTTGTTGAAACCTTGTTGAGGTCTCTGTTGATCCTTCCATGAGAAATTTGGATGATTTCTCCATGAAGGATTATAGGTGTTTCCATAGGATTCTCCCATGTAATTCACCTCTTCCATTGAAGGGTTCTCAGGATCATAAGCTTCTTCCTCAGATGAAGCCTCCTTAGTACTGCTTGGTGCATTTTGCATTCCAGACAGACTTTGAGAAATCATATTGACTTGTTGGGTCAATATTTTGTTCTGAGCCAATATGGCATTCAGAGTGTCAATCTCAAGAACTCCTTTCTTCTGACTAGTCCCATTGTTCACAGGATTTCTTTCAGAAGTGTACATGAATTGGTTATTTGCAACCATTTCAATCAGCTCTTGAGCTTCTGTAGGCGTCTTCTTCAGATGAAGAGAGCCTCCAGCAGAGCTATCCAAAGACATCTTGGATAGTTCAGAGAGACCATCATAGAAAATACCTATGATGCTCCATTCAGAAAGCATGTCAGAGGGACACTTTCTGATTAATTGTTTGTATCTTTCCCAAGCTTCATAGAGGGATTCTCCTTCCTTCTGTCTGAAGGTTTGGACTTCCACTCTAAGCTTACTCAATTTTTGAGGTGGAAAGAACGTTGCCAAGAAGGCATTGACTAGCTTTTCCCAAGAGTCCAGGCTTTCTTTAGGTTGTGAGTTCAAGCATGTCCTAGCTCTGTCTCTTACAGCAAAAGGGAATAGCATAAGCCTGTAGACCTCAGGGTCAACCCCATTAGTCTTGACAGTGTCACAGATTTGCAAGAATTCAGCTAAAAACTGATGAGGATCTTCCAATGGAAGTCCATGGAACTTGCAATTCTGTTGCATTAGAGAAACTAATTGAGGCTTAAGCTCAAAGTTGTTTGCTCCAATGGCAGGGATAGAGATGCTTCTCCCATAAAAGTCGGGAGTAGGTGCAGTAAAGTCACCCAGCACCTTCCTTGCATTGTTGGCATTGTTGTTGTTTTCGGCTGCCATAGGTTCTTCTTCTTTGAAGATTTCTGTTAGGTCCTCTACAGAGAGTTGTGCTTTGGCTTCTCTTAGCTTTCTCTTCAAGGTCCTTTCAGGTTCAGGATCAGCCTCAACAAGAATGCTTTTGTCCTTGCTCCTGCTCATAAGAAAGAGAAGGGAACAAGAAAATGTGGAATCCTCTATGTCACAGTATAGAGATTCCTTTAGGTGTCAGAGGAAAAGAAAAGTAGAAGACAGAAAAATTCGAACTTATCAAAGAAGATGGAGTTCGAATTTTGCATTAAGGAATAGTGTTAGTCCATAAATAGAAGGATGTGAGAAGAAGGGAAGTAATTTTCGAAAATTAAGTAAAAGATTTTGAAAACATTTTTGAAAAACACTAATTGATTTTCGAAAATGAAAGTGGAAAAGAAATCAAGTGATTTTTGAAAAAGATTTTGAAATTAGAAATCAAAAAGATTTGATTGAAAACTATTTTGAAAAAGATGTGGTTAAGAAGATATGATTAGTTTTAAAAAGATGTGATTGAGAAGATATGATTTGAAAAACATTTTAAAAAAATATTTGATTTTGAAAATTAATGACTTGGCTAACAAGAAAAGATATGATTCAAACATTAAACCTTTCTCAACAGAAAAGGCAACATACTTGAGATGTTGAATCAAATCATTGATTGATAGCAAGTATTTTTAAAAATAGAAAGAAATTGATTTTGAAAACATATGATTGAAAAGATATGATTTGAAAAAGATTTGATTTTGAAAAAGTTTGAAAACTGAAAAAAAAAATCTGCATTAAAAACAAAATCTTCCCTCTTGTGCCATTCTGGCGTTAAACGCCCAGAATGGTGCACATTCTGGCGTTTAACGCCCAAAACTATACCCTTTTGGGCGTTAAACGCCCAACCAGGTACCCTGGCTGGCGTTTAAACGCCAGTCTGTCCTTCTTCACTGGGCGTTTTGAACGCCCAGCTTTTTCTGTGTAATTCCTCTGCGTATGTTCTGAATCTTCAATTCTCTGTATTATTGACTTGAGAAGACACAAATTAAAAATATTTTTGGATTTTTAATAATAAGGAAAAATCAAAATGCAACAAGAATCAAATAACAATGCATGCAAGACACCAAACTTAGCAGTTTGTGTACTACTGACACTAATGAGAATGCATATGAGACTCATAAACACTCAAGTCAAGAGAATTCAAAGATCAGAGTAAGAAATCATCAAGAACATCTTGAAGATCACTAAGACACATGAATGAATGCATGCAATTGACACCAAACTTAACATGAGACTAGTGACTCAACAAGAAACATAGAATATTTTTTTTGTTTTTATGATTTTGTAATTTTTTTTTTGTACTTTTTTCGAAAATTAAGTGGAAAAAAGATATCAAAGTTCTTAATGAGAATTCCAGGAATCAGTGCAATGCTAGTCTAAGACTCCGGTCCAGGAATTAGACATGGCTTCACAGCCAGCCAAGCTTTCAAAGAAAGCTTCGGTCCAAAACACTAGACATGGCCAATGGCCAGCCAAGCCTTAGCAGATCACTGCTCCAAAAGCAAGATTGATAGAGATCAACAAGCTTTTGTGATGATAAGTTGAAACCTCGGTCCAATGAAATTAGACATGGCTTCACAGCCAGCCAGACTTCAACAAATCATCATGAAACTCTAGAATTCATCTTCAAGAATTCCGAAAAAAAAATACCTAATCTAAGCAACAAGATGAACCGTCAGTTGTCCAAACTCAACAATCCCCGGCAACGGCGCCAAAAACTTGATAGCGCGAAATTGTGATCAATACTTTTCACAAATCAAATAATCCCCGGTAATGAATCCAAAAACTTGGTGTTCAATACCATGGCATAAACACAACTTTGCACAACTAACCAGCAAGTGTACTGGGTCGTCCAAGTAATAAACCTTACGCGAGTAAGGGTCGATCCCATAGAGATTGTTGGTATGAAGCAAGCTATGGTCACCTTGTAAATCTTAGTCAGGCAAACTCAAATGGGTATGGTGATAAACGCATATAACAATAAGATAAAGATAGAGATACTTATGTAATTCATTGGTAGGAATTTCAGATAAGAGTATAAAGATGCTGGTCCCTTCCGTCTCTCTGCTTTCCTACTGTCTTCATTCAATCCTTCTTACTCCTTTCCATGGCAAGCTCAAGCAAGGGTTTCACCGTTGTCAGTGGCTACCTCCCATCCTCTCAGTGGAAATGTTCAACGCACCCTGTCACGGCACGGCTATCCATCTGTCGGTTCTCGATCAGGCCGGAATAGAATCCAGTGATTCTTTTGCGTCTGTCACTAACGCCCCGCCCTCAGGAGTTTGAAGCACGTCACAGTCATTCAATCATTGAATCCTACTCAGAATACCACAGACAAGGTTAGACCTTCCGGATTCTCTTGAATGCCGCCATCAGTTCTAGCCTATACCACGAAGACTCTGATCTCACGGAATGGCTGGCTCGGTTGTCAGGCGAGCGCTCGGTTGTCAGGCGATCAACCATGCATCGTGTATCAGGAATCCAAGAGATATTCACCCAATCTAAGGTAGAACGGAGGTGGTTGTCAGTCACACGTTCATAGGTGAGAATGATGATGAGTGTCACGGATCATCACATTCATCAAGTTGAAGAACAAGTGATATCTTAGAACAAGAACAAGCGGAATTGAATAGAAGAACAATAGTAATTGCATTAATACTCGAGGTACAGCAGAGCTCCACACCTTAATCTATGGTGTGTAGAAACTCCACCGTTGAAAATACATAAGTGATAGTGTGATCATTGGTTTTGGCCCCAGAGAGGGAACCAGAAGAACCAAGATCTGATCTAGGAACTAGATGTCCAAAGATGAAAATACAAAAGTAAAAGGTCCTACTTATAGAAAACTAGTAGCCTAGGGTTTACAGAGATGAGTAAATGACATAAAAACCCACTTCCGGGCCCACTTGGTGTGTGCTTGGGCTGAGCAATGAAACATTTTCGTGTAGAGACTCCTCTTGGAGTTAAACGCCAGCTTTAGTGCCAGTTTGGGCGTTTAACTCCCATTTTGGTGCCAGTTCCGGCGTTTAACGCTGGAATTCCTGAGGGTGACTTTGAACGCCGGTTTGGGCCATCAAATCTTGGGCAAAGTATGGACTATCATATATTGCTGGAAAGCCCAGGATGTCTACTTTCCAACGCTGTTGAGAGAGCGCCAATTGGGCTTCCGTAGCTCCAGAAAATCCACTTCGAGTGCAGGGAGGTCAGAATCCAACAGCATCTGCAGTCCTTTTTAGTCTCTGAATCAGATTTTTGCTCAGGTCCCTCAATTTCAGCCAGAAAATACCTGAAATCACAGAAAAACACACAAACTCATAGTAAAATCCAGAAAAGTGAATTTTAACTAAAAACTAATAAAAATATACTAAAAACTAACTAGATCATACTAAAAACATACTAAACACAATGCCAAAAAGCGTACAAATTATCCGCTCATCAGTGTTCATAACATAAAAATAACAAAATAAAGGAAATAACAAGAGAAATGAAGAAGAACAAGATAGAAAAACATGAAACATAAAGGAAACTACACTAGAACAAGAATTAACGACTGAAATTAAAGAGAAATTAACTAAACCTAACCTAATTCTAGAGAGAGGGGGGAGCTTCTCTTTCTAGAAACTAAGAGAAAAGCATGTAAAAGCTAAACCTAATTGTCCCCCCTTTCATTCCTCTTCACTTTGGCCTCAAATAGCTTCAGAAAATGAGTTGGACTGGGTTTTGGAGGCCCAAAAATCGCCCCCAATGATTTGCAATTAATGACCTCATGTGCATGCAGTCGTGCATATGCACGACCTACGATGTGTACGCACAGTTGTACAAAATTCCCATCGCGCGTACGCACAACAATTGGTGCGTACACATTCTTGCACGAAGTCACCATTGTGCGTACGCACGCATCACTGTGCGTACGCACCTTTGCAGCAGCTTCCAAACTCCATTTTCTTCATGATTTCTCCCCTTTTAGATTCTTTTTCTTCACATCTTCAACCCAAACTTGCCTTGAAAACTTGAAATCACTTAACAAATACATCAAGGCACTAAATGTGATTAAAGTGAATAAAAATTGACTAAATTAAGTACAAAAGAGCATATTTTCACTTTCAAGCACAATTTAGGAAGAAATTTCAAAGGCATGCTATTTAGATGAATAAATGTGGGTTTATATGATGAAATCCACTCAAATCAAACTGAAATATTTCGTAAAATATAGATTCATCAATTCTCCCACACTTAAACAATAGCATGTCCTCATGATAAACACAACCAAAGGAGATGAGTGAAAGGGTTAACAATTTATTTAATGTAACTATTTATATGCATGCAACTATACTAAATGCTATCTATCTATATCTACACTATGGTTTCTATTGAGTTTGGCAAAAACAAACAAAAGAATCTCAATCAATCCAAAGTAGAAACTTAGGGCCAAGACAAAGAAAATATAGCAATATGATCAATATCCAAACATTTGATTTGAAAATTTTCAAGATTAAGTTCATTAACTTGCAAGAAGACGCAACATAAGGGATGGAAACATAGAATTGAGCGATCAAACCCCTCACCAGATGTGTTTACACTCTAATCGCTCAGTGTGTAGGGCTTAATCACTAAATTCTCCTTTAGTCATGTTTCACAAAGATTTGCAAGTCATCTAACAATCGACTAATATTTAATGAATGAATGCAAATATCATGAGGACTTTTGAGGGTTGTAATGGGGCTAGGGTAAGGGTAGGATTAATTTGGTTAAATGGACTAGTGGATTGGATCTTTGATTAGCTCAAGTATCCCATCTAATCACATATCATTCTATCTGCATAACAAAGAAACCTAACTACCCATTTATCCCTTTCTCACATTCACTCATGCATTTTTTTTCTCTTTCCAATTCAACTACATATGCATCCCTTATTTATATTTTTTTTCTCTCCTTTTTTTATAAACAAATTATGTACATTAATTTTTTTTTTCTTTTATAAACTAAAAGAGATGCGTTTTAAATGATGAATGCATGAGTGTTTACTCATTTTTGCAAAATTTTCTCAATGAACGTCCAAAGTGACTTTCTACCAATATTTCTCACAAATACCCCCACACGTGATTAACACACACACTTAAACCCAAGCTAATCAAAGATACAATTTATGGACATAATGGTTTTTCACTTAGGGTGAATAATGTGCTTAAAATTAGAACAAAGGGGAATTAAAAGGCGCAAAAAGTGATTTACAAAGGTAGATGTAAGGGTTGGCCAAATGGGTTAAGTGAGTTCAATTTCAAAAATGGCCTCAATCATAATAAATGCATTCAAAACATCATATAAAGGACATATAGACTAAAGCAAATCTAAGACCACAATCATAAAGGAGTATAACACACAAGAACAAAAATTATGGTTAAAAATGTGTAACCACACAATTGAAGCTCAAATCTCACTAGGCTTTTGTTCAAGCTCTTTTCTATGTTCCATAAAAATACTTCAAGCAAGTTCAAAAATAAGTTTTCAAATCTAATCAATAGAACGCCCTAAAATGGATTTCTTGAAAATTCATTGTTGTTTTACCAAAATTATTTATTCAACCATGCAGCATGCAAAAATTTACCGAAAATAAACTATAACCAAGCTAAGATATATACAAGCAAACTAAACAAAGTGCATTGTAATCAAATAATAAACAAATATTCACAAGAAAGAATAACTACTAAAAACTAAAAAAATAATGCAAAGTGTTGAGAAAGAGAAAGTTACGCCCCAAAAATTGCGGATCCTCCCCCACACTTAAACGTTGAACGGTCCTCCGCTCATGCACTCAATCTGGTGGTGAAGAGATGTGAGGCTCCACCTTCAGCTGGTGGGCACCGAGGGTCCGGGTTGCTGTATAAAAACATAAACAATAAGAATTGAGAAAAAATAAGGTATGTAGTGTGATAAAAGACAATGTGCGTATTCTAAATGCGCACGATTTAGAACACAACACATTGGCATCATTTTCATATAGCTTTTAGTATGTTTTATTTAATTTTTATTGAATTTTCATAGGTTTTAGTGTAAATGTCACCTTTTTGGATTCTAATTTGAGTTTGTGTGTTTTTACGCAATTTCAGGTATTTTCTGGCCAAAATTGAGTAGCTGGAGCAAAAGTCTGATTCAAAGACAGAGAAAGCATTGCAGATGTTGTTTGGATCTGACCTCCTTGCACTAAAAAGAGCTTTTCTGGAGCTACAGAACTCTAAATGGAGCGTTCTCAACGGCTATGGAAAGCTGACTTCCAAAACTTTCCAGCATTGTATAATAGCTCATACTTTGCTTCAGAATAAAAGGCCCAAAACTGGCGTCCAACGCCAGCCTCCTACCACATTCCAGGAGTCCGGCACCCAAAGGAGGAGACTAGCATCCAAACACCCAAAGAGGGCCCCCTAGCCAGCATTCAACACCCTAGAGGCCTCCTAGCACATAGATCTCAATCAAGATCAGCCCAAACACTCACCAAATGGGCCCCAGAAGTGGATTTTAGCACTAAAAGACTCTTTTACCTTTTCTTATGTAATCCTTAGTTATTAGTTTAGTATTTAAAGATCTTTTACACCTCTCATTAGGGAGGGCGCACACTTTACTAATTTTTATGATTGTATTTTCTATCAGTATGAGTTTCTAAACCTCCTAGGTTGAGGGGAGGAGCCCTGTTGAGTTTTATGGATTAATAAAAGTACTACTATTCCTTCTTAATTCATGTTTGATTCTCTATTCTAATATGTATCTTCGTTCTTCATCAATATGAATGCGTTGAACTGGCATAAGGTTATCACATTCTACATGGGTTCAGAGTGAGTCTTTCATCGGACAATGATGAATCACTAGCTTGATTATACATCTCTTAGACGGCTAATCCACGACTTCACCGGGGACTTCTTGAGCACCAGTTCAGCCGAACTATGGGGAGATTAGGGTCTCTGTGGTGGAGGCTAGAACCCAAAGGTGCAGCATCCTCTGATCCAGAAGATTCGACCTTGTTTGTGGCATTTTGAGTTTGATCACCAAGGAGAATGAACTGCAGAAGCTTTACCTTCAATCAGACTAGATCCACACTAACCTTGGGGTTCAGATCTGGAGGAGTATTGGTGGCTGCTCAAACCAGCGTCAATCACATACAGCCTACCATAGAAGAAATTATTCACAATTAAAGAAGACAGTAAGACCAGAGTTGATCCAGAAGGACAAAGCATCTCCAAGCCTTAACCATCTTCTTATCATAGTTTACACGACTTCTGAGTTCTGAGTAACCTTTTCTTTTTATTTCTTTTTATGCAATTAAACATATCAACCTAGTATAGATCTCACAAATGCAACAACTCTTCTATTTGCCTGACTAAAATCTGCTAGATAACCATTGCTTGCTTTAAACCACAATCCTCGTGGGATCAACCTTGACTCGCTTAGGTATTACTTGGACGACCCAATGCACTTGCTGGTTTAGTTGTACGAAGTGTGGAATTCATGCACCACTTTCATTTTCTATAACATAGTTTGAACCAAACTCGTAGCCAAAGGGATGAGAATTCATAGTAGCAAAAGAAAATGAAAACAAACTAATAACAAACAAGAAAAACAAGATGCTACGACTAAGAAAAACTAGCAAACAAACCAAAATCAAGCTATTCACAATATTAACATATATACAATAACCAATAACAAGCACACATTGCAATTCCCCGGCAACGGCGCCAAAAACTTGATAGAGGACAAGAAATTAAAATGCAAGAATTTAAATGTCAAGAAAGTAAATAAAGCAACTAAAGATAACAAAAAATAAAGAGAGGCATGGTGCACGAAATTGTAAATCACACTTTTCACAACTCGTACCACTAACCAGCAAGTGCACTGGGTCGTCCAAGTAATACCTTACGTGAGTAAGGGTCGAATCCCACAGAGATTATTGGCTTGAAGCAAGCTATGGTTATATTGTAACTCTTAGTCAGGATAATAATAATTCTCAGTTTTGATTGGTAATAAATAAAAAGCATGGATTAAATAATACTTGTTATGTAGTAATGGAGAATATGTTGGAGTTTTGGAGATGCTTTGTCTTCTGAATCTCTTCTTTCCCCCTATCTTCTTCTTCACGCACGCAAGGTTCCTCCTATGGCAAGCTATGTGTTGGTGGATCACCGTTGTCAATGGCTACCATCCGTCCTCTCAGTGAAAATGGTCCAGGTGCGTTGTCACCGCATGACTAATCATCTGTCGGTTCTCACTCATGCTGGAATAGGATCCATTAATCCTTTTGCATCTGTCACTATGCCCAACCCTTTTGAGTTTGAAGCTCGTCACAGTCATTCAATCCCTGAATCCTACTCGGAATACCACACACAAGGTTTAGACTTTCCGGATTCTCAAGAATGCTGCCAATGGATTATAGCTTATACCACGAAGACTCTGAATAAGGAATCCAAGAGATACTCATTCAATCTAATGTAGAACGGAGGTGGTTGTCAGGCACGCGTTCATAGGTTGAGAATGGTGATGAGTGTCACGGATCATCACATTCATCATATTGAAGTGCGAATGAATATCTTAGATAGAAACAAGCATGTTTGAATAAAAAAACAAAAATACTTGCATTAATTCATCGAGACAAAACAGAGCTCCTCACCCCCAACAATGGAATTTAGAGACTCATGCCTTCAAAGAGTACAAAGTTCAGATCTAAAAATGTCATGAGGTACAAAATAAATCTCTAAAAGTTGTTTAAATACTAAACTAGTAACCTAAGTTTATAGAAAATGAGTAAACTGAGATAGATAATACAGAAATCCACTTCTAGGGTCCACTTGGTGTGTGCTGGGGCTGAGCTTTGAGCTGTACACGTGCATAGGCTGTTTCTGGAGTTAAACGCCAGGTTGTAACCTGTTTCTGGCATTTAATGCCAGAATGAAACATGGAATTGGTGCAAGCGCTAGTTTACGTCATTTATCCTCGAGCAAAGTATATACTATTATATATTGCTGTAAAGCATTGGATATCTACTTTCCAACACAGTTGAGAGCGTGCCAATTGGACTTATGTAGCTCCAAAAATTCCATTCTGAGTGCAGGGAGGTCAGAATCCAACAGCATCAGCAGTCCCTTTTTCAGCCTGAATTAGATTTTTGCTCAGATCCTCCAATTTCAGCCAGAAAATACCTAAACTCATAGTAAAGTCTAGAAATATGAATTTTTCCTAAAAAATAATAAAAATATACTAAAAGCTAACTAAAACATACTAAAAACTACATAAAATTACCCCCAAAAAGCGTATAAAATATCCGCTCATCACAACACCAAATTTAAACTGTTGCTTGTCCCCAAGCAACTAGATAAATAAAATAGGATAAAAAAAATCAAGAGGCAATAATATCTCAGAGTTTTAAGTGAAGCTCAGATTCTAATTAGATGAGCGAGACTAGTAGCTTTTTGCTTTCGAACAGTTTTGGCATCTCACTTTATCCTTTGAAATTCAGAATGGTTGGCATCCATAGGAACTCAGAATTCAGATAATGTTATTGGTTCTCCTATTTCAGTATGTTGATTCTTGAATACAGTTACTTATGAGTCTTGGCTGTGACCCTAAGCATTTTGTTTTCCAGTATTACCACCAGATACATAAATGCCACAGACACATAACTGGGTGAACCTTTTCAGATTGTGACTCAGCTTTGCTAAAGTCCCCAGTTAGAGGTGTCCAGAGTTCTTAGGCACACTCTTTTGCTTTGGATCATGACTTTAACCACTCAGTCTCAAGCTCTTCACCTGGACCTTCATGACACAAGCACATGGTTAGGGACAGCTTGATTTAGCCGCTTAGGCCAGGATTTTATTCCTTTAGGCCCTCCTTTCCATTGATGCTCAAAGCCTTGGATCCTTTTTGCCCTTGCCTTTTGGTTTAAGGGGCTATTGGCTTTTTCTGCTTGCTTTTTCTTTTTCTCTCTCTTTTTTTTTGCAAACTTTGTTTTTCACTGCTTTTTCTTACTTCAAGAATCAATTTCATGATTTTTCAAATCATCAATAACATTTCTCTTATTCATCATTCCTTCAAGAGCCAACAGATTTAACATTCATAAACTCCACTATCAAAATTATGCATTGTTCAGGCATTCATTCAGAAGACAAAAAGTATTGCCACCACATATAAATAATTTGAATTTTTCCTATTAAAAACTCGAAAAAATATTGCTTCCTTATTCTAAAAATCTGCTATTTTATTCATGTTTGATGATGATGAGAAAAATAAATTATAGCTTAATTGGAGATAAAATCAAAATAAAGATACTAATTACTACTACTCATATATAACTTCTAAGGTAAATTCCTAATAAGAACAATTATCACAGAGTTAAGGCTAAGATTAGGACTCAACAACATTTATGTTGGGAGGTGGATGCTCCTTTGGTCTGTGGGGTGCTTGGTCCTTCAAGAGATAGCTTCTAACACTTCAGTTCCTTTAGTTCACGCCCTTGCTCTTCTTGTTCCCCAAGCAGTTTGCAAAGCATGCTATTTTGATTTTGTTGTTCTTCCTTTAGTTGGTCCATAGCTTCTTGCAACTTGGTAACAGATGCTTCAAGACGCTCCCAGTATTCAATTTGAGGGATTTCCGGGAGGAACTCCTGTGCTTTCCTCTTGATGGGGTCGTCTTGCACTTGTTGTCCTTCCATTGACTTTTTGGTGATCGGTTGCTCAACTGAGATATACTCATTTACTCCCATCTTTACCGCAGCATCTTTACATAGCATAGAGATTAAGCTTGGATAAGCCTATTTGGCATCTTTAGAGTTCTTGTTTGTAATTGTGTAAAGTTCACAAGAAATTAGCTGATGAACTTCCACTTCTTTTCCCAACATAATGTAATGGATCATTACTGCTCTTTTGATGGTGACTTCAGAGCGGTTGCTAGTGGGCAGCATAGAATGCCTAATGAAGTCCAGCCAGCCTCTGGCGACTAGTTTGAGATCTCCTCTCTTGAGTTGGTTTGGGACACCCTTTGTGTTGGTTGTCCACTTGGTTCCAGGGAGGCATATGTCCTCTAGAATTGTGTCCATGCTCTTATTTGTTCTCATCATTCTCCTATTAAAGGAGTCTGGGTTATCTTGCAGTTGAGGCAGCTTGAAGATCTCTCTTATTTTGTCAGGGTGGATGTGAACAATCTTCCCTCTGACTAGAGTTTGATAGTCATAGAAGGCAGTTCCAGCTATTCTCTGCCTATCTGTTTGCCACAAATTAGAGTAGAATTCCGGAACTATGTTTCTTCCCACCTTTGTTTCAAGATTAGCTAGGATTTCCCAGCTCCTGTTTCGAATTTGCTCTTGGATCTCCGGTATTCGTCTTCTTTCAGATCGAATTTAACTTCCGGGATCACTATCCTTAGACCCATTATTTTGTAGTAATGGTCTGAATGTTCTTTGGTTCAGAACTTCCATTGATTCCAAAGTGGTTTTGGAATATTCTCTTTCTTGCCTCTTGGAGTGGTTTGTTTTCCTTTAGGAGCCATGATCTTAGTGGGTGTTGGCTTAGTGATCAAAGATAAACACACCAAACTTAGAGGTTTACTTGTCTTCAAGCAGAAGAAAGGAAAGGAGAGGGATAGAGGGAGAGCCAAGTTTGAATTGTGGAGGAGAGGAGAGAGGCCGAACGCGGACTTAAAGGGAAGGGGGTGGGTTTTTGAAAATTTTTGAAGAAGATAGGATAGAAGATATGATTTGTAAAAGATAAATCTGAATTTTGAAAAGAAGATATGATGAGTTTAAAAAGATTTGAGAAGAATTTAAAAAGATTTGAAAAGAATTTAAAAAAGATAAATGAGTTTTGAAAAAGGTTTGAAAAGATATTGAAGAAAAATTAAGAAATATGTTTAGGATTAAAACTTTTTCGAAATTGAAGTTGAAAGATGAGAGTTTGTAACATGTTTATGCAAGAAATCATGAATTGAAACATGAAAAATGAAAAAAAGTTGAAGTGAAAATGAAGTTACCTTCTCCCCACAATCCTGGCGTTAAACACCCAACTACTGCATGTTTTGAAAAAAAGTTGAAGTGAAAATGAAGTTGTAACATGTTTTGGGCGTTTAACGCCCATCTGTAGCTTCTCCTGGGTGTTTAACGCCCAGCTGTAGCTTCTAGCTGGCGTTAAACGCCAGAAAATCCTTTATCACTGGGCATTTTTCTGAACACCCAAGATGCTGCAAATCTGGCATTAAACGCCCTGAATGGTATCCATTCTGGCGTTTAACACCCAAATGGCTATCCCTACTGGCATTAAACTCCTAGTAGATGCTTCTTTTGGGCGTTTGACACCCAAAACAGCTTTTACTGGCATTTTCGCACCAGTGAGCTTCTTTTTGTTGTTTTATCCTCTAAATCCTTCTGTAACTCTGTGAACTCATGCAATTCATACTTTACCTTGAAGATAATTAATATGAACCCGTAAAATTATCATTTAATTAACAATTAGCTTTGTTAATGGCTGGGTTGCCTCCCAGCAAGCGCTTCTTTATTGTCTTTAGCTGGACTATTACTGAGCTTTAATCAAGTCTCAATTTTGAGCATTCTTGCTCAAAATTGCCTTCAAGATAATGTTTGACTCTCTGTCCATTAACAATGAATTTTTTGTTAGAGTCATTATCTTGAAGCTCTACATATCCATATGGTGACACACCTGTAATCATATATGGTCCTCTCCACTGGGATTTCAACTTTCCGGGGAATAATCTGAGCCTAGAGTTAAACAGCAAAACTTTCTGCCCTGGCTCAAAGACTCTAGATGACAGCTTCTTATCATGCCATCTTTTTGCTTTCTCTTTGTAAATTTTTGCTTTTTCAAAGCATTGAGTCTGAATTTCTCTAGCTCATTTAACTGGAGCAATCGTTTTTCTCCAACAAACTTGGCATCAAGGTTTAGGAATATGGTTGCCCAGTAGGCCTTGTGTTCCAGTTTCACTGGCAAGTGACAGGCTTTTCCATACACAAGCTGGTATGGAGAGGTCCCTATAGGAGTCTTGAATGCTGTTCTGTATGCCCACAGAGCATCATTCAAGCTTGTTGCCCAATTCCTTCTACGGTTAATCACAATCCGTTCCAGGATTCTTTTAAGTTCTCTAGTAGAGACTTCAGCTTGCCCATTTATCTGTGGATGATGTGGAGTTGCCACCATGTGGCTAACTCCATATCGAACCATAGCAGAGTAAAGCTATTTATTGCAGAAATGAGCACCCCCATCACTGATTAGTACTCTAGGGACATCAAATCTGTTGAAGATGTGTTTCTGGAGGAATTTCAGCACTGTCTTAGTATCATTAGTGGGTGTTGCAATAGCCTCCACCCATTTGGATACATAATCCACTGCCACTAGAATATAAGTGTTTGAGTATGATGGTGGGAAAGGCCCCATGAAGTCAATACCCTATACATCAAACAACTTAATCTCCAAGATCCCTTATTGAGGCATGGCATAACCGTGAGGCAGATCGCCAGATCTTTGGTAACTGTCATAATTACGTACAAACTCTCGGGAATCTTTATAGAAAGTAGGCCAATAGAAGCCACATTGGAGGACTCTTGTGGCTGTTCGCTCACTTCCAAAATTTCCTCCATACTGTGATCCATGGCGATGCCAGAGGATCTTCTGTGCTTCTTCTTTAGGCACACATCTACGGATTACACTGTCTGCACATCTCTTGAAGAGATATGGTTCATCCCACAGATAGTACTTTGCGTCTGAGATCAGTTTCTTTGATTGCTGCCTACTATACTCTTTGGGTATGAATCTCACAGCCTTGTAGTTTGCAATGTCTGCAAACCATGGTACTTCCTGGATGGCAAAGAGTTGCTCATCCAGAAAATTTTCAAAGATCTCAGTAAGAGGGAGGGATGCCCCTTAATGTGTTCAAAACGATCCAACACAAAACTCACCGGCAAGTGTACCGGGTCGCATCAAGTAATAAAACTCACGGGAGTGAGGTCGATCCCATAGGGATTGAAGGATTGATCAATTTTAGTTCAGTGGTTGATTTAGTCAAGCGAATCAAGTATTGGTTGAGTGATTTTGTATCCAACAGTAAGTAAATAGCAGAGAATGTAAAGGGAGAGGGAGGACTTGCAAAAATTAAAGAGAATTGAAAGTAAAGGTGCTGAATCTTAAAGAACAAGAAATTAAATGACTGAAACTTAAAGTGCAAGAAATGTAAATTGTAATAACTTAAAGTGCAAGAAATATAAATTGCTTGAATGGAAAAGGGATTTGAGGACTGGGAATTCAGAATTTAAGCAAGGGAAATTAAATTGCAACAATTATCAAAGTAAGAAATGATTTGAATTCAACTAGATATCAAACAGAAAATAGAAATTAAATTGCAGCAGTGGTTCAACAGAAGAACCAAAAGGAAAATTGGATCTCAGGACTCCAGAGACTAGATAGCAAAGTCTAGATCTCAATTTCCTTCCCAGATCCAAGTTCACAAAGCAATTAAAGAGAAATTGAAGATTGAAGCAGTAAAGGAAATTGAATTCAACTCAATTATGCAGTAGGAAAATCAAAGAGATCTTGAGTGGAGATTGAGACAGAAATTCCTCAATTTTTCACACCCAAGACTCAAACAAGAAAAGTAAAAAGTGCTCAAGCAAGAATGAGGAAGAAGAGAGATCAATTCTCCTTCCCAATTCTCTAAAATCTCAGTTCCAAGCTCTCAACAAAAAATCAAGTCTAAAGATGTGAAAATTCAAAAATAAAAAAGAAGGTCCTAATTACATCAAACTATCTCCTATTTATACACTTTCTATTCTTGGATTTTGGAATTTGGATGGGCTTTTGATTTGGTTAAGAAATGAATTAAATTGGATTTTTAATCCAATTTTCAGCCCATGAGAAAGTAGCTTCCAGGAGGCTGCCCTGCCCTTGTGGAGGGCAAAGCAGGAATTTGTGTGATGAAGCCTCGTGCGTGCTTGTGCTACGTGTGCTGGGCGTTCAAGATGCTGCCCTGCCCTTGTGGAGGGCAGGGTAGTGTTGCCCTGGTGTGCCTTGCCTTGCTGCCCGTGCGTCCATGTTGCGCGCCAAGTGGTCATGCCCGTGCCAATTTGTGCGCTGGCCATGCACCAAGAAATGCTGCCCTGCCCTTGTGGATGGCAGGGCAATGTTGCCAATGGGTGAAGTCCCAAGTTCGAAACTCGGTGGAGGCACACGCTGCTCTTTTTTCCTTGGTTTTCTTGGCACTAAAGTAACGCCTAGTTCCTTGCTTCCTCATGGTGCTGTGTTCGATTCTTGGAGATTGAAAACAAGCTAAGTTTTGCTTGTTTTCCTTGTATTTGAGCGCTACTCCTTTCCTCCTTGTTCTTGGGTTCGAAACCCATAGGAAACACTAGGAAACAATTTCCTTGGAATTATTTTTCATGAAAGCCCGATATTGCTCTTGAGGAGGGCAGGGCAGAGTTTTTGCTTCCTTTGGTCCTTGGCATAAAATTGTGCTCCGCCCTTATTGTGGGTAGGGCAGTGATGCTTTTAAGGCTTGGTTAATTATGCTGCTCTCCTGGAGGGCAATGTGCTCTTGTGGAGGGCAGTGTTTGCTTCCTCCTTCTATGTTGCACCACACTTCTCCTCTCTTGGCCACACTTCTTAAGCCACGTTTTTCTTCTTTTCTTCCTTTCTTCACCTACAAGAAACCAAAACAACCAATCAAAGTATCTCTAAACTCATAAGGTTTATAATTCATTAAAAATCAATTAATTTTAGTTCAAACCTATGATTTAGCATCAATTTAATGGTGGTTGTTTGATTTAAAGAAGTCATGCATTTTCATTCCAATTTACTTACTTAGGATGCAAGAAAGTGCATAAAGACTAGTGAAACAAGTGAAATTAGCTTGAAAAATGGGTATATGATGACTTGTCATCACCCATTCTACTGGTTCTATTCGGGACAGGTGATCTGCTACTTGGTTCTCTGTCCCTTTTCTATCTCTTATTTCTATATCAAACTCTTGCAGAAGCAACACCCATCTTATGAGCCTGGGTTTTGAATCCTACTTTGTGAGTAGATATTTAAGAGTAGCATGGTCAGTATACACAATCACTTTTGATCCTACTAAATAAGATCTGAACTTATCAATGGCGTAAACCACTGCAAGTAACTCTTTTTCTGTGGTTGTGTAGTTCTTCTATGCGTCATTTAAAACACGACTGGCATAATAAATGATGTGCAGAAGCTTGTCATGCCTCTGTCCCAACACTGCACCAATGGCATGGTCACTGGCATCACACATTAGTTCAAATGGTAATGTCCAGTCTGGTGCAGAGATTACTGGTACTGTGACCAGCTTAGCTTTCAGAATCTCAAACGCCTGCAGACACTCCTTATCAAAGATAAATGGCATGTCAGCAGCTAGCAGATTACTCAGAGGTTTTGCAATTTTTGAAAAAACTTTTATAAACCTCCTATAGAATCCTGCATGCCCCAAAAAGCTTCTGATTGCTTTAATATTGGTAGGTGGTGGTAATTTTTCAATTACCTCCACCTTAGCTTGATCCACCTCTATTCCTTTGCTCGAAATTTTATGCCCAAGGACGATTCCATCAGTCACCATAAAGTGACATTTTTCCCAGTTTAAAACCAGGTTAGTCTCTTGGCACCTTTTCAGAACAAGTGCTAGATGGTCAAGACAAGAGCTGAATGAGTCTCCAAATATTGAGAAGTCGTCCATGAAGACTTCCAGAAACTTTTCCACCATATCAGAGAAAATAGAGAGCATGCACCTCTGAAAGGTTGCAGGTGCATTACACAAACCAAATGGCATCCTTCTTTATGCAAATACTTCTGATGGACATGTGAATGCTATTTTCTCTTAATCCTGGGGATCTACTGCAATTTGATTATAACCTGGATATCCATCCAAAAAATAGTAGTAATCATGACCTGCTAGTCTTTCTAGCATCTGGTCTATGAATGGTAAAGGAAAATGATCCTTTCTGGTAGCTGTATTGAGCCTTCTATAATCAATAGACATACGCCACCCTGTAATTGTTCTTGTAGGAACCAGTTCATTTTTTTCATTATGAACCACTGGCTTAGCGTCATCCTCCACTAGGATCTTGTGCATGCATCTGGCTGGGCTAATGCCCTTAAGATCACTAATGGACCACCCAAGAGCTGTCTTGTGTGTCCTCAGCACTTGAATTAGTGCTTCATCTTCTTGTGGCTCTAAAGTAGAGCTTATGATTACAGGAAAAGTGTCACCTTCTCCCAGAAATGCATATTTCAGGGATGGTGGTAATGGTTTGAACTCGAGTTTAAGAGGTTTCTCCTCTTCCTGAGGGATTTTCAAAGGTTCTATTATTCTCTTTGGTTCTTCCAGATCAGGCTGAACATCTTTAAAAATATTCTCTAGCTCTGATTCAAGATTCTCAGTCATATTGACCTCTTCCACCAGAGAGTCAATAATATCAATGCTCATGCAATCGTTTGGGGTGTCTGGATGCTGCATAGCTTTAACAACATTCAACTTAAACTCGTCCTCGTTGACTGTCAGGGTTAATTCCCCTTTTTGGACGTCAATGAGGATTCGTCCAGTTGCTAGGAAAGGTCCTCCTAGAATGAGAGTTGCACTCTTGTGCTCCTCCATTTCAAGCACCACAAAGTCAGTGGGAAAGGCAAATGGCCCAACCTTGACAATCATGTCTTCAATCACGCCTGATGGGTATTTAATGGAGCCATCAGCAAGTTGGAGACATATCCAGGTTGGTTTGACTTCTTCAGTCAAACCAAGTTTTTTGATAGTGGATGCAGGTATTAGGTTGATACTTGCTCCAAGATCACATAGAGCTTTCTTGGTACAAGTACCCTCTAATGTGCATGGTATCATAAAGCTTCCAGGATCCTTAAGCTTCTCTGGTAAGCTTTTCAGAATGACTGCACTGCATTCTTCAGTGAGTTAAACTTTTTCAGTTTCTCTCCAATCCTTCTTATGACTCAAGATCTCTTTCATGAACTTAGCATAAGAGGGTATTTGCTCCAGTGCCTCTACAAATGAAATATTTATTTCAAGAGTCCTGAGATAATCTGCAAAGTGGGCAAATTGCTTATCATGTTCTGCTTGGCGGAGTTTCTGAGGATAAGGCATTTTGGCTTTGTATCCCTCAACCTTAGTTGCTGTAGGTTTATTTCCTACAGATGTGGTTGGAGAAGCCTTTTTAGAGGGGTTGCTATCAGCACTTGTATGTGTATGATCCCTCACTGGCATTTGGATGCCAGGGTTGGAAGCTGGATTGGCGTTGGACGCCAACTCCTTACCTGTTTCTAGCGTTTGAATGCCAGAACTGAGCTCCCCTTGGGCGTTTAACGCCAACTCCTTACCTGTTTGCATGGGTTGGGTGTTTAACGCCAGCTCTCCACCCTTTTCTGGCATTTGAGCGCTAGAATTATTCCTCTCTGGGCTCTTACTATCCTCAGAGGGATTTTGGGTAGCAGTTTGTTCATTTCTTGGCTTCCTGCTGCTTTGAAGTGAGGTATTTAATGTTTTCCCACTTCTTAATTGAAATGCTTGGCACTCTTCTGTTATTTGTTTTGATAACTGCTGTTCTGTTTGCTTCAACTGTACTTCCATATTTATATTAGCCATTCTTGTGTCTTGTAGTATATCCTTGAATTCGGCTAGCTGTTTTGTTAGAAAATCTAATTGCTGATTGAATTCAATAACTTGTTCTGCAAGACTGAGTTCAGCAGTTACTGTTTTAGCCTCTTCTTTCATGGAAGGTTCACTACTTAGGTACAGATGCTGATTTCTGGCAACTGTATTAATGAGATCTTGAGCTCCTTCAATTGTCTTTCTCATGTGTATAGATCCACCAGCTAAGTGGTCCAAAGACATCTGAGCTTTCTCTGTAAGCCCATAATAGAAGATGTCTAACTGCATCCACTCTGAAAACATTTCAGAGTGGCATTTTCTTAGCATCTCTTTGTATCTCTCCCAGGCATCATAAAGGGATTCATTATCTCCTTATTTAAATCCTTGGATGTTTAGCCTTAGCTGTGTCATCCGTTTTAGAGGGAAATATTGATTCAAGAATTTTTCTGACAGCTGTTTCCATGTCCTTATGCTAGCCTTAGGTTGGTTATTTAACCACCTCTTAGCTTGGTCTTTTACAGCAAATGGAAATAGTAATAATCTGTAGACATCCTGATCTACTTCCTTATTATGTACTGTGTCAGCAATTTGTAAAAACTGTGCCAGAAACTCTGTAGGTTCTTCCTGTGGAAGACCAGAATACTGGCAACATTGCTGCACCATGATAATGAGCTGAGGATTCAACTCAAAACTACTGACTCCGATAGAGGGTATACAGATACTACTCCCATATGAAGCAGTAGTGGGGTTAGCATATGACCCCAGAGTCCTTCTGGACTGTTCATTTCCACTTAGGTCCATGATGGAGAAAGGGAGATGACATGGATTTATTTTATTTATTTTATTATATTTTTTTAAAAAAAATTGAAATAATAAAATAAAATAAAATAAAAACTAAAATAAAAATAAAAAAAGATTTGAAAATATTTTATGAATATTTTCGAAAAAGTGAGCAGAGAGAAAGTGGTTAGGATATTTTTGAAATGATATGTTTTTAAAAATCTTAAAAGGGTATGATTTGAAAAATTTTGACCAAGTCAACCCAAGGGATTCGAAAATTATGAGCAATTAAAGGAAAAGATATTTTTTATTTTTGAATTTTATTATGAAAGAGAAGAACACACGAAAGACACAAGACTTAAAATTTTTAGATCCAATGCTCCTTGTTTTCGAAAATTTTGGAGGGAAAACATCAAGGCACACCAAACTTAAAAATTTTAAGATCAAACCACAATGAAAACTCAAGAACACCTTGAAGACTCACAAGAACAACAAGAACAAAAGAAAGAACACCAAACTTAAAATTTTTAGAAAACCAAAATAAAATTTTCAAAAACTAAAGAAAAATTAACAAGAGAACACCAAACTTAAAATTTGGCACAAGATTTAATCAAAAAAATTATTTTTGAAAAAGTTTTAAAAAGAAGATACACAATTTCCAAGAACACAAGCACAATGCTCTAGCCAACTGAGCTAGAAATTTAACGTGTTTTAAAAAGGTATTTTTAAAGGAAAATAAAAACATGCAATTGACAGCAAACATAAGATACGGAACTAAACTCAAACAAAAGACTCCAAGAAAAATTAAAAACTAATAAAGAAAAATAATATTTTTGAAAGATTTTTAAAAGGAATAATAAAAAATACAATCCTAGTGACTCTAAACCAAAAAGATAATTTTTTCTTAATTTAAGTAACAAGATAAACTGTCAGTTGTTCAAACTCGAACAATCTCCGGCAACGGCGCCAAAAACTTGGTGCACAAAATTGTAAATCACACTTTTCACAACTCGTACCACTAACCACCAAGTGCACTGGGTCGTCCAAGTAATACCTTACGTGAGAAAGGTCGAATCCCACGGAGATTGTTGGCTTGAAGCAAGCTATGGTTATCTTGTAACTCTTTGTTAGGATAATAATAATTCTCAGTTTTGATTGGTAGTAAATAAAAAGCATGGATTAAATAATACTTGTTATGCAGTAATGGAGAATATGTTAGAGTTTTGGAGATGCTTTGTCTTCTGAATCTCTGCTTTTCCCCTATCTTCTTCTTCACGCACGCAAGGTTCCTCCTATGCCAAGCTGTGTGTTGGTGGATCACCGTTGTCAATGGCTACCATCCGTCCTCTCAGTGTAAATGGTCCAGGTGCGCTGTCACCGCACAGCTAATCATCTGTCAGTTCTCACTCATACTGGAATAGGATCCATTGATCCTTTTGCGTCTGTCACTACCCTTGTGAGTTTGAAGTTTGTCACAGTCATTCAATCCCTGAATCCTACTCGAAATACCACAGACAAGGTTTAGACTTTCCAGATTCTCAAGAATGCTGCCAATGGATTCTAGCTTATACCACGAAGACTCTGATTAAGGAATCTAAGAGATACTCATTCAATCTAATGTAAAACAGAGGTGACTGTCAGGCACGCATTCATAGGTTGAGAATGGTGATGAGTGTCACGGATCATCACATTCATGATATTGAAGTACGAATGAATATCTTAGACAGAAACAAGCGTGTTTGAATAAAAAAATAGAAATACTTGCATTAATTCATCGAGACACAGCAGAAATACGTGCATAGGCTGTTTCTGGAGTTAAACGCCAGGTTGTAACCTGTTTCTGGCGTTTAACGCCAGAATGGAACATGAAATTGGCGTCAAACGCCAGTTTACATCGTTTATTTTCAAACAAAGTATGGACTATTATATATTGCTGAAAAGCCCTGGATGTCTACTTTCCAAATCAACTGAGAGCGTGCCAATTGGACTCCAGTAGCTCCAAAAAATTCATTCTGAGTGTAGGGAGGTCAGAATCCAACAACAGCAGCAGTCATTTTTTCAGCCTGAATTAGATTTTTGCTCAGATCTTCCAATTTCAGCCAGAAAATACCTGAAATCATAGAAAAACACACAAACTCATAGTAAAGTCCAGAAATATGAATTTTGCCTAAAAACTAATAAAAATATACTAAAAACTAACTAAAACATACTAAAAACTACATGAAATTACCCCCAAAAGCGTATAAAATATCCGCTCATCAAGGCATTCATGGGAAGGATTGAGAATTAAGGTTTTCTATCCTAGTCATTAATTATCATACAATAATTAACAAGAGCTAATCGTATTAAGCCATCTTCAACATCGGAAAAAGGTACAATGTTATCTTCAACATAGGAAGAAAGTCAAATAAGACTAGTTAATCTCAATCCAAAAGTCCTAATCAACTTACTAATTGAATTAGCAAGAGATTAGAGTCAATGGAAACAATATTAACTAACAACTCTAGATCACCAACATAAGTTGGGTGTTAATGACTCAAGAGAACCTAATTTCTCTTTCCAAGCCAAGAATGCTCAAAAAGCTACTCTAAACTCCATTCAAGCATTTTGTCAAACACTTCGAAAGAATAAAAAGAAAGCATGGTAAAATTGCAAGGAATAATAAATTCTACAACTACCGAATGTAAGAAACTAATAATAACAACTCAAATAAACATCAACAAAACATAAAACATCAAATTACATTAAAAGAAAGTGAAATTAACAAGAGTTCATAACATAAAAGTGACATGAAAGGAAAATTAACAATGTAAACTAAGAGAGAAAGATGTAAGAATAAGAAATTGTGCTGAAAACAAGATGAAAACAAGAAATAAACCTTAAATCTAAGAGGAATTAACTTAACTCTACCCTAATTCTAGAGAGAAGAGGGAGCTTCTCTCTCTAGAAAACTACCTAAAGCATGGTCCTAAGTTAATCTAATTGATCCTCCTTTGTCCAATCTTGAATTCTGCATCAAATAGCCTCATAAGTGAGTTGGATTTGGGCCTGGAAAGCTTAGAAATCGCACACAGCGTATTCACTTTAATGTGGTCACGTGACACTTGTCAGGCGTGTGCGTGGTCGACGCGTGTGTATCGTTGGTAGATTTCCTCTTCACGCGTGTGCGTGGGGACGCGTTCGCGTGGCCATGAATGTCCTCCTCACGTGCACGCGTGAATGACGCTTGTGCGTGGCCTTGAATCCTCCAAATCTTCATTTCTTCATGAATTCTCCACTTTTCATGCTTTTCTCTTCACTTCTTCCATCCAATACTTGCCTTATGAATCTGAAATCACTCAACAAACATATTAAGGTATCAAATGGAATCAAAGTGAATTAAATTTAGCTAATTAAAGGCCCAAAAAGCATGTTTTTAACTCTTAAGCACAAATTAGGGAGAATTGCAAAAGCATGCTATTTCATTGAATAAATGTGAGATAAGTTGATAAAATCCCCTAAATCAAGCACAAGATAAACCACAAAATTGGGGCTTATCACAATTCAGTTGGAATTGTCCTAGAAGGAGACATTCCTATTGAGGAAGACAAGCCCATCACTAAGAAGAGGATGGAGCAAACTAGAGAGCCTACACATGCACCTCAACAAGAGCATGTAGAGCTACCTCAGCAAGAAATCCCTGAGATGCCTCAAGGGTTGCATTTTCCTCCCCAAGGCTATTAGGACCAATTGCACACTTCTCTAGGAGAATTGAGCTCTAGCATAGATCAACTAAGGATGGGACATCAAGAGCACTCCACCATCCTCCATGACATAAGAGAATATCAAAGAGCCATAATGGAAGAACAAAGAGTTATGAGGGAAGAACAACAGAGGCAAGGGCGTGAAATAGAAGAAATCAAGCACTCCATTGGATCCTCCAGAAGGAGTAGTAGCCGCCATCACTAAGGTGGATTTGTTCCCTTAATCCTCTGTTGCCTATGTTATTTTTCTATTTTCCATGTATTTTGTTTTATTGTTTGTCTCTAATGCATGATCATCTTTAATTATGTCTTAAAGCTATGAAATATTCTATATATCTCTCACCTTGATTAAAAGAAAAATTTTAATTGAAAAAGAAAAGTGAGATACTTGAATTTCGAGTTATATATTGAGAATAGTTCAATTATTTGATGTGGTGGCATTGCTTTTGTTTTCTAAATGTATGAATTAAACAATGCATATTTGATGTAGGAGTTAAGAATGTTAGTTCTTGATAGATTGATGATAAAAGTGAAGTATTATTGAGGATCTGAAAAATCCAAAAATTGATTCTTGAAGCAAGAAAAAGCAGCAATAAAAAAAAGTGATGATAAAAGCAAAAGAAAAAGCCAATAGCTCTTTAAACCAAAAGATAGAGAAAAAAGCCAATAGCTCTTCAAAACAAAAGGCAAGAGCAAGGATCCAAGTCTTTGAGCATCAATGGTTAGGAGGGCCTAAAAGAAATAATATCTTAGCCTAAACTGTTCAAATGAGCTGCTTCCCTAAATATATGCATCTGGTGTGAAGGTGTCAAGTGAAAAACTTTAGACTATGCAGCTAAAGTTGTGATCCAAAGCAAAAGAGTGTTCTCAAGAACTCTGAACACCACTGGCTGGGGATTCCAGCAAAATTGAATCACAATCTGAAAGGGTTCACCCAGTTAAGTGTCTGTGTTGTTTATGTATTCGGTGGTAATACTGGAAAACAAAGCGCTTAATGTCATGGCCAAGACTCAAAAGAAGTTGTCTTCAAGAATAAAAAAGAACTTAACTAGGATAATCAATAATATCATCTAGATTCAAAGTTTCTAAAGATGCCAATTATTCTGAGCTTCAATGGAAAGTGAGATGCCAAAACTATTCAGAAGCAAAAAGCTACTAGTCCCGCTCATCTAATTGAAATTGAGCTTCATTGGAGAACTCTAAGATTTATTGTATCCTTCTCTTCTTTCTAATCTAATTTTTTTTGGTTGCTTGGGAACAAGCAACAGTTTAAGTTTGTCATTCTGATGTGCAGATATTTTATACGCTTTTTGGCATCATTTTCATATAGTTTTCATTATGTTTTGTTTAAGTTTTATCATCTTTTCATAGGTTTTAGTGCAAAATTCACATTTTTGGATTCTACTTTATATTTGTGTATTTTATAGTGATTTCAGGTATTTCTGGCTGAAATTGAGGAGCTTTTGAAAAAGTCTGATTTAGAGACAGAGAAAAGACTGCAGATGCTGTCAGGTTTTAACTTCTGTGCACTCGAAGGAGCTTTTCTGGAGCTACAAAAGTCCAAATGGTGCGCTCTCAACGACTATGGAAAGATAACATCCAACCTTTCCATAAATATATAATAGTTTATACTTTGCTCTAGAAATAAAGGTCCAAAATTGGCATTCAACGCCAGCCACCTACTTTATTCCTGGCGTTGGATGCCCAAAAGGAAGCAGCTGGCATCCAACACCTAAAAGGGAGTGCCAAGCCAGCGTTCAATGCCTCTAAGTTGTCCTAGCACATAGAGACACCCTTGGCTCAGCCTAAACACTCACTAAGTGGGCCCGAAAAGTGGATTTTTGCACAACAAGACTAGTTTATCTTATTTTTGTAATTCTTAGTTGCTAGACTAGTATATATAGGAGAAGATCAGCCATGTTTAGGATCTTCTACCTCAAACTCTTGCCCACTTTTACATTTTTCATTACTTTTCTGTAAGCATGAGTCACTAACCTCCTAAGGTTAAGGTTAGGAGCTCTGGAGAGTTTCATGGATTAATAATATTACTGTTCTAGTTCAATATGTCAGATACTATTCTCTTATGCATTGACGTTCTTCGCCTCATGAATTGAGGGTGACCCGTGACAATCACCCTTATTCTACATGGGTTCTGTGCGAGTCCTGACCCAGATAGCTTTGAACCAAAGCTAGAGATTGCATTGCGTATTCCAATAAAGTACCTAGGCAACTTTGGATACGTGACATGAAATCCCATTGACCATGGGTAAGTGAGGTCTCTGTGGCACTAAGGATAGAGTCTGAGAAGTAGCGTTCCCTGATCCGGAAGATCTACCTTGTCTGTGGCACCTTGAGTAGGATCACGAAGGAGAGTGGAATGCTTAGAGCTTCATCTTCTGCTATAGTGAGAAACCTAGAGGTGGCTTGATGGGAGGACATGAGTCACTTGCAACATGGTGGATTGCTACAATGGAGGAGGTTAACTTGATGAGGCGACATGAGTTAATCACTTACGACTGCTACTGAATGATCTCATAAAGTTATTGAAGTAAACAGTAAGAAAAGTTAATCCGAAAAGACAAATCATCTCCGAAGCCTCAACCATTCCCATACCATTGATTTCTCGTCTACCTAGTAACGTTTTATTTATTTATTCTATTTTATGCATTTTCCGTGACAAACTATAATTTCTATTCGCCTAACTAAGATCTGCAAGGTAACCATTTCTTGCTCAAACCAACAATCTCTGTGGGATCGACCCTCACTCACCTGAGGTATTACTTGGACGACCCGGTATACTTGCCGGTCTATCTGTGCGTAACGTGCAGAGTCAGTTTCATGCACCATCCACCAAATTCAATACAAAATAAACCATAAAATTGTGGTTTATCAAATGGCACCAAAAACTTGGTGTGTGAAATTTGAACTCGCACAACTTCACCGGCAAGTGCACCGGGTCATCCAAGTAATACCTTAGGTGAGTGAGGTTCGATCCCACAAGGATTGTTGGATTGAGCAAGCAATAGTTGTCTTGTAGGACTTAGTTAGGAAAACAAAAAAAAGGGTTATTATTGAGAATGCATAAAACAAGATAATAAGGAAAGCAGTAAAGAATTGGTGTAGAAACAATAATGAGAAAACAGTTAAGGTCTCGGTGATGTTTATCTTTCCGGATTAATGCTTCTTACAAACTATGTTAACAATAAATGATTCATTCTATGGCAAACCATAGATCATTAAAGCCTAATCTCTTAGTGACTTAATCTCCCCAAATCTTACTAAAATGCCATAGACAAGGTCAATTCTTTCATATCAGAAGGTGAAGTTCAGAAATCTAGTTTAGCGCCACAGAAACCTTAATTACCCAAAACTAACAGGATTTCATGTCACATATCCTAATCAACCGCAGATAACCCTTAGTTTAGGAGGAGTGTTTTCAAGCTGTAGCCCAAGCGAGATAACTCTGTCGAGAATCACAAGTGCTCATGTAGAATAAGGGTTATACTGTCGTTCCACCCAAATTCATAAGATTAAGAACGAAAACAACACCTTAGAATGGAATCAAATATTAATTAAAATAGGAGAGTAATAACATTAATCCATAGAAATAAGCAGAGCTCCTAACCTTAACCAGGAGGTTTAGTTACTCATACTTTACAGAGAAAATGAAATAAAAAGTCAAGAAGATTCTAAGTAATGCGTTTTTTAAACCTAAGAAATATCCTCTTTAAATAGTAAAATACTAGACCCAAAGGATGTTAATTTAAATTTAAAAGTTACAAGGATAAGATAAAATAAATTACGGAGTGCTAAAATCCACTTTGGGGCCCACTTGGTGACTGTTTAGGCTGATTCATGGTGTTCAACTTCAATTCTGGGCGTTGAATGATTGAGCTCGCTTGTCCCTGCTCCCTGGTTGGCGTTGAACACCAGTTTTGGGCGTTCAATGCTAGGCTTGCTCCTCTTTGGGCGCTAAATGCCAGGTTTGGATGTTTAGCACCATATTTGGCAGTGATTCTGGAAAAGAAGTATAAACTATCATATATTGTTGGAAAGCTCTGAATATTATATTTATAACGCCATTGCAACTGCACAAATTGGATCTCTGCAACTCAGTTTATGTTCTTTTGAATGCAAGGAGATCAGGATTGACAGCATCTGCTATCCTTCCTTTGTCTCTACACAAGACTTTGCCAAATTCACCCAAAATTCATGTAAAATCATAAAAAATAACATAAAAACTCAAAGTAGCATCTAAAGATAAATTTTGCACTAAAACATAGTAAAACTTGATAAAATCTAACTAAAAAAACAATGTAAAAATAGCTAGACAAAGGGTATAAGATGCTCACGCATCACCTAAACACTGGAATTAAACAATTTTTAACATAATTGCTCATAATTTTTAAAATGGAAAGGAAGAAATTAGAACACAAAAGTGGTTTCCTTACCTAATTATTGACAGGGCTTTGTAGTGCTCGACGCTGCGGTCACGTAGCCACAAACGGTGCGACGATCGGAGCTCGGAGCGGAAAGTTACGTGAGATTGAAGTGGGAGGTTAGGTTATAGAGCTCTCCTTCTCTTTCCTTGCATGCTCCATGGGTTCCTCAATGAGGAAGAAGAAGAATGAGCTGATGCTCATTAATTTAAGGGAGTTGGTTGGGCCCACGGGCGCGGTTTGGGCTCGGTTTGATCCGTTTGGCCCAATCTTGGGCCAAATTCTTTAAAATTAATGTTGAAATTTGTATTTTAATTATTTCTTCCTCCTAAGATTATAAAATTCATATTTCTAATTTTTCTTATTAAAAATTAATTTATTGACTAATTATATGCAAATTTTACGGCGGTCACTTCTTGCCACCAAAGTCCTTCTTGAGCTTTCTCCCGTTGCCTAAACTGTCTTAACCAACTCCGAATAATTCACTATTTCCACTGGTACCACTATACTTGGAACATTATTTCCACCTTCATATTCCTTAACATTATCGTTGCCAACTCTAGCTTGTGGTTCCATCCTACCCATCGATCGGCTGGTCGCAGCAACAGCGGCACCGATGGTAGCACCATCACTCATCATCGCAGTCACAAAATTAGTCAAACTACCTACCGGTACGGTTACCTTGTCACCTCTCCATCCTTAATCTCGATTACGCCCACGACCACGTCCATGAGATGACATTTGGTTCCTTTTCACATCAAACAAGTGATGTCAAGGTGATCAGTCTCAATATCGCAAGTATTGTGATTCAGAGTCCCAAATGCATGCTCATGAACATTAATGCCATATATAACAGTTAGATATCCTAATTAGCATGTATAGACACTCAGTGTATGCCCAAAAGCATAGTCAGTCCGTTCCGCAGGCTCTACAGGAACGAACTGCTCTGATACCATAATGTAACACCCTACCACACAGAGCTTTATGCTTAAGTCATAAAACAGAGGTGGTGTGGTATTACGACCTCTAAAATGAAATATAATACATATAATAATTAAAAGAACATAGTATACTAGGAGCCTTGAAGAAATAGCTAAAGCAAAATTGCAAAATTAAAAGTGCAACACGCAGGATATAAGGTTACTTGCGTATGAAGAAAGCTAAGGTTCACTAACATATGTATATAAAATAATGAGAGTAGAGAGTCGCGGTACAAAATATCAAGCTCCGAACTCAACCTGCAAAGCTAAGGCTAGCCAGAGAATAGTCATATATATACATATAAGAAAACATAACCCATAATACATAAAAGTAAGCCTCGTTCTCTATAAACCTCTATGAGGTACAAAAGTAAAACATATATACATAGGGAGAATCTATGCATATAGACATAACAAAATAGAACAATAGCAGAATCCCGAAAATTCCACTTCATTGTAGAGAACTCCAGACGCCTAGTGAGGTGCCTCTCGACCTGCATCTGAAAAATAACAATATTGTATGGGATGAGAACTGGGAGTTCTCAGTATGGTAAAGGTGGCACGCACATAAGATATAAGGTCCTCGGAATGCCAGAGGCAATCCTAGAATGTTGACACTCAGATTATAATGTTTAAAGAACTAAAGCAGAAACCATAAAATCAGCGTGGTCCTTTAATGGTTTCTATCTCAACTAAAACTTAAACCTAACCTTCAAACCTTCTCCTTTCCTCCAATCCTCCAACACCAGAGAACTGCACAGACGACCAAACAAACAATAACAAACACAGGTAGCATACAAGTACTGTAAGTAGCAAATATAAGAATTAACATGATAAGTTTACTTAGGAATTTCCAAATAATGCACAAACAAGCAATTCACATAATATTCATATGATACATGCCTGTCCTATGGCTGATGAGTCTCATCTATCACTTGACGCATATCCCTAAGAGTCTATGAATAGCTTTTTTTCATTCATATATATAAATTTTGCTCATTGGGGGATATCCTTCCTAGGAATTTATACGTGCCCAGTCATCCTTACGTCGTAGGGTGAACAGAGTATTGAGTCTCAACCTGGAACACGTGGTGGCAAGCCACAATACTTTGTCCAGAGAAACTCGTATCTCAGATAACATAATTGCATAAGCTTCATTTCAGTCATATACATTCATAATCATTTCATATTCATTCATTATAGTCATAACATTACTTATATCTTCGAAGTACGAGTGAATATCTTCGAATAAGAATAAGCTTGAATTAAATAGAAAACAGTAGTAATTGCATTAATACTCGAGGAACAGCAGAGCTCCACACCTTAATCTATGGTGTGTAGAAACTCCACCGTTGAAAATACATAAGAACAAGGTCTAGGCATGGCTGAATGGCCAGCCTCCCCAAATGGTATATGAATTCGGAAATAGGGAAAAAGACCCCTAGTACAATAGTAAAAAGTTCTATTTATACTAAACTAGTTACTAGGGTTACAAAAATAAGTAAATGATGCAGAAATCTACTTCCGGGCCCACTTGGTGTGTTCTTGGGCTGAGCATTAAAGCTTTCACGTGTATAAACCTTCTTTGGAGTTAAACACCAGTTTGTAACTTATTTTTGGCGTTTGACTCTAGCTTGGAACTTGTTTCTGGCGTTTAACGCCAGAAGAGGGCAGAAAGCTAGCGTTAAACGCTAGTTTGCATCGTCTAAACTCGGGCAAAGTATAAACTATTATATATTTCTGGAAAGCCCTGGATGTCTACTTTCCAACGCAATTATGAGCGCGCCATTTAGATTTCTGTAGCTCCAACAAATCCATTTCGAGTGCAGGGAGGTCAGAATCTAATAGCATCAATAGTCCTTTTTCAGCCTCTGAATCAGATTTTTGCTCAGGTCCTTCAATTTCAATCAGAAAATACCTGAAATCACAAAAAAATGCACAAAATCATAGTAAAGTCCAGAATTGTGAATTTTGCTTAAAAACTAATAAAAATATACTAAAAAGTGAAAATTAAATAGGATAAAAAGAAAAGAACATACAATGAATCCCACAATATCAATGAATCTTAGTCCCAATTAGATAAGCGGGGCTAGTAGCTTTTTGCTTCTTAACAGTTTTGGCATCTCACTTTATCCTTTGAAATTCAGAATGATTGGCATCTCTAGGAACTCAGAATTTTAGATAGTGTTATTGATTTTCCTAGTTTAGTATGTTGATTCTTGAACACAGCTACTTTATGAGTCTTGGTCGTGGCCCTAAGCACTTTGTTTTCCAGTATTACTATCGGATACATAAATGCCACAGACACATAACTGGGTGAATCTTTTCAGATTGTGACTCAGCTTTGCTAAAGTACCCAGTTAGAGGTGTCCAGAGTTCTTAAGCACACTCTTTTTGTTTTGGATCACAACTTTAACCACTCAGTCTCAAGCCTTTTACTTGGACCTTCATGACACAAGCACATGGTTAGGGACAGCTTGATTTAGCCGCTTAGGCCTGGATTTTATTTCCTTGGGCCCTCCTATCCATTAATGCTCAAAGCCTTGGATCCTTTTTACCCTTGCCTTTTGGTTTTAAGGGCTATTGGCTTTTTCTGCTTGCTTTTTCTTTTTCTTTCTTTCTCTCATTTTTTTCGCCATTTTTCTCTCTTTTTTTCGCTATTCTCTCTTTTTCACTGTTTTTTCTTGCTTCAAGAATCAATTTCATAATTTTTTAGATCATCAATAACATTTTTCTTTGTTCATCATTCTTTCAAGAGCCAACAATTTTAACATTCATAAACCTCACTATCAAAAATATGAACTGTTCAAGAATTCATTCAGAAAACAAAAAGTATTACCACCACATCAAAATAATTAAACTAATTTCAAGATAAAATTTGAAATCCAAGTACTTCTTGTTCTTTTGTAATTAGGCACATTTTTAATTAAGAGAGGTGAAGGATTCATGGAGTTATTCATAGCTTTAAGGCATAGACACTGGACACTAATGATCATGTAATAAAGACACAAACATGGATAACACATAAAGCATCAAATTCGAAAACAGAAAAATAAGAACAAGGAATTCAAGGAACGGATCCACCTTAGTGATGGTGGCTAGTTCCTCCTCTTGAAGGTCCAATAGAATGCCTAAGCTCCTCTATGTCTCTTCCTTGCCTTTGTTGCTCCTCCCTCAAAGCTCTTTGATCTTCTCTAATCTCATGGAGAATGATGGAGTGCTCTTGGTGCTCCACCCTTAGTTGGTCCATGTTGTAACTCCAGCCTTCCAAAGAGGTGTTGAGTTGCTCCCAATAGTTGTGTGGAGGAAATTGCATCCCTTGAGGAATCTCAGGGATTTCATGAGGAATTTCCTCATGCTCTTATTGAGGTCCATGAATGGGCTCTCTTATTTGCTCCATCCTTTTATTAGTAATGGGCTTGCCCTCTTCAATGAGGATGTCTTCCTCTATGACAATTCTACCTGAATTGTATAGGGATCACCTTTTTCTTGGCCACAACTTCATAGAAGTGGTCTTAATGAACCTTTGAGATGAATCTCTCCATCTCCCATGACTCGGAGGTGGAAGCTTTTGCCTTCCCTTTCCTTTTTCTAGAGGTTTCTCCGGCCTTAGGTGCCATAAATGGTTATGGAAAAACAAAAAGGAATGCTTTTACCACACCAAACTTAAAAGGTTCGCTCATCCTCGAGCAAAAGAAGAAAGAAAGAAGGGGAAGAAGAAAAAAATGGAGAAGATAGAGGGAGAGAGAGAGAGAAGGGTGGGGTAGGTGGGGATCCTGTGGGGTCCACAGATCCTGAGGGGTCAAGGATTTCTCATCCCCGCTCCTTTTAGGCGTGCAAAATGCCTTTATTATGCAATCCTGGCATTTAACGCCAGACTGCTACTTGTTTCTGGCGTTAAATGCCAGCTTTTATTCCTTTCCTGGCGTTAAACGCCAAGTTGTAACATGTTTCTGGTGTTTAACGCCAGTTTATTGCTTCTTTTTGGTGTTTAACGCTAATCTGGTGCTTCTTTCTGGCGTTTAACGCCCAGAATGGTGCCAGACTGGGCGTTGAACACCCATTCTGCTACCCTTACTGGCGTTTAAACGCCAGTAAGTTTCTCTTCTAGGGTGTGCTGTTTTTAATGCTATTTTTTATTTTTCTTTAAATTTTGCAGTTGTTTTTGTGACTCCACATGATCATCAACCTAAAAAAAGAAAATAACATAGAAAAATAAAGTTGGGTTGCCTCCCAATAAGCACTTCTTTAATATCAATAGCTTAACAGTGAGCTCTCATGGAGCCTCACAGATGTTCAGAGCATTGTTGGGACCTCCCAACACAAAACTTAGAGTTTGGTTGTGGCCTCCCAACACCAAACACAGAGTTTGACTGTAGGGGCTATGTTTGACTTTACATTGAGAGAAGCTTTTCTTGCTTCCTCTCTATGGTTACAGAAGGAGATCATTGATTTTTAAACAGAAGGTAGTCCTCATTCAATTGAAGGATCAACTCTCCTCTGTCCACATTAATTACAGCTTTTGCTGTGGCTAGGAAAGGTCTTCCAAGGATGATGGATTCATCCTTATCCTTCCCAGTGTCTACGATTATGAAATCAGCAGGGATGTAAAGGCCTTTGACCTTTACTAGCATGTCCTCTACCTGTCTATAAGCCTTTTTGATGGATTTGTCTGCCATCTCTAATAAGAATTTGGCAGCATGTACCTCAAAGATTTCCAATTTGTCCATTATAGAGAGTGGCATTAAGTTTATGCCTGACCCCAGGTCACACAGAGCCTTCTCAAAGGTCATAGTGCCTATGGTACATAGAATTAAGAATTTACCAGGATCCTATTTCTTTTGAGGTAATGTCTGCCTAACCAAGTCATTCATTTCATTGTTGAGCAAGGGGGTTCATCCACCCAAGTCTCATTACCAAATAACTTGGCATTCAGCTTCATGATTGCTCCAAGATACTTAGCAACTTGCTCTTCAGTAATATCTTCATCCTCTTCAAAGGATGAATAGTCATCAGAGCTCATGAATGGCAGAAGTAGGTTCAATAGAATCTCTATAGTCTCTAGATGAGCCTCATATTCCTTAGGTTCCTCAAATGGGAATTCCTTTTTGTCCAGAGGACGTCCCATGAGGTCTTCCTCATTAGGATTCACGTCCTCCTCCTCCTCTGTGCATTCGGTCACACCAAGTAAGGTTATGGCCTTGCACTCTCTTTTTGGGTTCTCTTTTGTATTGCTTAGGAGAGTACTAGGAGAAGTTTCAGTGACTCTTTTACTCAGCTGGCCCACTTGTGCCTCCAAATTTCTAATGGAGGACCTTGTTTCATTCATGAAACTGAGAGTGGCCTTAGATAGATCAGAGACTATGTTTGCTAAGCTAGATGGATTCTACTCAGCATTCTCTGTCTGTTGCTGAGAGGATGATGGAAAAGACTTGCTATTGCTAAACCTATTTCTTCCACTATTATTAAAGCTTTGTTGAGGCTTTTGTTGATCTTTCCATGAGAAATTCAGATGATTTCTCAATGAGGGATTATAGGTGTTTCTATAGGCTTCACCCATGTAATTCACCTCTGCCATTGCAGGGTTCTCAGGATCATAGGCTTCTTCTTCAGAAGATGCCTCTTTAGTACTATTGGATGCATTTTGCAATCCATTCAGACTCTGAGAAATCATATTGACTTGTTGGGTCAACATTTTGTTCTGAGCCAATATGGCATTCAGAGCATCAATTTCAAGAACTCCATTCCTCTGAGATGTCTCATTACTCACAGGATTCCTTTCAAAAGTTTACATGAACTGGTTATTTGCAACCATTTCAATGAGTTCCTAAGCTTCTGCAGGTGTTTTCTTTAGGTGAATAGATACACCTGCAGAATGGTCCAATGACATCTTAGACAATTCAGACAGACCATCATAGAATATATCCAAGATGGTCCATTCTGAGAGCATGTCAGAAGGACACTTTTTGGTCAATTGCTTGTATCTTTTCCAAGCTTCATAGAGATATTCACCGTCTTTCTGCCTAATGGTTTGCACATCCACTCTAAGCTTGCTCAGCTTTTGAGGAGGAAAAAACTTGGCTAAGAAAGCTGTGACTAGCTTATCCCAAGAGTTCAAGCTATCTTTAGGTTGAGAGTCCAACTATATTCTAGCTTTGTCTCTTACAGCAAAAGGGAAAAGCATGAGCTTATAAACCTCGGGATCAACTCCATTGGTCTTAACAGTATCACAGATTTGCAAGAATTCGGTTAAGAACTGAAAAAGATCTTCTGATGGAAGTCCATAAAACTTACAATTCTGTTGCATCAGAGAAACTAATTGAGGCTTTAACTCAAAATTGTTTGCTCCAATGGCAGGGATTGAGATGCTTCTTCCATGGAAGTTGGAATTTGGTGCAGTAAAGTCACCAAGCATCTTCCTTGCATTGTTATTATTTTCGGCCATGTCTCCTTCTTTTTTGAGATTCTCTGTAAGGTTTTCTCTGGATTATTGTGCTTTAGCTTCTCTTAGCTTCTTTTTTAGAGTCTTTTTAGGTTCAAGATCTGCTTCAACAAGAATGTCCTTGTCCTTGCTCCTGCTCATATGAAAAAGAAGAGAACAAAAAGAAGAGGAATCCTTTATTTCAAATTATAGAGATTCCTTAATGTGAGTAGAAGAATAAGAATGAAAGAAGAAGAAGAAAAATTCAAACACAGAGGAGAAGAGAGGGTTTGAATTTTAAGATGAAGAGAAGTGTTAGTAAATGAATAAATAAATAGAAAGAGATGAGAGAGAGAAGACAATTCGAATTTTAATTAAGAAAAAAGAAAAATATTTTTGTTTTTATTTTAATTATTAATTAAAATCCAAAAATTAAGAAAAGAAATAAAAAAAATTAAAATTTGAAACACTTAGTTAATTAGAAAGATTTTTGAAAAAGAGGAAGGTGATTTTTGAAAATTAGAGAGAGAAAAGTAGTTAGGTGGTTTTGGAAAAGATAAGAAATAGTAAAACAAACAAAAAGTTGATTAGTTAGTTGAAAAAGATTTGAAAATCAATTTTGAAAAGATAAGAAGTTAGAAAAGATTTTGAAATTGATTTTGAAAAATATATGATTTGAAAATGATATGTTTGAAAAGATATGATTGAAATTTATTTTGAAAAAAATTTAAAAAAGAAATTTAGAAAGATTTGATTTTGAAAACTAAAGTTAATGACTTGACTAAGAAGAAATCAAAAGATATGATTCTAAAATTTAAAGTTTGAATATTTCTTAACAAGAAAGTAACAAACTTGAAATTTTTGAATCAAAACATTAATTGTTAGTGTTAATTTCAAAAATTATGAATTAAAGATAAGAAAAAGATTTTAAAAATCAATTTTAAAAAATTTTCAAAAATATAAAAGAAAAATGAAAAAGATTTGATTTTTGAAAAAGTTTTGAAAAGGTAAGATTTTTAAAATTGAAATCTTGGCTTGACTAACAAGAAACAACTTATTTTAAAAATATTTGACTAAGTCAACCCAAAGATTTTGAAATTCATGAGTGAAATAAGGAAAAGATATTTTTTTGATTTTTTGAATTTTAATGTGGAAGGAGAAAAACCACAAAATGACTCAAAACATAAAAATTTTGGATTAAAATAAATGATGCATGCAAGAATACTATGAATGTCAAGATGAACACCAAGAACACTTTGAAGATCATGATGAAAATGAAGAACTTATTTTTAAAAAATTTTCAAGAAAAGAAAAACATGCAAGACACCAAACTTAGAAATTTTTAATGCTTTGACACTAACAAACTAAAAATGCATATGAAAAACAAGGTAAGACACAAAACAAGAAAATATGAAGATCAAACAAGGAGACTTACCAAGAACAACTTGAAAATCATGAAGAGCACATGCATGAATTTTTGAAAAATGCAATGATTATTAAATACATGCAATTGACACCAAACTTAAAAATTGACACCAGACTCAAACAAGAAAAACAAAATATTTTTTGATTTTATGATTTTGTAAATTTTTTTGGATTTTTCAAAAATATCTTTTTGGAAAAACGAAAACAAAGAAAAAAATTTTTGAAAGATTTCTGAAAACTTTTTGAAAAGAAAATAAAGGTTGAAACAAGAAAATTACCTAATCTGAGCAACAAGATGAACCGTCAGTTATCCAAACTCGAACAATCCCCGGCAACGGTGCCAAAAACTTGGTGCACGAAATTGTGATCTCAATGGCGCCAACAACTTGGTACGCACAATTGTAATCTCAACTCTTTTTCACAACTTCGCACAACTAACCAGCAAGTGCACTGGGTCGTCCAAGTAATAAACCTTACGTGAGTAAGGGTCGATCCCACGGAGATTGTCGGCTTGAAGCAAGCTATGGTCATCTTATAAATCTCAGTCAGGAGAATTCAAATGGTTATGAAGTTTTGATAATTAAAAGATAAATAAAACATAAAGTAAAGATAGAGATACTTATGTAAATCATTGGTGGGAATTTCAGATAAGTGTATGGAGATGCTTTATCCCTTTTGAATCTCTGCTTTCCTACTGCCTTCATCCAATCCTTCATACTCCTTTCCATGGCAAGCTGTATGTAGGGGGATCACCGTTGTCAATGGCTACCGTCCATCCTCTTAGTGAAAATGGTCCAACTACGGGTTACGTAGGGCTAATTATCTATCGGTTCTCATTGTGTCGGAATAAGATCCAATGATCCTTCTGCGTCTGTCACTACGCCCAACAGTCATGAGTTTGAAGCTCGTCACAGTCATCCCATCTCAGATCCTATTCAGAATACTAGCAATCGGATTCTCTATCGGTAAAGAATTTATAAAAATAAGTCTGCGTTGTAAGTATAGTTTCTAAACCAACAAAGAATCCTTTCGTACAAAAGTTTTAGTTGTCACAAGTAACAAACCCCTAATAAAATTGATAACTGAAGTATCTAAACCTCGGGTCGTCTTCTCAAGGAATTGCAGGGAGCACTACAAGAAACATCGTTAAAATCGACCGCCAAATCGACGGCTTAGCCGTCGATAATATTAAAAATGGACGGCAAAATGGACGGCAGAGGTGGTCGCTATTAAGCTTGTTGATATTACAAAATTATAATAAAATCAACGGCTTGACTAGCCATTGATAATAATTTAATAAAATCGACAATATTTACATTTATAATATGAGTGTCAGAATTTTACCTTCTTAATAAAATCGACAACATTGCCGTCGATATTTATTATATAAAATCGACGACATTTCTGTCGATATTTGATTCAATAAAATCGACAATAGTTTCGTCTATAATATGAGTTTATGAATTTTTCCCTTTTAATAAAATTGACAACATTGTCGTCGATATTATTATATAAAATCGACAATATCTGTCGATATTTGATTTAATAAAATCGACACAATGGCCGTCGATTTTATTTGTCTATTTTAAATTAAAAAGCGACAACGCTACCGTCGATTTTAATAGCTATATTTTTTATTTTATTTTCTATTTGAAAAATAATAAACAATTAATGCAAATAAACTTTTAAATAACATATAAATAATATTTTATATAAGTTTTAATTACTTGAAATGGGATCATAAATTTATATAACTAATATTTTATATAAGTTATATGAATTTTACAAATAGGAATTGATAGACATGGTCTAGCAGCTTCTGCAAAATTCATAAATTCACAAAAGAAATCAGAACTGCAACTTAGCCGAAATTTACATGGTAGTTCAGGTTGCATTCCAGAAAGTAAAGTGCAAATTTGAATCAATGATGAGAAATTCAACATAATATGTAACTAGCAATATAATATAAACTTGTTGATTTTCTCACTAACTAAGCATAGATGAATCCAAGAATAAAGAGGCACCTTGAAACCTTCCAAGAATCTGCAATGACTTTGCCTTGAGCAAAACAGCTTCAAGAAGTAGACTAACAGCATGAATGGACATAGGAGGCACTGCATCACTCAGCGAACGGTGTCTATTCATATTCCGTTCCCATCTTTTAGATATAGAAATTTTCATCTTTGGAGCAACAGTAGCAATGTCTATTCCTTCAAATACATGAAGTGCAGCTTCAAAATTACCCTTATGATATTCAAGGCTTCCTAGTAAAGCTCTAGCTTCCTATGAGAAAAAGGGTCATTTACTCATTTAGTTTTATCTTATAATGAAGAGACATCTCAATCAATGAAATCAAATGACAAATATTGGGACAAGAACAGATTCTTGTAAAACACTCAAAGATCTACAAAAGGTTTTACCTAGGACAAAAGTGGAATAAGCTTCAGAGGAGAAGTGTGACTTTTTGCATGGATAGCCCTAAACACTCAAGAAAAAAATAGACAAAAAAATCACTGGGGGCTTCAACCACCTAATAAACCAATTCAAGTCCAACAATTAGTCGTGATAATCAATAAGAACAATGTGAAACCAGATGAGCATAGAATATGATTGATTCCATGGAAAACAGAATAGAATAAACATACCTTGGGTACAGCACCAGGTTGGATTTTGTTAAGAGCACTGCAATATCCTCTTACCATGATCAAGATCCCCTTTAATTTCCTGTTTTGGCTACATGATTTATGACATATTATAGGAAGAACATAATGAGAACAGATTAGAAAAGCTAAAGGGTAGTTTAATAATTAAGATTATAGACATAATTTACCATACAACTAACATGACTAATTTGATCCATAGGCTCATCAGCACTACAACTCCAATAGGCTTTTTGAGAAGACTGGTGCAAATGTGTGATGCCTCAGCACTAATGTCAAAGTAACTTAGCATAAGGTTTCTGAGTTCTAGAGTCATTGAAATTGTTGCTGAGTCAACAAGGGATGGGATAGTTTCTTGATCAGGTTCAAGGAGGAATTCTAAGAAGGTTTTGTGGCTATAATTTATGGAAGATTGTGTTGCAAGTAATTGAGCTTTGTTGAAGCAATCAGCATATGATTTTGTCTTAAGTGCTCTTAAGTACTCCTCATGAAAGTTGATGTTTATTTGATCATCACCTCTACTTTTCTTCGTACCTTAACAGAAAAATAAAATGTGATATCAGAAAGAAGCTAATTTATTAAAAATATGAAATAGTACTAAGAAAAAATATATACTTGCCAAAATTGATCTCATGATTTGCCTCTTATAAAGAAGATAAAACTAGATAATTAATCCTTTCAAAATTTTGTTTATCATTTTCAATGTTACAACAAGTAAGCCATCATCTTATTATCTGATACCAACCAATCAGGTTGCTTAGATCTCCAAGGATTTGAAAGAAGATGCTAATAATTAAATGGTGAAACTGCAATTATAAGAGCATGCATATGTATACCTTGGCTGGCTTCCATCTTGATTGATTTGAGGAACAAACTTTATGCTGCAAAAGTTAAGAACAACAGCAATTGAATTATATGAACTAACTTGGCTTTTAAGGAAGGCTGATATAAATCAAACAATTATATTTCAAAATTATATATATATATATATATATATATATATATATATATATATATATATATATATATATATATAATAAAAGTTACTAATTTTAAAGTGAATCAAAGAAATAGGGCACTAGAGATATAGGATATTGTAAATCAGTGCAGAGTTATGTAAACAAGAAGGATAAAATTAGAGATCTTAATAGGTTATTACCTCTTGATTCTTGCATGGCCCATCTGGTGAATTTAATTTTCAGTGCTTCAAATTGAACAAAAAATGACTACTGAACAGGAAAATTATCCAAAGCCACTATCAATAATCTGGCTTGTTTATCTAATCAAGCATGTTTTATTGTTCCTTATATATGTGTGTGTGTATTAAGTAGCTTCATCAAGAAGAAGAAACACTTTGAATTGTAAATAGCTGAGAGATGACAAAATGAAATGCATATATATTGTTAAAATCATGTGGATCAATAATCAAATTATTAGTGTTAACCGGTTAATTAACTATGTCATCGTAATTATGGGCATGGATGAAGCCTCTAAGCATTAAAGGTATAGCTGTAATTGAGCATTTACCAACTGAAACACACTACCGAGTAGAATAGTAGAGTAAGTCACGCTATATATTTATTCAGAAATTAAGAAGTGTTACTCTTGAGTCTTACCAAATATGGTATGAGATGAAATTATTTGCAACCAGGTTCACAACCAGGAACCCATAAAGTCAAGTTGCAATTCCTGTAGTACCGTATTTCCGCTGCTGTGGACATCCAATCTCTGAAATCCCCTGTCAATTCAATTGCATTATATTCTACTTTATGCCACTGCCATGAATCTATTAGTTTCCTTCACACTACAAAAATATGCCTTTCACTTTTTTAATCCTTATAACATGCTATAAATATAATTGTTTCAGGAATTCTTAGAACATAGAGAATTTTTTACTCTCAACAGTGTATACAATGCTCAACATTTAGACTTTTGTGAACCATCATTTTCTCCCACTTCCCTCAAATGCTGAGCATTCAACACTTGAGAAAGCTCTCATTAGGAAACATGTCAACATGTAGAGTTTATACAACTTTTTATTCGTTATTCTTATACAGCGTATTTACTTCAAAAAATTATGACTATTAGCTAATTGCACTGAAAAGAGTACCGTATGGATGCTAGCCAAAAATACCCTTCATCAAGTTTTATAGTCTATACAACTTGCACAAATAACTCCAATATTTAAGAAATGATCAACGCTACATGAACATCAAAATAATGGTCGGAGTTAGATTATCTGCACTATTCCTAATATATACACACCTGACTAGATTTTCCTTAAATTTTGGAGGTCAAAGAATATTTTTGCTCAAAAACAAATGTTATTAATTTCACTACGAGAATAAAATACGTCTCAATATATTATTAGGAGAGTTGTTATACCTTTTTGCTTAACACAACCATCGACAAAATCTAACTTGTCCTTGAAATCAAACGCTTCCAGCCAATCTTTTTTTCTGAAAAAGATGGGAAATTGCAATGAATTGCATGTTCATAAATAATACAAAGATGTGACTACATATATATATATATATATATATAGAGACACACACACAAGAGATCAAACATGTGAAGGAAACCGTAAAACCATAATTTGATCCATACAAGTCATTTTTAGTTTCTATCTATCTATCTAACTGAATTCCCAATATAAGAAGACCTAAACATGGCATCGAAATCAGAAAGCGAACCTCTGCTGGGAATATAAACTAGACCACTCCCTTTGCTGAAATTTACACTGGGGTTGTTATTTGTTAATCTAAAGAAAATTCAACATCAATAATAATTAGGTTTGATGAATTGATTATGCTAATTAGGTTTAACAAACAAAATATTCAGAATTTCGTGATGAAAATAGTAGATACAAAAATTGTAAAAATAAATATAATAATCAGAGAGAGACAGAGAAGAACTTACAAGAAGCTGCGACGGCGACTAATAAAGTAGATATTGCAACGACGAGTCTGTGAAAGAAGAAGAACTTACATGCAGACTCACAAATCACAATGTGATTGTGAGAGAGAGAGAGAGAGGAACTTAGGATGGCACGGCGGGGGGCTCAACGAATGAGGAAAAGGAGGAGGAGAAGAAGAAATGCTTTGCTCTGTGCCTTTCTCCGTGACCGTGACTGCGTTCCGGTCTCTACTGTGAGGCGTTGGAGGAGAAAAAGAAGATTAACTCTAGACTCTGGTTCTCTGAAGGTTCCTGGGTTAAATTTTGGGAAAATAAGTTAAACGAGTAGGGACGCGGGAATGGTTTTTTGTTGATAAAAATCGACGGCTATTTTGTCGATTTTAGTTAAAATAAAAATCAACACTCTATCCGTCTATTTTATATAATAAATCTATACTGTTCATTCAACTTTAAAAAGAAATCTCTATTGTTTAAATTTATCGACGACAAAAATTGTCGATATTTTAATGATTAAAATAGACAACCAGTCCGCCGATTTTAAAGAAAAAAATTTTCAACCTCTCTTTCGTCGATAATGTGACGATAGTAGTAGAATGTTAAAAAATTGTTAAAATAATAGACGACATTGTCGTCGATTTTAATATTATATTTTTAACCATCTCTTTTTTATTTTATCGACGACAAGCCGTCGAAAAATATCCACAAAAAATTTAGCCGTCGATTTTTGGCGTCAATAATTACAATGTTTCTTGTAGTGGAGGTGTTCTTATTATTGATTATGTAAAGGTATATTTTGGGATTTTCAAAAGGGTTGAACATGTAATGTAAAATAACAAGTAGTTAAAATAATAACTAATAAAGCTCTTGGCAAGGTATGAGAATTGGAAGTCCTATCCTAGTTATCCTTATCAATTGTGATGAGAATTGGATTTTTCTCTCACTAAGTCAACCTCTAACTATGAAGGTAAGTCAAGTGGATGAATTAATTTTGATTCCTCAGGTCCTAGTGTTTTCTTGGGAAAGGTTAGAGTTGTTGGAACTCGAAATCTGCCGGGGGCGAAATCTGCCACGCTGGTTTTTCTGTAAAACGATGCGTCTGCATGACTCACGCATGCGCGTCGTTTTGCTGTACGTCCACTATGATAAATTATATATCAAATCGAAGCCCCGAACGTTAGCTTTCCAACACAACTGAAACTGCGTCATTTGGATCCTTGTAGCTCAAGTTATGACCATTTTAGTGCGAGAGGGTCAGGCTTACAGCTTTGCAGTTCCTTCAACTTCATGTATTCCTTCCACTTTTGCATGCTTCCTTTCCATCCTCTAAGCCATTCTTACCCTGTATTCCCTGAAATCACTTAATACACATATCAAGGCATCAAATGATAATAAGAGAGAATTTAAATAAAAGAAAATAAAAGCCAAAGAAGCATGTTTTCAATCATAGCACAAAATCAGGAAGGAGAATGTAAAATCATGCAAATCATATAAATAAGTGGGCAAGGACTTGATAAAAACCACTCAAGTGAGCACAAGATAAACCATGAAATAGGGGTTTATCAAAGTTTAGACTTTTCGGATCTCAAGAATGCTGCCAATTGATTCTAGCTTATACCACGAAGACTCTGATCTCAAGGAATTGAAGGCTCTGTTGTCAGGATAGGCAATCAAATGCATGGACCAGGAATCCAAGAGATACACACTCAAGCAATTGCAGATAGAACGGAAGTGATTGTCAGGCATGCGTTCATGGGTGAGAATGATTATGAGTGTCACGGATCATCACATTCATCAGGTTGAAGTACGAGTGAATATCTTAGAATAAGAATAAGCTTGAATTGAATAGAAAACAGTAGTAATTGCATTAATACTCGAGGAACAGCAGAGCTCCGCACCTCAATCTATGGTTTGTAGAAACTCCACCATTGAAAATACATAAGAATAAGGTCTAGGCATGGCCGAATGGCCAGCCTCCCCAAATGGTATATGAATTCGAAAATAGGAAAAAAGACCCCTAGTACAATAGTAAAAAGTTCTGTTTATACTAAACTAGTTACTAGGGTTATAGAAATAAGTAAATGATGCAGAAATCTACTTCCGGGCCCACTTGGTGTGTGCTTGAATTGAGCATTGAATCTTTCACATGTAGAGACCTTCTTTGGAGTTAAATGCCAGTTTGTAACTTGTTTCTGGCGTTTGACTCTAGCTTGCAACTTGTTTCTGGCGTTTAACGCCAGAATAGGACAGAAAGTTGGCGTTGAACGCCAGTTTATGTCGTCTAAACGCCAGTTTGTCTACTTTCCAACACAATTGAAAGTGCGCCATTTGGACTTTTGTAGCTCCAAAAAATCCATTTCGAGTACAGGGAGGTCAGAATCCAACAACATCAGCAGTCCTTTTTCAGCCTCTGAATCAGATTTTTTCTCAGGTCCCTCAATTTCAACTAGAAAATATATGAAATCACAGAAAAACACACAACCTCATAGTAAAGTCCAGAATTGTAAATTTCGCTTAAAAACTAATAAAAATATACTAAAAAGTAGCTATGTCCTACTAAAAACTATCTAAAAACAATGCCAAAAAGCGTATAAATTATCCGCTCATCAGTATACAACCCCTTAAAAACCATTGCTCGCGTACATAAGCACTTTGCACATGTATGTAAGATGCCAAACCTAGAGAGGTTGGTCACGTCGCGTGCAGTGGTTGCGTATGCAAGCTGTGTAGAACAACAAAAATGCTGAATGGAGTAGAATTTTCAGTTTTGCACTCCAAACTTCCAACGCACATAACTTTTCTGTTTTAAAACATTTTTCATCTATTCTTTGAACGGCATAAGATTCACAAACCCAATTTTCATATGAAATAGGTTTGAAACAATTTGGGGGTCCGGAAGCGGAGTTATGGCTCGACGAAGTTCGGCCAAAAATCAATTTTACACAAAAACCTCAAACCTCAATTTTCATTAAAAACCAAACTCAAATCCAACCTCCTATACATATATTCAGCACAACAACATACTATAGCATACTAACACAGCACTAAAATCTCGACATCATACCACAATCAATCATACCTCTATATTACACAATTTCTCACCTAAATTTCTCACTTTAATCAACAAGGTTATCAACAATCCATCATACTTGCATAAGTCAATATCATCAACTAGTCAATCGTTATTCACTCACCATTTAGCATCCGATTTCCACCATAACAATAATCTCCAATACATGCTCAATCCATATCATCAATCATTATCACAAGTACTAAGCATACAACATACTTTATCATTCCAACCTATTCTGTGGTCTTCTAGCCTACGTTTTCATAAAGCATTATATATTAAATACGAGAAACCAAAACCATACTTTAGCCGATTTTCTCATATAACCCAAAGGCACCACCAAAAGCTTCAAAACTTACCCCCAAGGATCCAAAGCAATGACATCCAAAGCTCTACCAAGACTCCAATGTTCACAATCAAGCTCCAATTTACATATATACACCTAATACACATTTTCACATATGCATAACCAAAACTTAATACCCAAAACACAAAATCAATGAGTTAACTAGGGTTCTAGGATTCTCACCTTATTCAAGCACGAATAAAGCAAGATTAAGCATTTCCCTCAAACTAATTCGAGTCTAAATACCAGAATTAAACAATTTTCAACATAATTGCTCATAATTTTCGAAATTGGAAAAGAATAAATTGGAACACTGAAGTGGTTCCTTACCTAATTATTGACTGGGCTTTGTAAAGATCGATGTTGCAGTCGCGTGGCCACAAACGATGCAACGATCAGAGCTTGGAGCGGAAAATTACGTAAGATTGAAGTGGGAGGTTAGGTTTTGGAGCTCTCCTTCCCTTACCTTGCATGCTCCATGGGTTCCTCATTGAGGAAGAAGAAGAATGAGCTGATGCTCATTAATTTAAGAAAGTTGGTTGCGCCCACGGGCTTGGTTTGGGCTCGGTTCGGCCCGTTTGACCCAATCTTGGGCCAAATTTTTTAAAATTAGTGTTGAAATTCATATTTTAATTATTTCTTTCTCCTAAGATTATAAAATTCATATTTCTGATTTTTCTTATTAAAAATTAATTTATTGACTAATTATTTGCTAATTTTATGGGTTCATAGTACGACTTTACCTTAGCAAAGTTATATCCAGTCAGAGACCAATTTTCCTTTCCGCATCGGCTCAACTTGGTGGGACCATACTTCAAGGTAACATATCCGGGTTTTACATACGTCAATGATGTGGATCCAAATTTTTCTTAGCATTGTCTAATTTTTGCACTTTAGATTGAACCGATGTTAGACGACCCTTGGAGGCACCACATTGAAGCTGCTTAGGACGCACACCCTGATCTTGCATCGACTGGACCTTCTAATGTATCACCCACCTGGGTTGAGAAGTTTGAGGTAGATTTAGAGACCAATGAGGATTCTATTTTCGATGAGGTTGGACCAGTTATCAGTAAGTTATTTGGAGACCATCCATGAGTTTGATATTTTTGACCATCCATAAGTTATTTTATGATCTATAGTGTCATTTTCCCTTACTTTTGTAGATTGGTTCCAACTTACGAGACTCGTGTGAGGGTTGGGACTAGTTTTTGTAAGAACCGCAATTAATCAAACTAGTTAATTAAGTGGTTATATTGCCCAAATTTGATTCCGAGAAGTTAGAGTGACAATTTGAGGTTTTAAACATCATTTTTGGACTCAGTGGGTCGTTCCGAGTCAGAAAATGTGCTTTTTGTAAAAAACCGTGAAAAACTGCGAACCAGTAGTGAACCGGTTAAACCGGTTCAAGTCTGCCCGGTGCTGTGCAAGAAAAAGTTGAAACAGTCAAAAACCTTAGAAAGACATTAGAAATAGAAAAATTGGACGTTAATTTTAAAGGTTTGGCTCGAAGTTGGGCCAAACGGGCTAGAAGCGCTAACGGGTTGAACCGGGCCTAAGTTGGGCCTAAGTCTAACATATATAAAGGTTCATTTAATGAACCCTAGCCTCCACAAACACATACACTTCATATTTGAGAGAGGGAAGGAGATGAAGAAGAAAACCTATTCACCTCAATCTTCCCAAGCTCATATCTTGAGCTATAGAGATCTGATCTGCGTGCCGTTAGTGGCTACGCATTTCTTGCGAAGAGCTCTACAAAACCCATCCAAGAAACACTAGAGGTAAGCTCGAAATCCTTCCAGTGCTTCTCTCTAAATTTTTGGGTACCTAGGGTTTATGGCTACGTCAGTTTTTGTGATTCTTGATGATTAGGTTCACTATGATCCTTGCTTAGCCTTGGGTTTTGACATCCAAATCTGTTGGGAGAGGTAAGAGGCTTTGAACTCTTGTGAACTTTTGATTAATGTTGAGCCCTAGGTTGATTTTGTGGTGATTTATATGTATATAGCTTGATTATTGTGAGTTTAGATCATGTTGGTGCTTGTTGGAGCTACCTTGGTGGTTGGATTTTGGTTGAAAGCTCATTTGGTTCATATTGGGGATCGGCCAAGGTATGATTTCAGTTTCTTCTATGTAGTATATAATATTCATGGATACTGAAGCTAGTGACCCATAGGATAGGATTGGATTTGAATGGTTGATGAGTTGTTGGATTAAGTTGTATGATGATGATATATGAAATGATGAATTTGAGTTGATAATGATGATTAATGGTGATATGTTGAGGATACATGATTTGTGAAGTTGAGTAGTGAATTATGTTGATAAATGTGATATTGGTGTTGATTTATTGGTAATATAGTTGGAAAATTGTTAATGAAGTTGGATATATGAGATATATTGATATTGATGTTGTGGATAAGGAAAAATGTGGTATTTTTGGTGTAATATGCCGTAGAGTGTTGAATTCGATGAGAATTGGAGTTTTGGAGTGGTTTGGGTTGGTTTAGTTGTGTTTTACGAAGGAATTGTGAAAGTTATGATTTTGGGTAAAAGTGGAATTTTGATGAACTTTACTTGATAATAACTTTTGCCTCGGTTTTCAAAATTTGTTGAAAATTGTTTGAAATTAAAGATCTTTGAAAATCCTTTAAATTGATATAAAGTTTGTAAAATCTGGAATTTTGGGAAGAAAGTTATGATCAATCAAAAATTTGTGTTAAAAATTGGAAATTTTGTAAAGTTACAGAATTCTGAGTTTTCTGATATGTGCGCACGCACACTCTGTGAAAATTTTGATCTGTGCACACACACAGACCTGTGCGTTCGCACAGGCAGAGGAAGGCACTCTGCTCATAGCGCTGGCACAGCTTGTGCATGGAAACACCAATGGGAGAATTGCAGCCTGTGCGTATGCACAAACCTGTGTACATGCACACCAAGGATAGCATTATGACTGCTGTGGCTCCTATGGAGATTCGTGTCTTCTCCGACTTGGTGAACAAAGCAAGGGTAGTAGAAGGCTATGCCAAGACCATGGCGGCATCCAAGGACACTCATGGAGGGAGCTCTAGTCGTGGGCGTGGCAAGTACTTCCATCCAAAAGGACAAAGCTTCAAAAGAAGAGGATATGCACCTCAAGGCCAAGGGGGCTTCAGAAGGAACAATCAGAATCAGTTTCAGTATGCTAAGGGGAGAGGAAATCAGAGTGGTTGCTTCCATTGTGGGTTACCTAGCCACATTGCGAGGGATTGCACTCATGGGAGGAATCAGAATGCGGGCCAGAGTCAACATCAAGGTCGAGTCTTTGCTGTAGATGCCAAGGATGCTTCCAAGGCGGATCTGTTGATGAGAGGTATTTGTTTATTTGGTTATAAGACTTTAATTGCATTATATGATACTAGAGCATCGCATTTTTTTATCTCGTTTGCTAAAGTTGAGGAACTAGGCTTGAAAGTGTCAGAGTTACCTTTTGATCTGCATGTACATACTCCACATCAGACAATTATGACTAGGTCAGGTTGTAGACAAGTAGGTTTCAAGCTTGAGGGTAGAGACTTTGTGCATGATTTGATATGTTTACCTATGGTTGGGTTGGAGATGATTTTGGGGTTCGATTGGCTGTCGAAGAATCGGGTTTTGTTGGATTGCTTTGAACGGACAATTCAGTTTATGCCAGAAGGAGAGAACAGGGCTATAGTAGCCGCTGGATACTACCTGAACTCTGTAGTAGTGTGCTGTAGTGGGAAAGAGTGTCAGGGTTACATCTTGTTAACTGCTAATGCTTCGGACGATACCCAAGGCTTAGACAAGATTCCGGTGGTTAGGGATTTTTCGGAGGTATTTCCGGAAGATATTCCTGAATTTCCACCTCAAAGAGAGATCGAGTTTGCGATTGAATTGGTGCCGGGAGCCGGACCAGTGTCGATTGCACCCTATAGGATGGCTCCGAAAGAACTGGCCGAGTTAAAGGTTCAGTTGGAAAAACTTCTGACCAAGAAGTTCATTCGATCGAGTGTATCACCGTAGGGAGCGCCAGTTTTGTTGGTAAAGAAGAAGGATCGAGGAATGCGACTGTGTGTTGATTACCGTCAGTTGAATAAAGTGACTGTGAAGAATAAATAGCCACTGCCCAGGATAAATGACTTGATGGATCAACTACAAGGAGCTGGAGTGTTTTCCAAGATTGATTTGAGATCCAGATACCATCAGATAAAGGTGAAAGAGGATGACATCCCTAAGACCATGTTTAGAACACGTTATGGACACTACGAATTTGTGGTGATGTCCTTTGGGTTAACGAATGCACCTGCTGTCTTCATGGATTATATGAACAGAGTCTTTCGTCCCTTTCTCGACAAGTTCGTAGTGGTTTTCATAGACGATATCTTAGTTTACTCCAAGACAGAAAAGGAACATGAGGAGCACTTGAGGATTGTGTTGCAAATCCTGAAAGAGCGCAAGTTGTATGCTAAGTTGTCGAAGTGCAAGTTCTGGAAGGAGGAAGTAAAGTTCCTAGGTCACGTGGTGAGTAGAGAAGGAATAGCGGTGGATCCTTCTAAGGTAGAAGCAGTAATGGAATGGGAAAGACCGACGACAGTTATGGAAGTTAGGATATTACCAGAGATTTATCGAAGGATTCTCCCGGATTGCTCTACCAATGATGAAGTTGACAAGAAAAGAAGTGCCTTTTATTTGGACGTCGGAGTGTGAAGAGAGTTTTCAAACTTTGAAGCAAAAGTTAACTTCAGCACCTGTTTTGATCTTGCCAGAACCGCATGAACCGTTTGAAGTGTACTGTGACGCTTCCTTTAAGGGTTTGGGTTGCGTGTTGATGCAACACCAGAACGTGGTGGCTTACGCATGCATGAGGTGAATTATCCAACTCATAACTTGAAATTAGCGACGATTGTGTTTACATTGAAGATTTGGAGACACCACTTGTACGGAGTGAAGTTTAGCGTCTTTTCTGATTATAAGAGTCTCAAGTACATATTTGATCAGAAGGAGCTCAATATGCGTCAAAGGAGGTGGATGTAATTGCTTAAGGATTTTGATTTTGATCTGAGTTATCATCCCGGCAAGGCGAATGTGGTAGCAGACGCCTTGAGTCGAAAGTCCTTGACAATAGCTTGGATGAGAATCAAGGAAGAGGAGCTAATGGAGAAGTTTGTGGATCTTAAGCTGGATATCGATGAAGATGCCGGGAGAGCTTGCTTAAATCAGTTACAAATCTCAAGTGACTTTAAATCTGAACTCCTAAAGGCTCATCAAAACGATGACGTGCGACCAAAGGTGTTGCCAGCTATCGAACAAGGAAAGCAATGGAGAGTGTCATGGGATCAAGATGGATTGTGGAGATTCAAGGGTAGGATTATTGTGCCGGATGTGGGAATGTTGCGGCAAGATATATTAAAAGAAGCGCACAAGAGCAGATTTTTTGTTCACCCTGGAAGTATGAAGATGTATCACGATCTTAAGACTATGTTCTGGTGGCCTGGTATGAAGAAGAATGTGGCAAAACATGTCTCAAAGTGCCTGACGTGTTAGAAGGTTAAGATAGAACATCAGAAACCTTCGAGAATGCTTCAACCACTTGAAATTCCTCAGTGGAAGTGGGATGGAATTGCAATGGATTTTGTGACTGGTTTATCGAGAACTAGGTCGGGATTTGATGCGATTTGGGTGATCGTGGATCGCTTAACCAAATCAGCTCATTTTCTACCTATTCGAGTAAACTGCTCTATGGAGGAGCTAGCAAGGTTGTATATAAAGGAAATAGTAAGGTTGCATGGTGTGTCGTCGAGCATAGTATCGGACCGTGATCACCGATTCATATCAAGATTTTGGGGAGCTTTTCAAAAGGCTTTTGATACGAGACTATGTCTCAGTACGGCGTATCATCCACAAACAAATGGACAGTCGGAAAGGACTATTCAGACGTTAGAGGATATGCTGAAAGCATGTGTTTTGGATCAACCCAGGATTTGGGACCGCTACATGCCATTGGTGGAGTTTGCGTACAACAATAGCTTTCATGCGAGCGTTGGGATGGCTCCGTATAAGGCTTTCTATGGGCGGAAGTGCCAGTCTTAACTTTTTGGTATGAATCCGAGGTATATAGGACCGTTTGAGATCCTAAGGCATTTCGGGCCAGTGGCATACCCTCCTCACCTATCTAACCTACATGACGTGTTCCATGTGTCACAACTTCGTAAGTACACGTTGGACGCGGCCCATGTGTTGGAGCCTGAGACGATCAAGTTGAGGGAGAACTTGACTTTCTAAGTGACACCGATTAGAATTGACGACACCAGTGTAAAGAAGCTGCGAGGAAAAGAAGTTCAGTAGGTTAAAGTTGCTTGGAAGCGAGGAGGAGTCGTAGAGCATACTTGCGAATTGGAATCCGAGATGTAAAAGGATTATCCCGAGCTTTTCTCAAGTAACTCAAATTTTGAGGGCAAAATTTCTTATTTGATGGAAAAAATGTAAGAACCGCAATTAATCGAACCAGTTAATTAAGTGGTTATATTGCCCAAATTTGATTCCGAGAAGTTAGAGTGAGAATTTGAGGTTTTAAACATCATTTTTGGCCTCAGTGTGTTGTTCCGAGTCAGAAAATGTGCTTCTTACGAAAAACCGTGAAAAACCACGAACCGACAGTGAACCGGTTGAACTGGTTCAAGTTAGCCTCGTGCTCGCAAGAAAAAGTTGAAACAGTCAAAAACCTTAAAAAGACATTAGAAACAGAAAACCGAACGTTAATTTTAAAGGTTTGGCCTGAAGTTGAGCCAAACGGGCTAGAAACGCTAACGGGTTGAACTGGGCCCAAGTTGGGCCCAAGTCCAACATATATAAATGTTTATTTAATGAACCCTAGCCTCTATAAACACACACTTCAGATTTGAGAGAGGGAAGGAGATGAAGAAGAAAACATAATCACCTCAATCTTCCCAAGCTCATATCTTGAGCTACGGAGCTCCGATCTGCGTGCTGTTAGTGGCTACACGTTCCTTGCGAAGAGCTCTACAAAACGCATCCAAGAAACACTAGAGACAAGCTCAAAATCCTCCCGGTTCTTCTCTCCAAAATTTTGGGTACCTAGGGTTTATGGCTAAGTGAGTTTTTGTGATTCTTGATGATTAGGTTCACTATGATCCTTGCTTAGCCTTGGGTTTTGACATCCAAATCTGTTAGGAGAGGTAAGAGGCCTTGAACATTTGTGAACTTTTGATTTATGTTGAGCCCTAAGTTGATTTTGTGGTGATTTATATGTATATATCTTGATTATTGTGAGTTTGGAGCTTGTTGGAGCTACCTTGGTGGTTGGATTTTGGTTGAAAGCCTATTTGGTTCATATTGGGGATCGTCCAAGATATGGTTTCAGTTTCCTCTATGTAGTATATAATATTCATGGACACTTAAGCTAGTGACCCATATGATAGGATTAGATTTGAATGGTTGATGAGTTGTTGGATTTAATTGTGTGATGATGATTGATGAAATGATGAATTTGAGTTGATAATGATGACTAATGGTGATATGTTGAGGATACATGATTTGTGAAGTTGAGTAGTGGATTATGTTGATAAATGTGATATTGGTGTTGATTTATTAGTAATATAGTTGGAAAATTGTTAATGAAGTTGGATATATAAGATATATTGATATTGATGTTATGGATAAGGAAAAATGTGGTATGTTTGGTGTAATATGCCATAGAGTGTTGAATTTGATGAGAATTGGAGTTTTGCAGTGGTTTAGGTTGGTTTGGTTGTGTTTTATGAAGGAATTGTGAAAGTTATAATTTTGGGTAAAAGTAGAATTTTGATGAATTTCGCTTGATCATAACTTTTGCCTCGGTTTTCAAAATTTGTTGAAAATGGTTTGAAATTAAAGATCTTTAAAAACCCTTTAAATGGATATAAAGTTTGTAAAATTTAGAATTTTGTGGAGGAAGTTATGATCAATCAAAAATTTGTGTTAAAAACTGGAAATTTTGCAAAGTGCGCACGCACACTCTGTGAAAATTTTGATCTGTGCGAAAGCACAGACCTGTGCGTCTGCACCGGCAGAGGAAGGCGCTCTGCTCACAATGCTGGCACAGCTTGTGCGCACGCACACCAAAGGGAGAACTGCAACATGTGCGTACACATACACCTGTGCGCACGCACACGTCGGAGAGACCAGTCTGTTGGGGGCACTCGCACAGGTTGTGTGAGTGGAAAGACCCTTATACGTTTTGACACCTGTGCGTACGCACACCCCTGTGCATACCCACACTTCTAAAATTTCCTGGGCGTGCGCACGTACACCTCTGTGCGGACGCACATGTCCTGTTTCTCAAATTTTGCTTTGTTTTCAACTATTTCACCTTCCCGACGAGGTCATAAGCTTCTATAACACCATTTTAAGACCTTTGGTCCTAGTTTTGAGCATTTGAACATACGATATAACTTAAGGGTTCTAGTACATGATCTTATGATATATTAGAAAATGGAGGCCTAGGTTTCTGGTGTGCTGAGAATGGTTTGACGCTAGGTGAAGGATGATTGATACATGAGATGAGGGATGATGAACTTTGATTTTGGAAACTGAGTTATGGATGGACAGTAGTTGAGATGAGTCGAGGACTCGGATTGAGATGATGGATATATGTATACTGAAAGTGTTTTCTAAAACCACTGATATGTTATTTTTAGTGTGATAATGAGACGCTATGCGCCCGGCAGGGACGGGGGTTAATCCAGTCTGTCGAGGTAGCGGCGGTGGCATAAGGATGGTGGTTAATCCCACTTCCACTTAGATGTGAGGATGGAGGCAAGAGATCCCTCTCACATCCCTTCGGATCTATAAGGCGTGCAGGCGCCGGTACCTGGATTGTGATCCGGGCACTATATCTCGGGGGACCCGATATGAGAAAATCCGAAGGGCGACGTATCCATGGAGATGTATCAGGTTGGCAGTTAAATCGACAATGTGATATCACATCCAGTAGGGCAGGCATTCATAATATGTATTTTCTATCTGTTTGTATGCTTTGATTACTTGTAATGGCTTGCTTAATTGAATAACATGCTTACTTACTATTTGACTTAATTGCCTTATATGCTTCTACTTGTGTTTTACTTGTATTGTATATACTTGTGTTTTCCCTTGGATTGAGGAGGTTCGGGAGGCGGTGGCGATAGGATCGCATGGAGGACGGGTGGTGAAGGCTGTGGGATAGCGGTGTTTGAATAGAGTAGAAATTCCCTAAGATAGATTACCCTGTTACGATGCTATGGTTAAATTGTGTTAAGGATTACATATTATGCTGTTTTGGTTTAGTATGCTTTAAGCTTGAATTCTTGTGATGGATATGGAGTCTAGGAATGCCTTTGGCATCCTGGGATCTTATATCCTACATCACTGGGTACTGTTACCATACTGAGAACCTCCGGTTCTCATACCATATTTTGTAGTGTTTTTCAGATGTAGGTCGCAACCCACCTCAGTGAGTTGTCTGGTTGGTGACAGAAGCGGAGGATCCAGATACTTCTTTGGAGTCTTTGACGTATTTTGAACATGTCTCTCACTTTTGTACTTTGTTTTGCCTAGTGGCATGTATTTGAGAGAACAAAACTTGTATAAGCTGTTTTTACTGTCTGGTTTCATACATGGTCTGTATATGGTTAGCCGGCTTAAACTCCGCGAGTTGTGGCTAGTGTCTTATGATATTATACTATTATACTATGATGTTGTATTACTCAATACTTGTTTCTTGAGACTTAAGTTAGAATCATCGTTAGTATGTTTTGTGCTTTTGAAATCCTGTTTTGAGCTATATACCTTCATCGGGCTTCTAGATATTATAAACTCCTTCTATATATCTTATGTATAAGCTTAGAACTGTCGTAACCTTTGATTAACCTTTAAAGTATTCTATTAAGATATGGTTAGTTTTCCTATATGATTCTATTTCGGGGGATTAGCAATTATAATAAGATAGGATAAGAACACTTGTGTAACTGATTTTATTATTATATTTAGGGGGTGTACATGGGCCGGGTGAAGCCAGGTTCATCTTGACTAAGACCCAACCCAAAATAGTGGTTGGGTTTATTTTTGAGACCTTTACCCATCCCTGGACTCGATGAAATCGCACTATTTTTGGGCCATGCTAAAATCGAGTGTAGACCAAGTGAAATCCGGGTCTTAATAAACTTTATGCCAAAAAATTATGATGACATTTATTTATAAAGAAGAGAAAAACTTACTTGTTTTTGAGAAGTTGATATCCATATTTAAACTTGAATTTGTCTATAATTTCTAATTTTATAATTCTTTGATCTATTTCTAATTCAACAAATTCGACTAAAAACAAAAGAGTATGATTGGAATTAATTTAAAAGACATATACTTTTTTATAGTGCATCATGACATCATCAAAATTTGAATCCTGCATCTTTTGAACCTCTAAATTTTTTAAAACAATTATTCCATAACATTGCAACATTCACATAATAATTAAAGTCCAATAATAATAATTTAAAATCTCATAATAATAATTAAGTCAATTACACACCAAAATGTATTTAAAGTCTCATGAGAACAAAATGCTTTTTTTTTCTATGCAGGTTCAACGGGCCGGATCTAGTGTGACTCGAGCCTTGACTCGAACCCGATTTAATAAATTAGTTAGGCCATTTATTAAAATCTTGGGTCTAATTAGGTCACAACAAAATCAGGCTAAATTGACCCTAAAATAGTGGGACCTGAACTAGATTTTCGTGCTGGATCAGGTCATAAACACCCCTAGTTCTAGCGAAGCTTAAAGTTCACTTAAAATCACAATTTCTTCTCTCAATATTGCTTATTCATCATCAATTTTTCATTCACTTTTTTCATATCACATTTTTTAGTTTTTATAACCAAAGCTTCTCAACTATAAATTCTTTGTGATTTCTTTATACTGATTTTAATAGTTAATTTTAAAATGTACCGAGCATAATTGGCATCTTATACTTTATGAATAATCACTTTAAAGCATCCTAATCTCATTAATTTCATCTAGAGAGTTATGCACAAATCACTCCCAACAAAGAGAATGTAAAACCCGTGAAATTAATAAATAATTGGTTATAAATTAATTATTATTTAATAAAATTAGAGAATTAAGTTTTATTAACACAAAGAGGTAAAAATATTAAAAATATAAATTTTGACACTAATTTTAAAGATTTTGGCCCAAAACTGGGAAACGGGCCGAACGGATTGAACCAAGCCCACTTTGGGCCCAATACCAACTTAAATGAAGAGCTCAGTTCTTTTTCCCAAATTCATTTAGGAAACACGCTGAAATAAGAAAGGGTGAGGAGAAGATGAACTTAAACCCTTGACTTCAATTTCATTCCACCATATCTTCACATTTGGAGCTTCGATTTCCGCACTATCTGCGGCCACGCGACCACCATGTTGAGCTCTTCAAACCCATCAGAACAAAGTGGTAGGTAAGTCTCATTTCCCCACCCAGCTGCTTAGCCCCCTTAATTTTGAAAATTTTGAGCAATTGTGTTGAGATTTTATTAAATTTTAGTGTTTAGGATCAAATTAGCTTTGTATACTTGCTAGGTCTTGTCCCAACCATCGGTTGGTAAGGTGAAAATCCTCTAACTCTTGTGAAATTATTGGTATAGCAAACTCTAAGTTGATTTAGTGATATTTATATGGTGTTAGATTGAATTTTGAGTTTTAGAGGCAAATTGGTGATGTTGGGAGCTTGATTTTGGATCCTTGGAGGCGGTGTTTTAGTTTGGTGTGCATTTGGAGCTTGGAATGTCAGTGGAACAGTGATATTTATGGCGTTCCAGGCTTAAGGAGGAATCGATAAAGATTTGGTTTTGGTTTCTCGTAGATAATGTGTAATGTAACTTGAGAACGTGGGCAAGTTGGCTGTAGGTTTGGTTGAACTATGATGACTTATTAAGTTCTAGACAATTTGGTAAAATAATTAAAAATTAATTATGAGCATGTGATAAACAATGATGATTATGATGTTTGATGATAATAATGAATTATGATCATGATAGTTTGATAAACATGAGTTATGTTGTCTTGATTCTTGGATTGTGTGCAATAGAAGTGAATATAAATGAGTACTTGGTATATGTGTAAGAGATGGAATGCATATATAATGGTTTTGAACATATTTAGTATTATTTTGAGGTGTAACACATTGGTTTTGAAATGGAAGTTTGGTAAAAAATAGAGGCTCAGCATTTTTTTGTGAAACGTGATTTTTGACCAACTTCGGCAGGCCATAACTCGTCTTTCGGACCCTCAAATATTGTCAAAATGATTTCAAATAAAAATTAATTTTGTGAAGTTTATGCCATTTGAAGAACGAACAAAAATGATTTTTAACGAAAAAGTTATGTGCGTTAGAAGTTTGGTGTGTAGAAGTGATCTGTAGAACTTAACAACTTTTTACCTCTTTTGATGGGAATACCTATGCGAACTCACACGCGGAATGGGAGGATTTCTAGGTCCACGTACGTAGGCAGTACCACATGACACGGGAAGGCTTCCCTGTCCAAGGGGCTCGCATACACGAACAAGAGTCGCATACGCAAGATGGCCAAATTCCACCTCCACGTACACAAAATATGGTGTGCTTACGCGAAAACCCCTGTTTTGGAAAAAATATAACTAAACATATTTGCTAAGTTCTAAACCTCTATATTTACCATCTAAACTTCGATACCTAGTCCCTAATCATAGGAAGACGGGTGAACTTAGACAAAAAGTTAACTTGGCAGCGAAGAAAGATGTTTGAAGTAATAATTTATGTTTGAGAAGTGCAGAAATACTGAATATGTGATGAATGATAGCCGTGATGATAATGATTAATTGAATTTGAATGATTATATGGCTTATTGCACTTCTATTATCTGAGATACAAGTTTCCCTGGGGAGATGCAGTGGCTAACCACTACTCGCTCTAAGTTGAGACTTGATACTCTGTTGACCCTAAGTCACAAGAGGTGGCCGGGCACTTTAACTCCTTGGAAATTTCCCCAATGAGATGAAAATTGAATGAGTAAGAATTATATGCATAGACTCATGGAGATGCATGCACGAAGGGACTGTCCAGGGTTATCTACCGGACATGTCAGGTTTGGCTATATAACCGATAGATGGGACTCATCAGCCATAGAGCAGCCATACATCATATGCATTTGTCTATTTTGTTTGAGTGTGCATTACTTAGGTTTGCCTATTTGATTAGCTATGCTTATTCGCTATATGTTTTACCTGTGGTAACTGCATTCTATTGGTGTTTTTCTTGTTTGTATTGTATGTCTATGCAACTGAGAGATCTCTTGTCTGGCGGAGGAGTGATGAGGGTAGCTCCACTGGTGTTTCAGAGGATTGGAGGAGGCAAAAAGTGAAGTGTTAAGTTAAGGTAGGCTTTGAACGTAAATACCTTAGATAATTTACCCAATTTATGGATTTGAATAATTCTTTAAGTTTAGTTCTAAGTGTCGGAGTTCTAGAATTGTCTCTGGCTTTTCCGATACTTTATATATTACCTATGCTAGCACCATTACCATGCTGATTACCCCCGGTTCTCATTCCATACATATATTGTTGCTTTTCAGATGCAGGTCGAGAGGCACCTCGGTGAGTGTCTGGAGTTCCTATTGCAAGCGAAGTTGGGATGCTATATTTTACTTTTTATATATTTTTATAGTTTCTTCTCCGTTTATACTTATGTTTGATCCTCCTAGAGGCTATGGAGAAATGGGTGCTTGCTTTATATATTTTGGGTTATTTGGGATGCATATATATGTTAATAATATTCTCCTGCCGACCTTGGCTTCGCAAGTCGAGTCTGGAGCTTGATATTCTGTATTTTTTTATAATTTTCTCTTTATGTATATATATATATTTACCTTTTCTTCCTATCCAAGCTTTCGTTTATGTGAGCGATGCACTCTTCTTTTTGCGACTCTTTAGCTTAAACTTTCCTTTAAGGCTCCTCGATAGGAATCCCTTTCAACTATTACTATGTATATATTTTATTTTAGAGGTCGTGATACCTTACTACCTCTATTTTATGACTTAAACATAAAGCTCTGTGTGGTAGGGTATTATATTATGGTATCAGAGCAGTTTGTTCCTATAGAGCCTGAGGGATGGACTAAATATGCTTCTGGACATACTCTAGGAATCTGAACATACTAATTAGGATATCTAACTGATATCTATTGTTCATGAGCATGCATTCGGGACTTCGAAGCACTGGACTTGAGATATTGAGACTGATCACCTTGATATCACTTATTTGGTGTGAACAGTGACCAAATGGCAACTTGTGGATGCGAACATGGCCGAAGCAGAGGTAGAACTAGTAATACAGAACCTGAAATGATGAAAAATAACCCCGTGAACTTTATGGCTGTCTTGGAGAACATGGCTACGGTTAAGCAAGCTATAGTTGAGGTGTTGGGAAACAAGGTCAATAATGGGAATAGTAGTAATGGAGATAATGAGTCGATTGACACTTGCCACTTTCTTGAAGATACATCCACCGACCTTCAGAGGAACTACAAACCCCACAGAGGCCAACAACTGGTTTTAGGAAATGGAGCAAGCTTTACAAGCACAACAAGTGCCTGAAGATTGATGCGTTGAGTTTGTGACTTATCAGTTAATGGGAGAAGCTCAAATGGCAAGGAATGCGATGCCTTCTACAGTGAGATAATACTACATTAGTTTGGGAGGTATTTCAAAGTAAATTCTATAAAAAGTATTTTTCCAACTCAGTCAGAATAGCTAAGGAGCTTGAATTACTATGATTGAAGCAGGGTTCGATGTCAATAGCTGAGTATACAAACAAATATGAGGATTTGTGCCGATTCTCTAGGATTTGTCAGGGAGTTCTGGGAAACTTTGAGGAGTGGAAGTGTCTTATGTACGAAGGTAGACTCCATAGTGATATTTTGAGTTCGGTAGAACAAAATGAAGATAGGGACTTTCTCTGAACTGGTGAAAAAGAGCAGAGTCACTAAGGAATGTGTGAGGAAAGTATCATTGGAGAAAGGAGGTCATAGAACACTGACGAACGGATTCCTTGCGTGGTCTAGAATTCACAATTAAATTCTCGTTGAAAGTATAGCTTCTAAACCACAAAGAATCCTTTCATACAAAAATTTTGGTTGTCATAAGTAACAAACCCCTAATAAAATTGATAACCGAAGTGTCTAAACCTCGGGTCATCTATCAAGGAATTGTAGGGAAGTGTTCTTATAATTGGGTATGGAAAAGTGTGTTTTGGGGTTTTGGATAGGAAACAAGAATTGTAAATTGCAAAAGGAATAAACTAATAACTAGAAAAGCTCTTGGCAAGGTGTGAGAACTGGACGTCCTATCCTAGTTATTCTTATCAATTATGATGAGAATTGTTCATTGCTCCCACTTAGTTAACCTCTAACTATGAAGGAAAGTCAGGTGGACAAATCAATTTGATTCCTCGAGTCCTAGTCAACTCCTAAGGAATGACTAACTTTAGAGGGATCCAAATCAACCAGCAACTTTCAATTATCAATCAACAAAGGAGTTTGATAATTCAAGAGTCTCCAATTACTCTACCAAAGCCAAGAAGACATAAAACACTAATTTAAAACCCTCCCAAGCTCTTTATCAAACACTTGGAAGGCACCACATAAAAACATAGAAAAGCGATAAGAGATAATAAAATCCAAACAACCAATTGATAGAATTAATAACATAAATTAAAGAAATCGATCATAGATATGAAATACCTTAAATTGCATTAAATAGAAAATCAAATCTAACATGGAGTTCATAAACCAAATTGTCAACATAAAGTAATCAACAAGGAAAATAAATAAACTAGAATGCTAGAACAAATGAAAGTAGAAGAGAAACTAAATTAAAGGAACATTGAACCTGGAATTGAGAAGAAATAAACCTAAAACTAAGAGAAATCCTAAAACCTAGAGAGAGGAGAGAGCCTATCTCTCTCTAGAAACTACATCTAAACCCTCAATTCTCAATAGTGAGAAGTGTCTCAATGCCTCTTGATTTCCCCACTCTGCAGCTTCTATTCTGTGTTTTTGGGCTTGGAATTGGGCCAAAATGGAGCCAGGAAATCGCCCCCAGCATTTTCTATATTTTCTGCACGTAGTGCATGTCACGCATATGCGTCAGTCACACGTACGCGTCGATGGTCTTCTTCGCGTGTCACGCGTACGCGTCAGGTACGCACATGCGTCACTGTGCAAATCTCCAAATTACGAGCACGCGTCAGGTACGTGCACGCGTCGCTTCTTGCTTGTTATCTCCTTCGTTTCTTGTGTTCCTTCCATTTTTGCAAGCTTCCTTTCCATCCTCTAAGCCATTCCTACCCTATAAACCCTAAAAGCACTTAACACACATATCATGGCATCGAATGGTAATAAGTGAGGAGTAAATTTAGCAAATTTAGGGCCAAAGAAGCATGTTTCCAATCATAGCACAAAATCAGGAAGGAAAGTGTAAAACATGCAGATTCTGTGAATAAATGTGAGAATAGTGGATAAAATCCACTCAATTAAGCACAAGATGTACCACGAATTAGTGGTGCATCAAACACCCTTTCAACAAAGTCAAGGAAAAAATTTTGCACCTAGAGGTCTGGCTTTCAAGCTAAGAGTTTATGTCCCTCAACAACCACAAGACCAGAATCACTTTCAGAGATTTAATAACAATAACCGTTAGGGAAGAAGGTTTGGGAAGCAGTCTCAAAACGAAATGACTTGTAATAGGTGTGGAAGTTACCATCCGGGAACTCCATGCAGAGCCGGACTAGGTTTGTGTTATTTCTGTGGTGGAGCCAAACATCTGTCTTGGAATTATACGAAAAAGAAGAAGCGGCACACTAGGGGAGCTGATGAGCAGATATTTTATGCACTTTTTGGGGGTATTTTCATATAGTTTTTAGTAGGATCTAGCCACTTTTTAGTATACTTTTATTAGTTTTTATGCAAAAATCATATTTATAGACTTTACTATGAGTTTGTGTGTTTTTCTGTGATTTTAGGTATTTTATGGATGAAATTGAGGGACCTGAGCAAAAATCTGATTCAGAGGCTGAAGAAGGACTGCAGATGCTGTTGGATTCTGACCTTTCTGCACTTGAAGTGGATTTTCTAGAGCTATAGAACTCTAAACGGCGCGCTCCCAATTGCGTTGGAAAGTAGACATCCAGAGCCTTCCAGCAATATATAATAGTTCATACTTTGAACGAGTTTTGATGATGTAAATTGGCGTCAAAACGCCAGCTCTCTGCCATTTTCTAGCGTCAAAACGCCAGAGCTAGCATAAAAGTTGGAGTTAAAACGCCCAAATTGGCACAAAAGCTGGCGTTTAACTCCAGGAACAGACCTCTACACGTGTAAAGCTCAATGCTCAGCCCAAGCACACACCAAATGGGCCTAGAAGTGGATTTCTGCATCATTTACCTATTTTTGTAAACCCTAGTAGTTAGTTTCATTATAAATAATACTTTTAGAGATTTATTTAGTACCTCATGACATTTTACATCTGGCTTTGTATCTTTTACGGCATGAGTCTGTAAACCCCATGGTTTGGGGTGAGAAGCTCTGCTGTGTCTCGATGGATTAATGCAATTACCAACTGTTTTCTATTCAATCACGCTTGCTTCCGTTCTAAGATATTCATTCGCACTTAAACATGATGAATGTGATGATCCGTGACACTCATCACCATTCTCAACCTATGAACGCGTGCCTGACAACCATCTCCATTCTATCTTAGATTGAATGTTTATCTCTTAGGCTCCATTCCGAAAGATCGGAGTCTTCGTGGTATAAGCTTGGATTATTGGCGGTCATTCCTGGGATCCGGAAAGTCTAAACCTTGTCTGTGGTATTCCGAGTAGGATCTGGGAAGGGATAACTGTGACGAGCTTCAAACTTGTGAGTGTTGGGCATAGTGACAGACGCAAAAGGATCATTGGATTCTATTCCAACATGATCGAGAACCGATAGATGATTAGCCGTGCGGTGACAGCGCACATGGACCATTTTCACTGAGAGGATGGGAAGTAGCCATTGACAACGGTGACACCCTACACACAACTTGCCATGGAAGGAGCTTTGCGTGCGTGAAGAAGAAGACAGTAGGAAAGCAGAGATTCAGATGACAGAGCATGTTCAAAACTCCAACCTGTTCTCCATTATTGAATCACAAGTATCTTCTATTTCATGCTCTTTTATTTTATTGCAAACAGAAACCTTTTCATTGATAATCTCCTGACTAAGAGTTACAAGGTAACCATAGCTTGCTTCAAGCCGACAATCTCCGTGTGATCGACCCTTACTCACGTAAGGTATTACATGGACGACCCAGTGCACTTGCTGGTTAGTTGTGCAGAATTGCAAGTGTTATTGCAATTTCGTGCACCAAGCTTTTGGCACCATTGCCCGGGATTGTTCGAGTTTGGACAACTGACTGTCTATCTTGTTGCTTAGATTAGGAAAATTTTGTCTTTTGGGTCAGAGTCTTTTATTTTCTTTTGAAAATTCTTCAAAAAAATTTATTATTTTTCTTTTAGATTTTTCTGTTGGAGTCTATTTGAATGTTTTAAGTTTGGTATTTTCTTGTTAGTTTTTATTTAATTTCCGAAAATTTATTTTTGGTTTTCTAAAAATTTTAAGTTTGGTGTTCTTTTTATGTTCTAGAATCCTTCTTGTGTTTTTATCTTAACATTTTTAAGTTTGGTGTTCCTTGGTATTTTCCTCAAATTTTCGAAAATTTTGCATTAAATTAGTCATCAATTTTAGAAATCAAATCTTTTTAAGTTGTTTTTCAATCATATCCTTTCAATCATATCTTTTTTTACTTTATCTTTTTATTTTTTTTAGTTTCCATTTTTTTCATTATTATTTCGAATATATATATATATATATATATATATATATATATATAATAAAATAAATAAAATAAATCCACATCATCTTGCTTTCTCCATCATGAAACTAAGTGGAAATGAACAGTCCAGAAGGACTCTGGGGTCATATGCTAACCCCGCTACTACTTCATATGGGAGTAGTATCTGTATACCCTCCATCGGAGTTAGTAGTTTTGAGTTGAATCCTCAGCTCATTATCATGGTGCAGCAAAATTGTCAGTATTCCGATCTTCCACAAGAAGAACCTACTGAGTTTCTAGTACAGTTCTTACAAATTACTGACACAGTACATGATAAGAAAGTAGGCCAAGATGTCTACAGATTATTACTGTTTCCATTTGCTGTAAAAGACTAAGCTAAGAGGTGGTTAAATAACCAACCTAAGGCCAGCATAAGGACATGGAAACAACTATTAGAAAAATTTCTGAATCAATATTTCCCTCCCAAGAGGATGACACAGCTAAGGCTGGACATCCAAGGCTTTAAACAAGAGGATAATGAATCCCTTTACAACACCTGGGAGAGGTATAGAGAGATGCTGAGAAAATGCCCCTCTGAAATGTTTTCAGAATGGGTGCAATTAGACATCTTCTACTATGGGCTTACAGAAAAAGCTCAGATATCTCTAGACCACTCAGCTGGTGGATCTATACACATGAGAAAGAAAATTGAAGAGGCTCAAGAGTTTATAGATACTATTGCTAGAAATTAGCATTTGTACTTGAGGAGTGAGTCCTCCATGAAGGAAGAGGCTAAAGCAGTATCTACTGACCTTAGTCCTCCAGAAAAAGCTGCTGAACTCAACCAGTAATTACTTGCTCTGACAAAATAGTTAGCAGAATTCAAAGAAATGTTACAAGATACTCGTGATGCTAATAAGAATATGGAAGCACAACTTGACCAGACAAGACAACAGTTATCTAAACAAATAACAGAAGAATGTCAAGCTGTTCAATTAAGGAGTGGAAAAATATTAAATACATTAACTCAAGGCAGCAGAAGGCCAAGAAAAGAACAGCTGACAGAAGATGAATAGAATATTACCCAAAATCCCTCTGAGGACAGTAATAGCCCAGAGAGGAATAATTCTGGCGTCCAAACGCCAGAAAAGGGTGACAAGTTGGCGTCAAACGCCAATTCCATGTTCAACTCTGGCGTTCAAACACCAGAACAAGGTAGGAATCTAGCGTTAAACCCCAATCTAGCGCGCAATCCTGGCGTTCAAATTCTAGTAAGGGATCAGACACCCACAAGTGCTGATGATGACTCCCTCAAGAAGGTGTCTCTGCCTGCTTCTGCAGGAAATAAACTTGCAGCATCCAAGGTTGAAGAATATAAAGCCAAAATACCTTATCGTCAGAAACTCCGTCAAGTGGAACAGGATAAGTAATTTGCCTACTTTGTAGACTATCTCAGGACTCTTGAAATAAAGATTCTGTTTGCAGAAGCACTTGAGCAAATACACTCTAATGCTAAGTTCATGAAAGAAATCTTAAGCCATAAGAAGGATTGGAGAGAAACTGAAAAAGTTTTCCTCACTAAGGAATGCAGTGCAGTCATTCCAAAAAGCTTACCAGAGAAGCTTAAGGATCCCGGAAGCTTTATGATACCATGCACATTAGAAGGGATTTGCACCAAGATAGCTCTATGTGATATTGGGTCAAGTATAAACCTAATCCCTGCATCCACTATCAGAAGGCTTGGGTTTACCGAAGAGATCAAACCAACCCAGATCTGTCTTCAACTTGCTGATGGCTCCATTAAATACCCATCAGGCATAATCGAGGACATGATTGTCAAGGTTGGGCCATTTGCCTTTCCTACTGACTTTGTAGTGCTAGAAATGGATGAGCACAAGAGTGCAGCTCTCATTCTAGGAAGACCATTTCTAGCAACTGGATGTACCCTCATTGATGTCCAAAAAGGGGAAGTGACCCTGAGAGTCAATGAGGATGAGTTTAAGTTGAATGCTGTCAAAGCTATGCAGTATCCAGACACACCAAAAAACTACATGAGAGTGGATCTTATTGACTCTCTGGTAGAAGAAATCAATATGACTGAGAGTCTCGAATCAGAGCTAGAGGACATATTTAAAGATGTTCAGCCTGACCTGGAGGGGCCAGAGGAATTAGAAACCTCTGAAAACTCCTCAATAGAGGAAAAGTCCCCCAAACCAAAGCTCAAACCACTGCCACCATCCCTGAAATATGCATTTCTGGAAGAAGACAACACTTTTCCTGTTATCATAAGCTCTACTTTAAAGCCACAGGAAGAGGAAGCGCTGATTCAAGTGCTAAAGACACACAAGACAGCTCTTGGGTGGTTGGTGGACGAAATTGTGATCATCAACAATGGCTCCAAAGGCTTGGTGCTCTCAAACGTGAATCACACTTTGTCACAACTCTGCACAACTAACCAGTAAGTGTACTAGGTTGTCCAAGTAATACCTTACGTGAGTAAGGGTCGATCCCACAAAGATTGTTGTTATGAAGCAAGCTATGGTCACCTTGTAAATCTCAGTCAGGCGGATTCAAATTGATAGTGGTTTTCGGAAAATATAAAGAGATACTTAATTAAATAATAAAGGATAGAAACACTTATGTAAATTCATTAGTGGGAATTTCAGATAAATGTCTGGAGATGCTTGTCCTTGTTGGATCTCTGCTTTCCTACTGCCTTCCTTCAATCTTTGTCACTCCTTTCTATGGCAAGCTGTATGTAGGGCATCACCGTTGTCAATGGCTACATCCCATCCTCTTAGTGAAAATGGTCCAAATGCTCTGTCACAGCACGGCTAATCATTTGTCGGTTCTCGATCATGTTGGAATAGAATCCCTTGATCCTTTTGCGTCTGTCACTAACACCCAACAATCGCGAGTTTGAAGCTCATCATAGTCATTCAATCCCAGAATCCTACTCGGAATACCACAGACAAGGTTAGACTTTCTGGATTCCCATGAATACCACCATCAATTCTAGCTTATACCACGAAGATTCTAATTAAGGAATCCAAGAGATATGCACCCGGTCTAAGGTAGAACGGAAGTGGTTGTCAGTCACGTGTTCATAGGTGAGAATGGTGATGAGTGACATGGATCATCACATTCATCATGGTGAAGTGCAACGAATATCTTAGAATAAGAATAAGTCGAATTGAATAGAGAATAGTAGTAATTGCATTGAATCTCAAGGTACAGCAGAGCTCCACACCCTTAATCTATGGTGTGTAGAAACTCCACCGTTGAAAATGCATAAGTGATGAAGGTTCAGGCATGGCCGAATAGCCAGCCCCCAAAACGTGATCACAGGATCAAAATTACAATCCAGGATGAAAAATATAATAGTAAAAAGTCCTATTTATACTAGACTAGCTACTAGGGTTTACAAAAGAAAGTAATTGATGCAGAAATCCACTTCCAAGGCCCACTTGGTGTGTGCTTGGGCTGAGCTTGATCTATACACGAGCTGAGGCTTCTCTTTGAGTTGAACGCCAAGTTGTAACGTGTTTTGGGCGTTCAACTCTGGTTCGTGACGTGTTTCTGGCGTTTGACTCCAGAATGCAGCATGGAACTGGCATTGGGCGCCAGTTTATGTCGTTTAATTACGAATAAAGTATGAACTATTATATATTGATGAAAAGCTCTAGATGTCTACTATCCAACAACGTTGAGAGCGCCCCATTTGGGGTTCTGTAGCTCCAGAAAATCCATTTCGAGTGCAGGAAGGTCAGATTCCAACAGCATCAGTAGTCCTTTGTCAGCCTCTTATCAGAGTTTTGCTCAGGTCCCTCAATTTCAGCCAGAAAATACCTGAAATCACAGAAAAACACACAAACTTATAGTAAAGTCCAGAAATGTGAATTTAGCATAAAAACTAATGAAAAAATCCCTAAAAGTAACTAGATCATACTAAAAACTACCTAAAAATAATGCCAAAAAGCGTATAAATTATCCGCTCATCACAACACCAAACTTAAATTGTTGCTTGTCCCTAAGCAACTGAAGATCAATTAGGATAAAAAGAAGAGAATATACTATAAATTCTAAAATATCAATGAATATTAATTCTAATTAGATGAGCGGGACTTGTAGCTTTTTGCTTCTGAACAGTTTTGGCATCTTACTTCATCCTTTGAAGTTTAGAATGATTGGCTTCTCTTGGAACTCAGAGTTCAGATAGTGTTAATTGATTCTCCTAGTTAAGTATGTTGAGTCTTGAACACAGCTACTTATGAGTTTTGGCCGTGGCCCTAAGCACCTTGTTTTCCAGTATTACCACCGGATACATAAATGCCACAGACACATAACTGGGTGAACCTTTTCAGATTGTGACTCAGCTTTGCTAGAGTCCCAATTAGAGGTGTCCAAGGCTCTTAAGCACACTCTTTTTGCTTTGGATCATGACTTTAACCACTCAATCTCAAGCTTTTCACTTGGACCTTCATGACACAAGCACATGGTTAGGGATAGCTTGATTTAGCCGCTAAGGCCTGGATTTATTTCCTTGGGCCCTCCTATCCATTGATGCTCAAAGCCTTGGATCCTTTTTACCCTTGCCTTTTGGTTTTAAGGGCTATTGGCTTTTTCTGCTTGCTTTTTCTTTTTCTTTCTATTTTTTTCGCCACCTTTTTTTTTGCAAGCCTTTTGCTTTTTCACTGCTTTTTCTTGCTTCAAGAATCAATTTTATGATTTTTCAGATCATCAATAACATTTCTCTTATTCATCATTCTTTCAAGAGCCAATAAGTTTAACATTCATAAACAACAAGATCAAAAATATGCACTGTTCAAGCATTCATTCAGAGAACAAAAAGTATTGTCACCACATCAATATAATTAAACTAAATTCAAGGATAAATTCGAAATTCATGTACTTCTTGTTATTTTGAATTAGAAACATTTTTCATTTAAGAGAGGTGAAGGATTAATGGAATTATTCATAGCTTTAAGACATAGTTACTAACTACTAATGATCATGAAGTAGAGACACAAAACATAGATAAACATATAACATAAAAACCGAAAAGCAGAGAAAATAAGAACAAGGAATGAGTCCACCTTAGTGAGGGTGGTGCCTTCTTGAAGGACCAATGGTGCTCTTTGAGATCCTTTATGTTTCTTCCTTGCTTCTGTTGCATGATCCCTAGTGATTTTGGTGCTCCTATCCTTAGTTGCTCCTAATAATTATGTGGAGGAAAATTTATCCCCTGAGGCATCTCAGGGATCTCTTAATTTGCAGTCAAATGTTCTACCACTGAGCTATAGACCCTTTAGATGAATCTCTCCATCTCCTATGACTCGGAGGTGGAAGCTTTTGTCTTCCCTTTCCTCTTTCTAGAGGTTTCTCTGGCCTTAGGTGCCATCAATGATTATGGAAAAACAAAAAGCTATGCTTTTACCACACCAAACTTAAAATGTTGCTCACCCTCGAGCAAAAGAAGAAAGAATGGAAGAAGATATGGTGGAGAGGGAGAGATGTATATGTTTTGGCCACATGGGTGGGATTGGGTGGGGAAGAGATGAATGGATGTGAGTGGTGAAGGGGTGATGGGAAAGAGAGATTGAGGTGATTGGTGAAGAAGAGAGAAGGTGAGTTGAGGTGGGTGGAGATCCTGTGGGGTCCACAAATCCTGAGGTGATCCTGTGGGGTCCACAGATCCTGGGGCGTCAAGAATTTACATCCCTGCACCCATTAGACATGTAAAATGCCTTTGCATGCAATTCTGGCATTTAAACGTCGAAGTGATGCATGTTCTGGGCGTTCAACGCCCATGTGCAGCATGTTTCTGGCGTTGAACGCCAGTTCCATGCTTGTTTCTGGCGTTCAGTGCTAGATCCATGCTCTGTCCTGGCGTTGAACACCAGCCAGATGCTCCTTACTGGCATTTAAACGCCAGTAAGTCCTTCCTCCAGGGTATGATTTTTCTTCTGCTGTTTTTGATTCTGTTTTTAATTTTAATATTTTTTCGTGACTCCACATGATCATGAACCTAATAAAACATAAAAGAACAATGAAAATAAAATAAAATTAGATAAATAAAAATTGGGTTGCCTCCCAATAAGCGCTTCTTTAATGTCAATAGCTTGACAGTGAGCTCTCATGGAGCTTCACAGATGTTCAGAGCATTGTTGGGACCTTCCAACACCAAACCTAGAGTTTGAATGTGGGGGTTCAATACCAAACTCTAGAGTTTGGTTGTGGCCTCCCAACACCAAACTTAGAATTTGACTGTGGGGGCCTTGTTTGACTCTGCATTGAGAGAAGTTGTTCATGCTTCCTCTCATTACCAAATAACTTGGCATTTAGCTTCATGATGGCTCCTAGACATTGAACAACTTGCTCTCCAGTTAAATCTTCATCCTCTTCAGAGGAAGAATAGTCTTCAGAGCTCATGAATGGTAGAAGGAGGTTTAATGGAATCTCTATGGTCTCTATATAAGCCTCATATTCCTTTGGGTCCTCAATAGGGAATTCCTTCTTGGTTGGGAGACGTCCCATGAGGTCTTCCTCATTGGGATTCACATCCTCCCCTTCCTCCTTGCATTCGGCCATATTGACTATATCAATGGCCTTGCACTCTCTCTTTGGATTCTCTTCTGTATTGCTTGGGAGAGTACTAGGAGGAGTTTCAGTGACTTTCTTACTCAGCTGGCCCACTTGTGCCTCCAAATTTCTAATGGAGGACCTTGTTTCACTCATGAAACTTAAAGTGGCTTTAGACAGATCAGAGACTATGTTTGATAAGTTAGAGGTGCTTTATTCAGAATTCTCTGTCTGTTGCTGAGAAGATGATGGAAAAGGCTTGCTATTGCTAAACCTATTTCTTCCACCATTATTAAAGCCTAGTTGAGGCCTTTGTTGATCCTTCCATGAGAAATTTGGGTGATTTATCCATGTTGAGTTATAGGTGTTTCCATAAGATTCACCTATGTAATTTACCTCTGCCATTGCAGGGTTCTCAGGATCATAAGCTTCTTCTTCAGAAGATGCCTCTTTAGTACTGTTGGATGCATTTTGCCATCCATTCAGACGTTGGGAAATCATGTTGACTTACTGAGTCAACATTTTGTTCTGAGCCAATATGGCATTCAGAGCATCAATCTCAAGAATTCCCTTCCTCTGAGGCATCCCATTATTCACGGAATTCCTCTCAGAAGTATACAAGAATTGGTTATTTGCAACCATATCAATAAGTTCTTGAGCTTTTGCAGGCATTTTCTTTAGGTGAATGGATCCACCTGCAGAATGGTCCAATGACATCTTAGAGAACTCAGATAGACCATAATAGAATATATCTATTATGGTCCATTCTGAAAACATGTCAGAAGGACACTTTTTGGTCATCTGTTTGTATCTTTCCCAAGCTTCATAGAGGGATTCACCATCTTTTTGCTTGAAGGTCTGAACATCCACTCTAAGCTTGCTCAACTTTTGAGGAGGAAAGAATTTATCCAAAAAGGCCGTGACCAGCTTATCCCAGGAGTCCAGGCTATCTTTAGGTTGAGTCCAACCATGTTCTAGCTCTGTCTCTTACAGCAAAAGGGAAAAGCATGAGCCTGTAGACTTCAGGATCTACTCCATTTGTCTTAACAGTCTCACAAATCTGCAAGAACTCAGTTAAAAACTGATAAGGATCTTCAGATGGAAGTCCATGAAACTTGCAGTTCTGTTGCATCAAAGCAACTAATTGAGGTTTCAGCTCAAAATTGTTTGCTCCAATGGCAGGAATTGAGATACTTCTTCCATCAAACTTGGACGTTGGTTTAGTGAAATCACCAAGCATCCTCCTTGCATTATTGTTGTTGGGTTCGGCTGCCATCTCCTTCTCTTGTTCGAAATTTTCAGAAGGGTTGCCTCTGGATTGTTGTAATTTAGCTTCTCTTAGTTTCCTCTTCAGAGTCCTTTCAGGTTCTGGATCAGCTTCAACAAAGATGCTTTTTTCCTTATTCATGCTCATATGAAAGAGAAGAGAAAAAGAAAAAGGAAGAGGAATCCTCTATATCTGGACAAAGAGGATCCTTATTATTAGTAGAAGAAGGAAGGAATAAGAGTGGAGAATCCAATCACAAGGGTAAGGATAGAGGCAGTGATTGGAGATGAAGAGAGGTGAAGAGAAGTGTTAGTAAATAAATAAGTAAATAGAAGAAGAGAAGAGAGAGAGAATTCGAAAATAATTTTGAAAAAGTAGTTAATGATTTTCGAAAATTAAAGATAAGATATAATTAAAATTAAAATTTAAAACAATTAAAAAGAATTTTTGAAAAAGAGATGAGATATTTTCGAAAATTAAAGAGGGAAAAGTAGTTAGGTGGTTTTGAAAAAGATAAGAAACAAACAAAAGTCAAATAATTAGTTGAAAAAGATATTAAAATCAAATTTGAAAAGATAAGAAGATAAGAAGTTAGATGAGATATTTTAAAATCAATTTTTTTGAAAAAGAAAAAATGTTGAAAAAGATATGATATAAAAGATAAGATAAGATAGATTTAATTTTTAAAATTAAAATTAATTACTTGACTAACAAGAAACTAAAAGATATGATTCTAGAATTTAAAGATTGAACATTTCTTAACAAGAAAGTAACAAACTTCAAATTTTTGAATCAATCATATTACTTGTTAGTATAATTTTCGAAAATAAAGATAAAATTAAGAAAAAGATTTTTGAAAAGTATTTTTAAATTTTCAAAAATCATAAGATAAAAATGAAAAAGATTTGATTTTTGAAAAAGTTTTGAAAAGATAGGATTTTTAAAATTGAAAATTTGACTTGACTTGTAAGAAACAACTAATTTTAAAATTTTTTGACTAAGTCAACTCAAATTTTCGAAAATTATGAGAAAATTAAGGAAAAGATATTTTTTGATTTTTGAATTTTTAATTATGAGAGAGAAAAATACAAATATGACCCAAAACATAAAAATTTTGGATCAAAACACAAGATGCATGCAAGAACACTATGAATGTCAAGATGAACACCAAGAATACTTTGAAGATCACGATGAACATCAAGAACATAATTTTGAAAAATTTTTGATGCAATGAAAACATGAAAGACACCAAACTTATAAATCTTTAATGCATGGATTCTAACAAATGAAAAATGCATATGAAAGACAACAAAAGATGCAAAACAAGAAAACATCAAGATCAAACAAGAAGACTTACCAAGAACAACTTGAAGATCATAAAGAACACCATGAACGCATGAATTTTTGAAAAATGCATAATAATTTTTTAAAACATGCAATTGACACCAAACTTAAAAATTGACTCAAGACTCAAACAAGAAACACAAAATATTTTTGGTTTTTATGATTTTCTAATTCTTTTTTGTATTTTTATTATATTTTTTCGAAAAACATATGGAAAAATAAAATAAGAAATTCAAAATCTTTAAGAAAAATTCCAGTAATCTTTTTATGTTAGCCTAAAGCTCCAATTCAGGGGTTGGACATGGCTTAATAGCCAGCCAGCTTTAGGATGGCATTACATGCATTGTGGTGATTAATTGAAGACCAATCCCAAAGGAGTTTGGATATGGCTTTATAGCCAGCTATAATTCAACATGTTACCATGAAACTCTAGAATTCGTTCTTGAAAGTTTTAAAGCCATAGAATAATTTAAAAAAATTTTTCGAAAATAATTTTTTTGGAAAAACGAAAACAAAGAAAAATTTTGAAAAATTTTTGACAACTTTTTGAAAAGAAAATTACCTAATTTGAGCAACAAGATGAACCGTCAGTTGTCCATACTCGAACAATCCCCGGCAATGGTGCCAAAAACTTGGTGGACAAAATTGTGATCATCAACAATGGCTCCAAAGGCTTGGTGCTCTCAAACGTGAATCACACTTTCTCACAACTCTGCACAACTAACCAGCAAGTGTACTGGGTCGTCCAAGTAATACCTTACGTGAGTAAGGGTCGATCCCACAAAGATTGTTGTTATGAAGCAAGCTATGGTCACCTTGTAAATCTCAGTCAGGCGGATTCAAATTGATAGTGGTTTTCGGAAAATATAAAGAGATACTTAATTAAATAATAAAGGATAGAAACACTTATGTAAATTCATTAGTGGGAATTTCAGATAAATGTCTGGAGATGCTTGTCCCTGTTGGATCTCTGCTTTCCTACTACCTTCCTTCAATCTTTGTCACTCCTTTCTATGGCAAGCTGTATGTAGGGCATCACCATTGTCAATGGCTACATCACATCCTCTCAGTGAAAATGGTCCAAATGCTCTGTCATAGCACGACTAATCATCTGTCGGTTCTCGATCATGTTGGAATAGAATCCATTGATCCTTTTGCGTCTGTCACTAACGCCCAACAATCGCGAGTTTGAAGCTCATCACAATCATTCAATCCCGGAATCCTACTCGGAATACCACAGACAAGGTTAGACTTTCTGGATTCCCATGAATGCCGCCATCAATTCTAGCTTATACCATGAAGATTTTGATTAAGGAATCCAAGAGATATGCGCCCGGTCTAAGGTAGAACGGAAGTGGTTGTCAGTCACGCGTTCATAGGTAAGAATGGTGATGAGTGTCATGGATCATCACATTCATCATGGTGAAGTACAAGGAATATCTTAGAATAAGAATAAGTCGAATTAAATAGAGAATAGTAGTAATTGCATTGAAACTCAAGGTACAGCAGAGCTCCACACCCTTAATCTATGGTGTGTAGAAACTCCACCGTTGAAAATACATAAGTGATGAAGGTTCAGGCATGGCCAAATGGCCAGCCCCCAAAACGTGATCACAGGATCAAAATTACAATCCAGGATGAAAAATATAATAGTAAAAAGTCCTATTTATACTAGACTAGCTACTAGGGTTTACAGAAGTAAGTAATTGATGCAGAAATCCACTTCCAAGGCCCACTTGGTGTGTGCTTGGGCTGAGCTTGATCTATACACAAGCTGAGGCTTCTCTTGGAGTTGAACGCCAAGTTGTAACGTGTTTTGGGCGTTCAACTCTGGTTCGTGACGTGTTTCTGGCGTTTGACTCCAGAATGCAGCATGGAACTGGAATTGGGCGCCAGTTTACGTCGTTTAATTACGAATAAAGTATAAACTATTATATATTGCTGGAACGCTATGGATGCCTACTTTCTAACGCCGTTGAGAGCGCGCCATTTGGAGTTCTGTAGCTCCAACAAATCCATTTCGAGTGCAGGAAGGTCAGATTCCAACAGTATCAGCAGTCCTTTGTCAGTCTCTTATCAGAGTTTTGCTCAGGTCCCTCAATTTCAGCCAGAAAATACCTGAAATCATAGGAAAACACACAAACTCATAGTAAAGTCCAGAAATGTGAATTTAGTATAAAAACTAATGAAAACATCCCTAAAAGTAACTAGATCATACTAAAAACTACCTAAAAACAATGCCAAAAAGCGTATAAATTATCCGCTCATCAATGGTCCATAAGTGATCTTAAGGGCATTAGCCTAGCCAGATCCATGCACAAGATTCTCTTGGAGGATAATGCTAAGCCAGTGGTTCAACCACAAAGGTGGCTGAATCCAGCCATGAAGGAAGTGGTGCAGAAAGAGGTCACTAAATTACTAGAGGTTGGGATTATTTATCCAATTTCTGATAGCCCCTGGGTGAGCCCTGTCCAAGTCGTCCCCAAGAAGGGAGGTATGACAGTGGTTCATAATGAGAAAAATGAACTGGTTCCCACAAGAACAGTTACAGGGTGGCGCATGTGTATTGACTACAGAAGACTCAATACAGCCACCAGAAATGATCATTTTCCTTTACCATTCATAGACCAAATGCTAGAAAGACTAGTAGGTCATGATTATTACTGATTTTTGGATAGCTATTCAGGCTACAACCAAATTGCAGTAGATTCCCATGATCAAGAGAAAACAGTATTCACATGCCCATCTGGAGTATTTGCCTACAGAAGGATGCCATTTGGGCTGTGTAATGCACTTGCAACCTTTCAGAGATGCATGCTCTCTATTTTCTCTGATATGGTGGAGAAATTTCTGGAAGTCTTCATGGATGACTTCTCAGTATATGGAGACTCATTCAGCTTCTGTCTTGATCACCTGACTCTTGTTCTAAAGAGGTGCCAAGAGACTAACCTGGTTTTGAACTGGGAAAAATGTCACTTTATGGTGACTGAAGGGATCGTCCTTGGGCACAAGATCTCGAATAGAAGAATAGAGGTAGATCAAGTTAAGGTAGAGGTAATTGAAAAATTACCACCACCTGCCAATGTTAAGGCAATCAGAAGCTTTCTGGGGCATGCAGGATTCTATAGGAGGTTTATAAAGGATTTTTCAAAAATTGCAAAATCTCTAAGTAATATGCTAGCTGCTGACACGCCATTTATATTTGACACAAAGTGTCTGTAGGCGTTTGAGACCCTGAAAGCCAAGCTGGTTACAGCACCAGTCATTTCTGTACCAAACTGGACCTTACCATTCGAACTGATGTGTGATGCCAGTGATCATGCTATAGGTGCAGTATTGGGACAGAGGCATGACAAACTTCTGCATGTCATTTATTATGCCAGCCGTGTCCTGAATGATGCACAGAAGAATTACACAACCACAGAAAAGGAATTGCTTGCAGTGGTTTATGCCATTGACAAGTTCAGATCCTATTTGGTAGGATCAAAGGTGATTGTGTACACTGACCATGCTACTCTTAAATATCTACTCACAAAGCAGGATTCAAAACCCAGGCTCATAAGGTGGGTGCTGCTTCTGTAAGAGTTTGATATAGATATAAGAGACAGAAAAGGGACAGAAAACCAAGTGGCAGATCACCTGTCCCGGATAAAACCAGTAAAAGGGGCGTCCCTCCCTATCATTGAGATCTTTGAAACTTTTCCGGATGAGCAACTCTTTGCCATTCAGGAAGCACTATGGTTTGCATACATTGCAAACTATAAGGCTGCAAGGTTCATACCCAAAGAGTACAGCAGGCAGCAAACAAAAAAGTTAATTTCTGATGCAAAATACTACTTATGGGATGAACCATATCTCTTTAAGAGATGCGCAGACTGATTAATCCATAGGTGCATACCTAGAGAAGAAGCACAGAGGATCCTTTGGCATTGCCATGGATCACAATACGAAGGACATTTCGGAAGTGAGCGAACAGCCGCAATAGTCCTCTAATGTGGCTTCTACTGGCCTACTCTCTCTAAATACTCTTGAGAGTTTGTACGGAACTGTGACAGTTGCCAGAGAGCTGGTAATCTTCCTCATGGTTACGCCATGCCTCAGCAAGGGATCTTAGAGATTGAATTGTTTGACGTATGAGGTATTGACTTCATGGGGCCTTTACCACCTTCATACTCAAACACTTATATTCTGGTGGCAGTAGACTATGTATCTAAATGGGTAGAGGCAATTGCAACATCCACTAGTGATACTAAAACAGTGATAAAGTTCTTCCAAAAACACGTCTTCAGTAGATTTGGTATCCCCAGAGCAATAATCAGTGATTGAGGCACTCATTTCTGCAATAAACAGCTTTACTCTGCTATGGTCCGGTATGGAATTAGCCACAAGGTAGCAACTTCATACCATCCACAGACAAATGGGCAAGCTGAGGTCTCGAATAGAGAACTAAAAGGAATCCTAGAACGAACTGTGATGGCCCATAGAAAGGACTAGGCAAAAAGCTTGGATGATGCTTTGTGGGCATACAGAACAGCATTCAAGACTCCTATAAAAAACTTCTCCATACCAACTTGTGTATGGCAAAGCCTATCATCTGCCTGTGGAACTGGAACACAAAGCCTATTGGGCAACCAGATTCCTAAACCTTGATGCTACATTAGCTAGAGAGAAAAGATTGCTCCAGTTGAATGAGCAAGAGGAATTCAGGCTCAATGCTTTCGAAAATGCAAAAATTTACAAGGAGAAAGCAAAAAGATGGCATGACAAGAAATTGTCATCCAGAGTCTTTGAACCAGGACAAAAGGTCCTGCTATTCAACTCTAGACTCAAATTATTCCCTGGGAAATTAAAATCCCGGTGGAGAAGACCATATGTGATTACAAGTGTGTCACTATATGGATATGTGGAGCTTCAAGATACTGACTCTGATAAAAGATTCATTGTTAATGGACAAAGAGTCAAACACTATCTTAAAAGCAATATTGAGCAAGAGTGCTCAAAACTGAGACTAGAATAACAATCAGTGAGGTCCAGCTAAAGACAATAAAGAAGCTCTTATTGGGAGGCAACCCAACCATTGGTTAAGCATATCTATTTTCTAGTAATCACAAGAGTTTGATACAAAATTTATCTTTCACTGCAGAAGTTCACAGAGTTACAGAAAAATTCAGAGTGGCAAACAGAGAAAAGATGCTCACTAGCAGAAAAATGCTAGTAAATAAGGCAAACTGGCGTTTAAACGCGAACCAGGGGCGTTTAAACGCCCAGTAAGGAAGGCAAACTAGCGTTTAAACACCAGCCAGGATACCTGGCTGGGCGTTTAAACGCCCACAATAGGCAGCAATTGGGCGTTAAACGCCCAAGACATGCTACTCCTGGGTGTTTAACGCCAGGAACATGGGGGGAGGAGGTTCTTGTTCCCAACTCAGATTTTTTTTTCAAATTTTAATATTTCTTTCCACATTTCTTGCATGAACATGTTACAAATCCTCATCTTTCAATTTCAATTTCAAAAATTTCTTAATCCAAAAAAAAATAATTCTTTTTCTATTTCCATCAACATCGTTGTAAAAAAAAAAACTCATATATCTTTTTTAAATTCTTTTCAAATCTTTTTCAACCCATCACACTATCTTTTCAAAATCAGAATTATTTTTCCAAATCCCCCTCTTATCTTCCCAATTTTAAAAATACATCTTTTGTATATCATAATTATCTTTTCACAAATCATATCTTCTATCACGTCTTTTTAACAAATCATATCTTTTGCACATATTTTTCCAAATTTTCGAACCCCCCCTCCCCCTTTAAATTGCCATTCGGCCATCCCCTTTCCTCCACCATTCAAAATTTTCTCTCCCTCTCTTCCACTCCTTTCCTTTCTTTTGCTTGGGGACAAGCAAACTTCTAAGTTTGGTGTGCTTTTCTTGATCACTGAGCCAAGACTCACCAAGATCATGGGTCCTAAGGGAAAACAAACCACCTCAAGAGACAAGAAAGAGAATATTCTAAAACCACTTTGGAATCAAGAGAAGTTCTTAACCAAAGAACATGTAGACCATTATTACAAAATAATGGGTCTGAGGTCAGTGATCCCGGAAGTTAAATTCGATCTGAAAGAAGATGAATATCCGGAGATCCAAGAGCAAATTCGAAACAGAGGCTGGGAAATCCTAGCTAATCCTGACACAAAGGTGAGGAGAAACATGGTTCAGGAATTTGATGCCAGGGCATCTTGGCTAGTTTTACTAGCCATTTTTTGTATGCTTTAAGTTAGTTTCATGCATTTTCTTAGGAAATAAGCAAGTATTTGGTTAAAAATGCATTCATACCATGATTCAAGCAAACATTGTGAATTTTGATTGATTTCATGAGAATTATGCCTGAATTGAATGACAAAATGGATGATGCATAATCTCATGATTAAGAGCAAGACTTTGATGCACTTTGTTTGATTGATTTCAAGTAACAAGAAGCAGAGAAGAGCCACGTTAGTGCCACTAACGTGGAAGAGAAGAGAAGCCCCAACGTTAGTGAGAAAGTTAATGGCACTAACGTGGAAGAGAAGAGAAACTCCAATGTTAGTGGTAAAAGTGAATGCCACTAACGTTAGGAAGGGCAAGAAGACCCACGTTAGTTGCCACGATAGTTACATTAACGTGGGAAATAATGTGGAAGAAAAGGGAAACTCCAATGACAGTGGAAAAAGTGAATGCCACTAACGTTTGCAAAGCCAAGAACACCCACGTTAGTTACACTAACATGGACACTAACGTGGGCAAAAATCAAACCCGGCAGCCTGACCTAGCCTTCTTCAAACAAGAATAACTTGAGCCACAAAGCTCCAAATGAGGTGATTCTAGCGGCATTAGAAAGTAGAATTCCAGCGTTTTCCAAGCATAGATGGCACTACATGGTGGACACTAAATTTAAGGGAGAAAACCTGCCCCGAAAGTGCAAAGATGAATAGGCATCTTTTAAGCCCCAAAAATACCAACTGGGTAGCAAGTGTGATGTTAGCCACACTAACTTCAGCACTAATGCCACACTTGTAGCGTTAGTGTGGCTAACGGTAGCACTAACATTAGCACCTGGACCTCAACTTGATTCACTTCTCTTTCAAGGACCACCCAACCTCAAGGAAGCAAGCCCACAAGTGTCAACCACTCAAGGCCACAAGAAGCATCTAGAATAGAAATTTTCATTTAATTGTAATTTGCTTTTAATTTCATTTTGTAATTTAGGAGAGCCTATATAAAGGCCTTAGTTTGTACATTCAAGAAGGCTGGAATACGGAGAAATTGAACTCTGGATCCCGGGGGGATTGAAGAGGGGTCTTCGGACTCCCTCCTCTCCTACACTCTTCTTCCTTTTCTCTATTTTTTTCCTTTTCTTAGTAGTAGTTAAATTTTAGTTTGTACTTTTCATTTATGAACTTTGAAGTTTCAATTTCAGTTTTAATCTTCATCTTTATTTTTCTGCACTTTCTTTCTTTTCTATTTTGGTAGAGCAATGAACAACTAACTCTTTTCATTGGGTTAGAGAGCTCTATTGTGATTTAATGGATCAATTGTAGTTTTTAGTCTTCTTCTTCTTTCTTTTCTCTTGATTTTACTCGAGAGCTTTCGATCTTCATCCAATTGTGTAATTTTCTCGGAAGAGAAATTGCTCATACTTGGATTTCCTCTGAACCTTGGAAGAGGAACGAGGAAATCATGCTACAAATGCTCTCTCACATTGGATTAGGTTGGGGGTTGGATGGATATTGTGACATTTAATCTTACCAATACTTTGATCTATGAATGTGTGTTGTATAATCAATGACCAAACTTCATCTCTTCCCATGAGCAATTAAATCAAGGAATTGATAAATTTTTCAAGCTTAGAGAGATTGGATTGCCAAGGAATTGGGATCCAATCACTTAAGATTGCCAAGGAGATCAATGAATGCATTAATTGAGAAAGAGATGAGAATGAACTTGATCCGGAGGATTGCAATATCTCTTGATCCCAATGTTCATTTTACTTTTCTTGCCATTTTACTTTTCTGCATTTTATATCTTTCTTTACTTTTATGCCATTTACATTTCCTTGTTACTTATCACTCCAATATGATTCATCTAACTAGGATAATCAATTTACCATTGATTGCTTAATCCATTAATCCATGTGGATTCAACCTCACTCTATTGTGAGTTTTTACTTGACGACAATTCGGTATACTTGCCGAAGGGAAATTTGTTGAGAGACAAGTTTTCGTGCATCAAGTTTATGGCGCCGTTGCCGGGGATTAATTATGATTAACAAACTACCGGTTGATTGATCTACTAGATTAGAAACTTTTCTTTTGTCTTTGTTTTCTTTTGTTTCTTTATTTTCTTTTGCTAACTAACTGTTTATGATATTACCTTACTAAGAATCCCTCATTTATTATAATGGAGATTCCAATTTCTTTTTGTGACTATTGTTTGAGACAGAGCTTTTTTCAGGAAAGAAAGGAGCATCCATCATATTGTAGTCAATCAAATTTCATAGGAAACTCTCCACCACCACAGAATGATCTACTTTACTATGCTCATAGTGGGTGGGAGAATTAAGAACCTGAAATGGGGCACTTTCCAGAGACACAAAATGGTCCATATTTTGGTGAAATTGATCACTACTCAAGTTGTGGCTGGGAAGATCAAAATCAAAGAGATTTCACTCATTCATATCCCATTCATCAAAAGCCATCACCTCTCAATTATACAACCTCACCTCCAAGTTTTACATGCCTAAATTCTTCATCATTTGAGTATGCCTCAGCACAAAAGTCTATCCCAAATCCATACAATTCATTTCACCATCCACAAAACTCAATCCACTACCCACAAGAGTCATACCACTCTCAGTACATACAACCACAAAACAACCAATTCCATTCACAAGCCAACCCCGACCAACCATTACAACCTACCCAACCTCCTTTAGGTAGACTTGCTAGGATGGAACTCATCATTGAAGAACTCAGAAAAAGTAGAAAAGAAGATAGACTCGCTAGGATAGAACTCCTCCTTGAAGAAATAATAAAGACAAACGAAGAAGAGAAAATAGCAAAAAGGGACCATAAAGAAAAATTGAGACAGAATGCACAACTCTATTCTGAAGAATAATTCATTGAAGAGTTGAGATCACAAAGAGAGACCACTTCACTCTCTCCAGAAATAGAGGAGTTCATTCAAAGGTCAAGAACAAGGGAGGAATTAGAAGAACAAGAAAAGGAGGCACCCATACCAAGTGAGATTTCTATGAAGAATGAGGAGGTTATGAGAGTATATAAGCCCAAAGCTCTATACCCACAGAGGCTACTAAGGGTGACAAAGGAACATGCAAACTCACTCCCAAAAGACTCAATGCAACATCATGTAGAAGAAAGGGAGGAAGTCAATCAAGGGAGTCCACATTACTCCAATAAAATAGGGAGTTGCATAAAGGGTGAACTCATTGAACCACCAATTCAAGAAGCACTTGATGAAGCGGATGCTCCAACCATCATACAACACCCAAGTCCTGAAATCAAGGTGGTGAAGGCAATCAACATGAGCACTAAAAAGAGGATTGTGACCAAGAAAAGAAAGACAATATCCATTAAGAAGAAAAGGTCAACCAAATGCCATCCCACCCCTACCGCAACAAGCAAGTTTACTCAAGCTAACAACAAAAGAAAGCTTTCTGGGGGAGGCACTCAAAACAAGGGCATTAACTGGCTCCTCTTTCCCCTTTAAGTCATTCCTCTTAACAAACTGGAAGAAAAGGAAGAAAGTTATGAACAACATGTCAAGCTAATGACATTAAAAGAGCACTTGTTGGGAGGCAACCTAACCGTAGGTAACATTTCCTTGTTTTGCTTAGTTTGCTTTCAATAATTTGGCATATGATTGCATTCTAAGTTTGGTGTTGCCATGCAACAATTTGATTTTCAATCTTCACTGGGTACTTGCAATATTCTAAATTGAGAGTGTCACACTAAGTTTGGTGTTGCCACTTATCTTTCATGCAAGGTACCAAGCACACCACTTATTAATGTAATCAAAATGTCTCTGTTTGTATCTCTTGTGCCTTTATTGTATCCTTAATCTTGCTTGCTGAAATACATGCATACTCACACTTCATTCTAAGACATTTATGATCCATCATAGACCCCATCACCACTGTTTTAATTGTTGCTTGAGTATAAGCAATCATTCTAAGTTTGGTGTGGGAAGGAGAAGAATAGGAGGAAAGGGCAACAACAATAAGATGAACTACAAGGTGGTAAAGTTCCTTTTTCCTCTTACTTATTTCCAGCACTTTAAATTGCATGATTGTCTTCTATTTTCTTTGTATGCATGTGTGATTACTCCTTGTGAATAAGCATAATTTGATATTTGATTTGTAACATTTTGCTATGATATCATGATTATCATCTTGAATTTTACTTGCACCCAATATCTCTAAAAACGCAACAAAGAAATCATTCTTTTGAAAGAAAAATGTTGAAGAATTTTATAAATCTTGGGCAAGCAAAAGATTAAGAGGAGTGGAGGTTCTGATTGTATGATTGTGTATTGAGGTTGCATGTTTGTGAAAACTTGCATGGGAGCTCATAGACATGAAATGAAGTTTAGAGAAGTATTATGGAATTTCTCAAACATCTATTGATCCAAGAAGCAGTAACAAAAGAAAACAAAAGAAAAAGAAAAATAAAGAACAAGCCCAAGGCTCTGAGCATCAATTACTAGGAAGAAAAAAAGAAAGAAACAAGAACTCAAAGAGTTATTGTCCTAGTTAAATGCTTGTGGTGGATTTGTATCAAAGAGAGAGGCTTGAGCAAGTAAATCGTAAGGGGTGCTTCAACACCTAATACCTTAGACCAACTGGTTTGGGAGTATTGATTGAAAGCTTATCTTAAAAAGCCACTTTGATACATGACACCTAGAGTCGAGGCCAAATTCCACAAAGAAAGAAAAATGTTAGAAAATAAGTGCTGCTTCAAGGTGACAATCTATAAAGAGGATTCCATAATATCATTTGAATGGAAGTCCTAAGATCTAAGACTTCCAAAATGTGAGGACTAATGAGCACTGGAATCCTTGCATAAGCATACAAATTAGAGTTCACCCCACTGTCACTTATTCACTTCACCCACTAAGGCATCATAAGCAATTCTTCAATACATTCCAATTAAGAGAATTCTTTGTGCATAGTTCTTTTCTTGCTTGGGGACAAGCAAGATTTAAGTTTGGTGTTGTGATGCCAGGGCATCTTGGCTAGTTTTACTAGCCATTTTTTGTATGCTTTAGGTTGGTTTCATGCATTTTCTTAGGAAATAAGCAAGCATTTGGTTAAAAAATGCATTCATACCATGATTCACACAAACATTGTGAATTTTGAATGATTTCATGAGAATTATACATGAACTGAATGATAAAATGGATGATGCATAATCTCATGATTAGGAGCAAGACTTGGATGCACTTTGTTTGATTGATTTCAGGTAACATGAAGCAGAGAAGAGCCACGTTAGTGGCTACGTTAGTGCCACTAACGTGGAAGAGAAGAGAAGCCCCAACGTTAGTGAGAAAGTTCATGGCACTAATGTGGAAGAGAAGAGAAACTCCAACGTTATGGTAAAAGTGAACGCCACTAACGTTAGCGAAGGGCAAGAAGACCCACGTTAGTTGCCACGTTAGTTACATTAACGTGGGAACTAACGTGGAAAGAAAGGGAAACTCCAACGTTAGTGGAAAAAGTGAATGCCACTAACGTTTGTGAAGCCAAGAACACCCATGTTAGTGGCCACATTAGTTACACTAACGTGGACACTAATGTGGGCAAAAATCTAACCCGGCAACCTGACCTAGCCTTCTTCAAACAAAATAACTTGAGCCACAAAGCTCCAAATAAGGTGATTCTAGCGGCATTAGAAAGTAGGATTCCAGCTCTTTCTAAGCATATATGGCACTACATGGTGGACACTAAATTTAAGGGAAAAAACCTGCCCCGAACGTGCAAAGATTAACATGGTATCAACCTGTAGTAAGGCCAGCTGACCTCTTCACCTTCCAAGAAGTGTACTCGAGCTGTAGAGCTCCAAATGATGTGCTTTTAAAGATGTTAGAAAGTAGACATCCAGGGCTTTGCAACAATATATAATAATATGGGGTGGACATTAAGTTTGAGCTCCATAATCTGGCAATATTAATGCCCTAAATGCTGACATTATTAGCACTCACTTTTTCCAATAACGCCAGCGAGTATGCCAGCGACCCTGTCCCTGTCAAAGGAGCATAATTTCAGTTATAGAAGTCCAATTGAGGTAATTTTAGTTGTGTTTAAAAGCTGACATTCAGAGCTTTCCAACGATATATAATACTCTATACTAGGCATGAAATTGAAACAGAAACAATAGGCATCTTTTAAGCCCCAAAAACACCAACTTGGTAGCAAGTGTGACGTTAGCCACACTAACTTCAGCACTAACGCCACACTTGTAGCGTTAGTGTGGCTAACGGTAGCACTAACATTAGCACCTGGACCTCAACTTGATTCACTTCTCTTTCAAGGACCACCTAACCTCAAGGAAGCAAGCCCACAAGTGTCAACCAATCAAGGCCACAAGAAGCATCTAGAAAAGGAATTTTCATTTAATTGTAATTTGCTTTTAATTTCATTTTGTAATTTAGGAGAGCCTATATAAAGGCCTTAGTTTGTACATTCAAGAAGGCTGGATTAGGAGAAATTGAATTCTGGATCCCGGGGGGATCGAAGAGGGGTCTTTGGACTCCTTCCTCTCCTACACTCTTCTTCCTTTTCTCTTTTGTTTCCTTTTCTTAGTAGTAGTTAAATTTTAGTTTGTACTTTTCATTTATGAACTTTGAAGTTTTAATTTCAGTTTTAATCTTCATCTTTATTTTTCTGCACTTTCTTTCTTTTCTATTTTGGTAGAGCAATGAACAACTAACTCTTTTCATTGGGTTAGAGAGCTTAATTGTGATTTAATGGATCAATTGTAGTTTTTATTCTTCTTCTTCTTTCTTTTCTCTTGATTTTACTAGAGTGGTTTCGATCTTCATACAATTGGGTAATTGTCTCAGAAGAGAAATTGCTCGTACTTGGATTTCCTCTGAACCTTGGAAGAGGAATGAGGAAATCATACTAGAAATGCTCTCTCACATTGGATTAGGTTGGGGGTTAGATAGATATTGTGTCATTTAATCCTAGCAATACTTTGATCTATGAATGTGCGTGGTATAATCAGTGACCAAACTTCATCTCTTCCCATGAGCAATTAAATTAAGGAATTGGGAAATTGTTCAAGTTTAGAGAGATTGGATTGCCAAGGAATTGGGATCCAATCACTTAAGATTGCCAAGGAGATCAATGAATGCATTGATTGAGGAAGAGATGAGAATGAACTTGATCCGGAGGATTGCAAAATCTCTTAATCCCAATGTTCATTTTACTTTTAGTTCTTATATTTACTTTTCTTGCCATTTTACTTTTCTGCACATTATTGCTTTCTTTACTTTTATGCCATTTACATTTCCTTGTTACTTATCACTCCAATATGATTTGTCTAACTAGGATAATCAATTAACCATTGATTGCTTAATCCGTTAATCCATGTGGATTTGACCTCACTCTATTGTGAGTTTTGACTTGACGACAATTCGGTATACTTACCGAAGGGAAATTTGTTGAGAGACAAGTTTCTGTGCATCAGAATTCTACTCAAATCTGTGGCAAACAGATAAACAGAGAATGTATGGAACTGCCTTCTATACCTTCCGAACCATGGTCAGAGGAAGGATTATATACTTTCACCATGACAGCATATGAGAGATCTTCGAGCTACCTCAACTACAAGATGACCCGAAATCCTTTAACAGGAGAATTCTGAATCAAGATAAGCGCCTGGACCAAGTTCTAGAGGACATATGCATCTCCGGAGCCAAGTGGGTAACCAACTCAAAGAATGTCCCAATTCAACTCAGGAGGGGGGATCTCAAACCAGTTGCTAAAGGCTGGCTGGATTTTATTGGGCGTTCCATACTACCCACCAACAATCGCTCTGAGGTCACTGTTAAAAGAACAGTGATGACCCATTGCATTATGATGGGAAAAGAAGTAGAAGTTCATCATCTGATTGCTTGTGAGCTTTATACAATTGCAAACAAGAACTCCACCAAAGCCAAACTGGCATACCCAAACTTGATTTCTCTGCTATGTAAAAATGCTGGAGTAAAAATGGGAGTAGATGAGTATATCCCAGTTGATCTCCCAATCACAAAGAAATCAATGGAATGGCAACAAGTGCAAGACATTCCCATCAAAAGGAGGGCACAAGAGTTCCTCCCAGAAATCCCATAGATTGACTACTAGACTCGCTTAGAAGCATCTATTACCAAGCTGCAAGAAGCTATGGATCAAATGAAAGAAGAACAGGAAAATCAAAATAGCATGCTCTGCAAGCTACTAAAGGAACAAGAGAAGCAAGGGTGTGAACTACAGGAGCTAAAGCGCCAAAAGCTACCTCTTGAAGGACCAGACACCCCACAGACTGAAGGAGCATCCACCTCACAAACTAAAGGTTATTGAGTCATAATCTTAACTCTATGATAACTCTGCTATTAGAAATCTATTTTTAGAGTTATAGGAATAGTAGTAATGAATGTCCTTACTTTTTGTTTTTTTTGACTTTATCCCCAAGTAAGCTATAATTTATTTTTTTCATCATCACTAAACATGAATAAAATAGCAGATTTTTAGAGTAAGGAGTTAATTTTTTCTTCGAGTTCTTAATAAGAAAAATTCAAATTATTTATATGTGGTGATAATACTCTTTATTCTCTGAATGAATGCTTGAACAGTGCATAAATTTTGATAGTGAAGCTTATGAATGTTAAAATTATTGGCTCTGAAAGAATGATGGGAAAAAAAGAAAAATGTTGTTGATGATCTGAAAAATCATAGAATTGATTATTGGAGTAAGAGAATTCAAAAAAAAAAAGAAAAAGCAAGCAGAAAAAGCCAATAGCCCCTAAAACCAAAAGGCAAAGGGTAAAAAAGGTCCAAGGCTTTGAGCATCAATGGATATGAGGGCCTAAAGGAATAAAATCCAGGCCTAAGCGGCTGAATCAAGCTGTCCCTAATCATGTGCTTGTGGCATACAGGTCTAAGCGAAAAGCTTGAGACTGAGTGGTTAAAGTCGTGATCCAAAGCAAGAGTGTGCTTAAGAACTCTGGACACCTCTAACTAGGGACTTTAGCAAAGCTGAGTTACAATCTGAAAAGGGTTCACCCAGTTATGTGTCTGTGGCATTTATGTATCCGGTGATAATACTGGAAAATAAAGTGCTTTGAGCCACAACCAAGACTCATAAAGTAGCTGTGTTCAAGAATCAACATATTTAACTAGGAGAGTCAATAACACTATCTAAAATTCTGAGTTCCGATAGATGTCAATCATTCAGAACTTCAAAGGATAAATGGAGATGCCAAAACTATTCAGAAGTTAAAAGCTACTAGTCCCGCTCATCTAATTAGAATTTGAGCTTCATGTACACTCTGAGATGCTATTGCCTCTTGATTTTCTTTGGCTTATTTCGTTCATCTAGTTGCTTGAGGACAAGCAACAGTTTAAGTTTGGTGTTGTGATGAGCGGATATTTTATACGCTTTTTGGGGGTATTTTTATATAGTTTTTAGTAGGATCTGGCCACTTTTTAGTATACTTTTATTAGTTTTTATGCAAAAATCATATTTTTAGACTTTACTATGAGTTTGTGTATTTTTTTGTAATTTCAGATATTTTCTGGCTGAAATTGAGGGACCTGAGCAAAAATCTGATTCAGAGGCTGAAGAAGGACTGCAGATGTTGTTGGATTCTGACCTCCCTGCACTCGAAGTGGATTTTCTGGAGCTACAAAACTCCAAATGGTGCATTTCTAATTGCGTTGGAAAATAGAGATCCAGGGCCTTCCAGGAATATATAATAGTCTATACTTTGAGCGAGTTTTGATGATGTAAATTGGCATCAAAACGCCAGCTCTCTGCCCTTTTCTGGCGTCAAAATGCCAGAGCTGGCATAAAAGTTGGAGTTAAAACGCCCAAATTGGCACAAAAGCTGGCGTTTAACTCCAGAAAGAGACCTCTACACGTGTAAAGCTCAATGCTCAGCCCAAGCACACACCAAGTGGGCTCGGAAGTGGATTTCTGCATCATTTACCTATTTCTGTAAACCCTAGTAGCTAGTTTCATTATAAATTGTACTTTTAGAGATTTATTTTGTACCTCATGACATTTTACATCTGACTTTGTATCTTTTACGGCATGAGTCTCTAATCCCCATGGTTGGGGGTGAGGAGCTCTGCTGTGTCTCGATTGATTAATGCAGTTACCAACTGTTTTCTATTCAATCACGCTTGCTTCCGTTCTAAGATATTCATTCGCACTTAAACATGATGAATGTGATTATCCGTGACACTCATCACCATTCTCAAGCTATGAACACGTGCCTGACAACCACCTCCATTCTATCTTAGATTGAATGTTTATCTCTTAGCCTCTATTCCGAAAGATCGGAGTCTTTGTGGTATAAGCTAGGATTATTGGCGGTCATTCCTAGGATCCGGAAAGTCTAAACCTTGTCTGTGGTATTCCGAGTAGGATCTGGGAAGGGATGACTGTGATGAGCTTCAAACTCGTGAGTGTTGGGCGTAGTGACAGACGCAAAAGGATCACTGGATTCTATTCCAACATGATCAAGAAACGACAGATAATTAGCCGTGCGGTGACAGCGCACATGGACCATTTTCACTAAGAGGATGGGAAGTAGCCATTGACAACAGTGACACCCTACATAGAGCTTGCCATGGAAGGCGCTTTGCGTGCGTGAAGAAGAATACAGAAGGAAAGCAGAGATTCAAATGACAGAGCATCTCCAAAACTCCAACCTGTTCTCCTTTATTGAATCACAAGTATCTTCTATTTCATGTTCTTTTAGTTTATTGCAAACAAAACCTTTTTCATTGATAATCTCCTAACTAAGAGTTACAAGGTAACCATAGCTTGCTTCAAGCCGATAATCTCCGTGGGATCGAGCCTTACTCACGTAAGGAATTACTTGGACGACCCAGTGCACTTGCTGGTTAGTTGTGCGGAATTGCAAGTGTGATTGCAATTTCGTGCACTAGGAGCTCAGCAACAAGGACAGAAATTCACTATGTCGGTTGATGGCGCTGAGAAGTCTGACACACTAATCAGATGTAACTGTAAAATTGGTGGTAAAACTTTAATTGCCTTGTTTAATACTAGAGCATCACACTCATTTATAGCATTCGAGAAAGCTAGTGAGTTAGGGTTGAAAATAACCATGTTAGCCTATGACCCACAAGTCTATACTCTTGCCTCTGAGGCTATCATAATCAGATTAGGATGTCAACAAGTCATGTTCCAAATTAAGCATCAAATGTTTGTCAATGATCTAATTTGCTTGCCAATGACGACCTAATTCTAGGATTGGATTGGCTGTCCAAACACCATGTATTGCTCGATTGTTCTAAAAGATCATTGTAGTTTATGTCAGAAGGGTTAAAAGGACTGGTGGTGACGAAGGGATATGTTCATACCCTAGGTCGAGCTACACGGTCTGGGTTGGACGAAGACAAAAACAACTGACCTCTTATAAGGTTAGCTCATCACCGGCCTTTTCCTAAAGAGCTCGGCCAAAATGCTATAAAGGCCTACGCAACCCCAAAAGCAAAAGATCACAGCCCACCTGAAGGCAGCTAGACAAAAAATAAGTGACTTCACCCACAAAAGATAAGATAAGATAACTAACTTATCTCATAGAAGGTCATTCTACACCACTATAAATATACTGGAGCACCCAGGTATAACTCATACTCTGATTCTAAAAAAACATGCCTAAAGCCCATACTAACTTAAGCATTGGAGTCTCTTGCAGGTACCACCACCCTCCGGTGACCAAGGATTCACTACACCTTAAAGATCCAGCAAGTCAGACAAAACAGCTCCGATCACACCAGAAGATCTCATCAATGGCCTACGAAAAGAACCCTTTAGTCACTCCATATCTAAAAAGCATCCAACATCTCTTAATGAGGTTCAAGAACGGGCGGAAAAATACATTAATATAGAGGAGAACTCTCGATTAGGAGAAGCCTGAAAGACGGGATTTGATAAACCCCATTTTTAGGGTTTATCATGTGCTTAATCTAGTGGATTTTATAGATTATTCTCACACTTATTCATACAATTCGCATGTTTTACGTTTTCCTTCCTGATTTTGTGCTATGATTGAAAACTTGCTTCCTAGAGATATTTTTATTGTGTATTTTAATTTTCCTTTATAGCATTCGATGCCGTGATCCGTGTGTTAAGTGTTTCAGGCTTCATAGGGCAGGAATTGCTTAGAGAATGGAGAGGAAGCTTGCAAAAATGGAAGAAACACAAGAAACTAAGGAGATGACCAGCGAACACCGACGTGGACGTATGGCTCACGCGATCACGCGAAATGGAGAAAATCGCAGTGACGCGTTCGCGTGCCTGACGCGAACGCGTGGATTGGAATCTGCACAAATGACGCGAACCCGTGGACGATGCGTTCGCGTGGCAAGGAAAATGCTGAATGAAGTGGGGGCAATTTTTGGGCTATTTTTGACCCAGTTTTTGGCCCAGAAAATACAGATTAGAGGCTATAAAGTGGGGGAATGCATCCATTCATCATACAACATTCATAATTCATAATTTGAGGATTAGATGTAGTTTCTAGAGAAAGATGCTCTCTTCTCTCTCTTAGGATTTAGGATTTAGGATTTCTATTAGTTTTAGGATTATTCTTCTTCATTCCAGGTTCAATGTTACTTTAATTTACGTTTCTCTTCTACTTTTAGGTACTCTAATGCTTTTACTTGTATTTGACTCATGTTGCCAAATTGGCTTATGAACCGTTTCATGTTAGATTTAAATTTATGTTTAAATATAATTTGAGGTATTTCAGATTTATGATTTTTACTTAGCTTTTTATATTCTTGGCTTTAATTGATGAATTGATTAATTAGAGACACTTGAGTTATCAAACTCATTGTGATTGATAATTGTTATCTTTACCAATTAATTTGAATTCCAATAACTCTAGTCTTTTCTTAGGAATTGACTAGGATCTGAGGAATCAAATTGATTCATCCACTTAACTTACCTTCATAGTTAGAGGTTAATAAGGTGGGAGCAAAATTCAATTCTCATCATAATTGATAAGGATAACTAGGATAGGACGTCTAGTTTTCATATCTTGTCAAGAGTTTTTCTAGTTATTAATTTATTTTTCCTACAATTTATTTTCCCTGTTCAACCTTTCAAAAACCCAAAAATATTATTTTTCATAACCAATAATAAATCAAACTTCCCTGCAATTCCTTGAGAAGACGACCTGAGGTTTGAATACTTCGGTTATAAATTTTATTGGGTTTTGTTACTTGTGAAAACCAAACTTTTATACAAAAGGATTCTCTGTTGGTTTAGAAACTATACTTACAACGTGATTATATTTTTGTGAAATTCTTTACCGATAGAAATCAGTTCATCAAAATGGCACCGTTACCAGGGAATTGCAACTGTGTGCCTTATTATTGGTTATTGTAAATATTTTCTTTTACCTGTTTATTTGTTTTTATTTTCGTTTTTTAATTTTTATTAGTTACTATGAGTTCTCACCCCCATCGCTTTGAGTTTGGTTCTAATATTATTGAAGGAATGGAAGCTATAGCAGGAATCTGCATCAAGGTCAAAACAATCAAAGATGGACGTAGCCACGAGGATCTGATCAACCCTTTAGGCAACAACACCTTCCAAAATACCATGGACGACGACCATTCTACAATGCATGCCAAGACAATAGTTATGGTGGACCCTCTCATGACAACCAACACCCACCAAATTACTATGGTCAAGAGCCATTCCGAGGTGCGTACCAAGATGATAGATATGGTGGACCCCCTTATAGTTACCGACAAGCCCCATCATATGTCCACAAACCACCTGTTCAACATAGCTTTGAACCACCATACTCACAAGCCCCCTATCACCATTCACCCACGTATAACCTTAGCCCCTATCCACCCCAATTCCAATCCAATTACTCCCAAGAACCACCACTCCCCTATGAACCATGTCCATATCCATCAACCCAAGAATCAAGGGAGCGTCTCAAGGAAATAGTGGAAAACTTCATGCAACCCTTCGCCAACTGGATCAAGCGATCAATCGATTACCTTCTCGACGTTCGGATACTCAAGGAACCCCCGTGGCTTCATGTGGACAATCTAACGATCAACGCAGCATGAAGGAGAAGCTAGGAACTCCGGTGGACAGTGAGCAGCATGACTTTGTATTGGAATAATTGGAGGAAGCCGTAATCGTTGAAGAGGAAGAAGTGGTTGAAGACTTAGGAGATGCGGAACCTCCATAGAAAAGTCCAGTCATAGAGCCTCCTTCCAAGATGCTTGATGTTGATGTTGAGGAGGGTGTACAACCTCCAAGGCATATCATGGTTGAAGACTTTGAAGGGGATGATCAAGAGATGTATTCAATCATTGATGAATTCTTATCTACATTTGAATCCTCTCCCATTGGACTTGACATGGAGATTAAAGAAGAAGAAGCACAACCTCTCATGCCCTTGGTGAACAATGAAGAAGAGATCGAATTGGAAGAAAGCTACCAAGAGGAAGAGGTTAAAATTGAAGAAGCTTGCAAAGAGGTGGAAGTTATCAAGGAAGAGCACAAGGGAATGGAGCTTGAAATCACCTTTCCAAAGTTGTTGGAGACCTCTCCCCCAAAGCCATCACCGTCCATTCCTTCATTCAAGTGGGTAAATCTCTCACCTCTAAGCTTAATTAGCTCACTTGAATATGCTTTCCTTGAGACAGATGGTCAGCTTAGAGCTCTTTGTGGCCATAAGAGCAAGCGGGAAATGGTTAGCGGTAGGAAATGTCATGCAAGGTTCAATATGGTTGCATGCTCCAAATTGAAGTACAAAGGTCAGTACAATTCTCAATTGAATGGGTCTAGGAAGCTATTTGGATGTCTTAGTGAGAATTTCAATTGCGTGCCACCCGGATGGAATCATGATGATCAACAAGAAGACGGGTGCAAAAGCAAAGTTTACGACACTAAAATTCATTCTAGCAATTAACACTCTTGGGGCCTTGTCACTTAATTTAGATTGCTTAACGGCTGTGTGCGCCTAGTATGGGATCCCGGAGGCCATTGGAATTACAAACGTTGGTGGGGATTCAAGGATCAGTACAAGCACAAGCCACCATGACAAGGAGCTCGCCAAATGTCCAACTTAAGGACTTTAACTAAAAGTGCTAAGTGGGAGACAACCCACCATGGTATGATCATTCTTTTCCAGTCTTAGTTTTATTTTACTTTGTTTTTTTCTTAGTTTTATTTTATCCTATTTTTATTAGTGCTCATTCATCATGTCAGCATCTGCATTCTGAATATTAAAAAAAATAAAACGAAGAGCACGCGATGCGCCAGCGTCGCTAATGCGTCCGCGTCATATGTGCATGCGACAAAAAGGAAGAATGAACAGAAAGTCACACGGGAGCGTGGCTGGAGGCATGCCTTAGGCACCAACGCGTCCACGCGTACGCACCCCTGAAGCATCTGCGTCATTTGCGAAACCAGCCTTCCATGCGTGCGCGTCACCCACGCGCACGCGTGACCCTGCAAAATCGACGTAAAAGATGTATGGATAGAGCGTTAGGATGGAGTGGTGCTGGAATGGTGCTGGAAGCACAAAGCCATATCACGCGTACGCATCCCTTACGCGTTCGTGTCATTTTCTAAATCAGACCATGCACGCGTGTGCGTCCCTCACGCGCACGCGTCAGTTGAATTTTTGGCAATAAGTGTGCATGAGACAGAGAGTTGCGCGGGCACAACACTCCTCTCGCGCCAATGGCACAAATCAAGTCACGCGTACGCGTGCCCCACGTGTACGCGTTATCAGAAAATTTTGCAACTCACGCAAAAGCGTACTCCACGCATCCGCGTCACCTGCGCCGCACAACTTATCCAAATAAGTGCCAGAAATCTTATCTTTTCTTCACCAATCCTAATTTTTCCTTCCTCCTCTCTTCCTTACTTCTTCTTCCTTTCTTTCACTTCTCATTCTTCACTCTCATTCTATTTTACTTAATTTATTTGCATACTTTCATTTATTACATTTTAATTTTGTGCATATTTTTATTTTCTTTTCTAAATTTATTATTTTTCCATTGGTGTTAAATTTTCTTATTCAACTCTTGCATATTTTCTTGAATTATTCCGATGCTTCATGACTTATTTTATTCTGATTGGGTATTATTATTCATAAGTCGATGCTAACTTTTATAATACTAGTACTTCTTTTGCATTAATATGCACTTATACTACCTTGCATTACCCACACACTCCCTTTCATTGTTGCAAATTTTGCACCATTGGTATGCTATGTGCTTCTATTGCTTTCTCATATACATGTTGTAGCTACCATGTAAATGAGACCCTTATTATTTGGCATTAACCCACACATACTTTATTTATTTTCTTATCTTTATTTCTGGGTAACTTTTCTTCTTTTTCTCTTCTTTCAGGATGGCCACCAAAGCAGGCAAAGAGAAAGCTCTAAATGGGGAGACAAACAAGTCCATCTGCACAATCTTTGGAGAAAAGTGTCAGTTGGAGCAACCCTTTTACTTGCACATCTTAGTATGCACCGAGGACGGTGCAATCTTTAAGTGTGGGGAGGTCGATACCGACTTCCATGGGTTAGTTATTTCCTTTCTCAACACCAATGTTTAATTTGTTAGTTCATTGTTGCATTTGCATGTTTGATTGCATTATAATTATACTTTGTTCATATTCTACCACTGCTTGGTTGAAATAATAATTTCTTTTTCAAGAAACTTCTTTTATAACATTTCACTAATTTGAATTAAAATTTTTGTTAAACTTGTTTGAAGAAATTTTATTTTGGAACATGGTTTAGAGCTCGAACACACAAAACCAGTGAGATTTTGAGCCTATTTGATTGGTTGCATTTTACCAACCAATATATTTTATTTTTGATGTGTGTTGTTCTCTCTAAAATTGTGATCTCTATCTTGCTTAATTCTATATTTCCATTGTTTGATGTATGCATACACTTACATGATTGAGGCCTTGTTTCACTGAGCTTACATACCTATATGGCCTTACCTTTTATTATCCTTTGCAAACCAAAGTTGAGCCTATTTTACCCCTTTATTCTTTACTTTAGCTCATCACTAACTCTAAGCGAAAAACAATAATATCCTTAATTTGAATCCTTGATTAGCTTAGACTAGTGAAAGTGCTCATGAATTAAGTGTGGGGAAATTGGGTTTGGAAACATTTGGTTTAAGAATTGAGTATGTTAGAATTTTCTGAAAATGTGAAAGAATGTTGAGAATATATTCATGCATTCAATACCTTAATCATATGCCTTGAGAAAAGCAAAAGAAAGAAAATTATGAAAAAATAATAAAAAAAAATAATAATAAAAAAATAAATAGAAAAAAAAATAAAAAGGGGACAAAATACCCCAAAGTAAATGGTGATGGCAATGCATATATACTGTACTCAAAAATTGGAATGCATGAATATGTAGTAAATACAGTTAATGGGTAGTTATTGATTTTATATTATGATTATATGGATTGTCCTAAGTTAGGTGAGAAGTTTAGGTTAATTAAGGATTCAGATTTCAGTCTACTTGACAAAATACAATCCTACCTTGACCTTGACCCCATTACAACTCTTAAAAGATCTCTTTGTGTATCTGTGCATTAAATTTCTGTTGATTGGTAGAAGAGGAGCAGGACTTAGAAAGCAAGGTTAGTAGAGAATTGAGAGATCAGACCTTAAACACTTGAGCGATTAGAGTGTATACACTTCAAGTGAGGGTTCGATGCTCGATTCTTTGTTCCCGGCTTTCATGAGCTATTCTTTCTGCAAGTTTATTTGTACTTCATTTTTATGATTTGAATTAGTGAAATCTAGTTCATCTTTGTTCTTGAAAGGTTTATTTACTTTTCACCAAGTTGGTAGAAACATTTTGCATTTAGCTGCATTCATACAGATAGGTTGCATTTCATATATTTTACCATCTTGCCTTCACTCTTTTAGTTCTCTTGAGCTTAGCATGAGGACATGCTAATATTTAAGTGTGGGGAGGTTGATAAACCCCATTTTTAGGGTTTATCCTGTGCTTAATCGAGTGGATTTTATCCATTATTCTCACACTTATTCATACAATTCGCATATTTTACGTTTTCCTTCCTGATTTTGTGCTATGATTGAAAATTTGCTTCCTAGAGATCTTTTTATTATGTATTTTAATTATCCTTTATACCATTCGATGTCGTGATCCATGTGTTAAATGTTTCAGGCTTCATAGGGTAGGAATGGCTTAGAGAATGGAGAGGAAGCTTGCAAAAATGGAAGGAACACAAGAAACCAAGCAGATGACCAGCAAACACCGACGCGGACGCATGGCCCACGCGACCGTGCGAAATGGAGAAAATCGCAGTGACGCGTTCTTGTGCCTGACGCAAATGCGTGAATTAGAATCTGCATGAATGACGCAAACACGTGGATGACACATACGCGTGGCAAGGAAAACGCTGAATGACGCGCATGCGTGGACGACGCGCATGCGTGGACGCCACGTACACGTGACATGCGTGATCTGCAGAATTAACAGAAATCGCTGGAGGCAATTTCTGGGCTGTTTTTGACCCAGTTTTTGGCCCAGAAAACACAGATTAGGGGCTATAAAGTGGGAGAATGCATCCATTCATCATACAACATTCATAATTCACAATTTGAGGATTAGATATAGTTTCTAGAGAGAGAGGCTCTCTCCTCTCTCTTAGGATTTAGGATTTAGGATTTCTATTAGTTTTAGGATTATTCTTCTTCATTCCAGGTTCAATGTTACTTTAATTTATGTTTCTCTTCTACTTTTAGGTACTCTAATGCTTTTACTTGTATTTGACTCATGTTGCCAAATTGGCTTATAAACCCTTTCATGTTAGATTTGAATTTATGTTTAAATATAATTTGAGGTATTTCAGATTTATGATTTTTACTTAGCCTTTTATATTCTTGGCTTTAATTGATGAATTGATTAATTGGAGACACTTGAGTTATCAAACTCATTGTGATTGATAATTGTTATCTTTGCCAATTAATTTGAATTCCAATAACTCTAGTGCTTTCTTAGGAATTGACTAGGATCTGAGGAATCAAATTGATTCATCCACTTAACTTACCTTCATAGTTAGAGGTTAATAAGGTGGGAGCAAAATCCAATTCTCATCATAATTGATAAGGATAACTAGGATAGGACGTCTAGAGTTTTTCTAGTTATTAATTTATTTTTGCTGTAATTTATTTTCCCTGTTCAACCTTTCAAAAACCCAAAAATATTGTTTTCCATAACCAATAATAAATCATACTTCCTTACAATTCCTTGAGAAGACGACCTGAGGTTTGAATACTTCGGTTATAAATTTTATTGGGTTTTGTTACTTGTGACAACCAAGCTTTTGTACGAAAGGATTCTCTGTTGATTTAGAAACTATACTTACAATGCATTTTTGTGAAATTCTTTACCGATAGAAATCAGCTTGTTAGGATTCTCCTACCCACCTCGGGACAAGGATAAAGAGACCAGGAAGAAAGAAGACCAACCTACTGATAAACCTAGAAAGTACCACAACTATACCCCTCTTCGGGTATCTCTCGTGGATGTTTACAGGGAAGTATGCAACACTGAGAAGATCCCACCACCTCACCTGATTAAACACAAGAGAGGAGGAAGTCGGATAGAGTATTGCGAATACCACCGAATCTATGGGCATTCTACTGACGAATGCTACGACCTAAAGAATGTCATAGAAAAATTGGCACGAGAAGGGCGACTAGATCGGTTCTTAGCTAATAGAGTGAATGAACCAAGAAAGAGGAGAATGGTTGAAGAGGTTGGACGAGGTGAACGTCCCCCTCACACCCCTGAGAGACATGTTCACATGATATGTGGATGATTCGCAGGAGGAGGGATCTCTAAGTCATCCCGCAAAAGACACCTCAAAGAGCTGTATCATGTTGGAGAAGGGGACAGGTCACCCGACCTCCCCACCATTACCTTCACTCAAGAAGACGCCACGGGCATCATCCCAGGGCATGATGACCCTGTGGTCATTTCCATCATACTCGCCAATGCCAATCTCCATCAAACATTGGTAGACCAAGGATGCTCCGCAGATATCCTGTTCAAATCCGCCTTTGACAAGCTTGGCCTACAAGAGAAATAGCTCAGAGCTTATCCAAATAGCTTGTTCGCACACGGAGATGCTCCAATCCAACCACTTGGGTACATCCTATTGCACACAATATTTGGAAAAGGAAAACGGTCTAGAACACTGAGCATAGACTACATCGTAGTCGACGTGAGCTCCGCATACAACGCCCTTATAGGTCGAACAACATTAAATCAGCTCGCCACAATGGTTTCCACTCCGCACCTATACATAAATTTCTCGACAACAGAAGGGATCGCTACCATAAAGGGGTCCAGAAACTCACGCGGCACTATTACAATGAGAGCCTAAACCTTAAAGGTGACCCTAGAGAAAAGAAAACCAATACTATAGAGCTCAGGAGGAACTCTGCCCTCAACCAGAAGGTGAGACCGAAGAAGTCTAAATCGGAGATACTCAAGAAAAAACAACAAACATAGGGGCGAATCTACGAGGAGACCTAAAGGAGCTGCTAAAAAGGCTCCTAAAGGATATTTCTGACCTCTTTGCATAGAGGGCCGCCGACATGCCTGGCATTGATCCCGGACTAATGAGTCATAAATTAGCTGTATATCCTGGGTCTCGGCCAGAGCAACAGAAGCGCAGGAAACTCGGCCCGGAGAGGTCGCAAGCTGTCGAGGAGCAGGTACAAGCCTTGTTGGAAGCAGGGTTCATAAGGGAGGTAAAATACCCATTATGGCTAGCCAATATAGTATTGGTCAAGAAGTCAAACAGAAAGTGGCGGAGTATACTGATTACACCGACCTTGACAAAGCCTGCCCAAAGGATCCCTACCCACTCCCGAACATAAACACACTAGTCGACGCTTCATCAGGATATAAGTACCTCTCCTTCATGGATGCTTACTCAGGATATAATCAAATCCCAATGTATCAACCTGACCAGGAGAAAATCTCGTTCCTAACCCTAAAAGCAAACTACTGCTACGTAGTCATGCCCTTCGGACTCAAGAATGCAGGGACTACATCCCAAAGATTGATGAACAAAGTTTTTGCCAATCATATTGGGAAGCTGTTGGAGGTTTATGTAGACGACATGCTGGTAAGGACACAAAGGGAGGAAATATTGTTGTCCAACCACACCAAAGTGTTCAACACCATAAGGAAGCATGGTATGAGACTTAATCCAACAAAATGCACCTTCGCGGTAGAGACTGGCAAATTCTTGGGCTTCATGCTCACTCAAAGGGAGATCGAAGCAAACCCGGATAAATGCCAGTCCATACTTAGCATGAAAAGTCTGACCTGTGTAAAAGAGGTCCAGCAGCTCAATGGAATGCTAGCAGCTCTGTCCAGATTCTAGCTGGATCGGCCTTAAGATCTCTCCCTTTCTACGCAACACTAAGGAAAGGAAAAAGGTTTGAGTGGACCTCAGAATGTAAACAAACCTTCCAAGACTTTAAGACATTCTTGGGGCAACCACCAATCTTAAATCGGCCCAAGGAAGGTGAGAAACTAATCCTATACCTCGCTGTAGGAAGTCGGGCGATAGCCTCAGCACTGGTCAGAGAAGACGAAAACGGGCAACAACCTATCTACTTCATTAGTAAAGCTTTGCAAGGGGCTGAATTAAACTATCAAAAGATAGGAAAGTTCACTTATGCCCTTATACTCACTTCCCGACGAATCCGTCCATACTTTTAGGCCCACACAATCAGAGTACGGACCAACTAATGCATAAAAATTATTCTACAATGGGCAGTCGAGTTGTCCGAGTTCGACCTCAAGTATGAAGCTCGGACAGCCATCAAGTCTCAGTACTTGGCCGACTTCATCGCAGAGTACGCTGACACCCCGGGCACCCCCATAGAGTGGAACCTTTACGTGGACGGCTCCTTGAACAAAGCCGGGAGTGGCATAGGCGTAATTCTAGAAAGCGATCAGGGAATCCAAATTGAGCTCTCACTAAAGTTCGACTTTACTACCTCAAATAACCAAGTTGAATATGAGGCCCTGCTGGCTACTCTGAGGCTGGCTAGGGAGGTGGGAGCTCAAAAGCTTACCGTCTTCAGTGACTCGCAAGTAATCACCTTACAAATAGAAGGAAGCTATCAATCTAAGGATCCCACCATGAAAAAATACCTTGACAAAACCAGAGAATAGCTCGGACAATTTAGGGGATATAAGGTCTGACATATACCTCGGGAACAAAACGCCCGAGCTGATGCACTTTCAAAACTAGCCAGCACCAAACCACGGGGCAATAATAGAAGTCTTATCCAAGAAACACTGCAAAATTCATCAATCTTGGAAGAAGAGAAGATTCTAACCATATTAGGTCAGGACCAAGAATGGATGACTCCCATAATCAACTACCTCAAGTCTGACACACTCCCCGTAGGTAAAAAGGAGGCAAAATGGCTAGCACGAAAAGCACAGTACTACATCTTAGTACATGACATCCTATATAGGAGAGGAATCTCTACGCCCCTCCTAAAATGTGTTCCAACCTCTGCTACGAGGGACGTCTTAGAGGAAGTCCACAGAGGCATGTGTGGCAACCACCTAGAGGCAAGAGCTCTTTCCAAAAAGGTACTCCGAGCTGGTTTTTACTGGCCGAACTTGCAAAAGGAAGCAACAGAGTTTGTCAACACAAACCCACCATGTCAGAAGCATGCCAACTTCCATGTAGCTCCACCCGAAGAGCTCATATGCGTTACTTCACCCTGGCCATTTGCAAAGTAGGGACTCGACCTCCTCGGACCTTTCCCCCACGGATCAGGGCAAGTCAAGTTCCTCATTGTAGGCATAGACTACTTCACAAAGTGGATTAAAGCAGAGCCATTAGATACGGCCACCACCCAAAGAAGTTGAAAATTTCTGTACATAAATATTGTCACAAGGTTTGAGGTCCCATGTTTGATAAACGAAATTTTGTATGTCGATATAGAATTCAATAATGAATACAATCATGAGTATAGTCTACTCGACACTCAAACCTCGCATCAAACAATTCTACAATCTACAATCGAGAGTATTAATCTCCCGAGTCGTCCTCCCTTAGAATTGCTAGAGAATGCATGTTATTGGTTAGGAAGCTTTTGTTTTAATTGTTGAAGGTCGGTGCACTAATTCAAACTAACAAAGGTTAGGTGACAAGCAATCAATATTAAAAGACTTGGCCTAGGGATAGCACTAGAAATTCTATCACTATAGTTTCCTTCAATGATGATTAAGTCTTGCTCCACTTAGTCAACCTCTAAGTGTAGAGGAGAGTCAAGTGAAAGTGACTAGCTTGAGTCACAAGTCCTAGCTTCACCCTAAGGGAATCTAGCTTTAGTGCATTCCAAGCCAATTAGCAATCCTTAATTCTCAATCAACAATGGACATCCACTATTCAACCTTTCCTAATGGTCCAAACCCTAAGCCAAGTGAGAAACTTTTACTCCATAACTAGTGTTGGCATTTTATCAAACACATGATGAGCATCCATAAGAGGCATTAAGAAATTAGAATGAAGAGTTGAAATGAAGAGGTCTAAATCACACGACAATCTAGAATTGAACAATTACAAGTAACGGATATGAAAGTACCTCAATTCACTAGTTCCAAATCCAACTAACAAAGGCAAAAGGTAGATCCAAAGTGAGAAGGTTAAAGAACACTAATTGAGAATATGAGAAGAGTAGATCTACTAATTGCATCAAAATAAAAGTTTATTACAATGGATCTCACCAAGAGAAATTAAAGGAGAATTGTAGTGGAGAATGTAGAGAATGAAACCCTAGAGAGAGGTTGGAGTCTCTTTCTCTACACAAAATGTAATAAACTCTAAGAAAATATCTAATAACATGTAAAATGAGCTCAAAGTCCCTTAACCCTTCAACCCTTTGCCTCTTTAAGCTTTTCCCGCCAATGCACTTCCCCAAAATAGGGTCTCTAACTGTCTCTACGCTCTGGTCACGTGCTCTCTTAAAAAATCATGTGTGACCACCGGTGCGTACGCGTACAGCACGCGCACACGCCCCTTGGAAAACTGCAATCCACGTGTAGGCACAATCAGTGCGGACGCGTCTATGACGCTTCTGACTTAGCCGCTACACACGCCAGCTCGTAGCTTGGCTCCTAGCTTTGGCTTTAATGGCATAGACCTGTGCAGACGCGCCATGTGCACGCACGCGTCAGTGCTGAAGTTTCCAAAGCTTAATTTCCCATGCTCCTTTCCTTTGTACATGCTTCCATTCTCTTTTCCAAGTCATCCGTGCCCTATAAAATCTGAAACCACTTAACACACGGGTCACGGCATCGAATGGCATAGATGAGGATTAGAAATATATCTAATTTAGTGCAAAAGAAGCATGTTTTCATCCATGAGGCAAAATTGGGAAAGGAACACAAAGTCATGTATTTTCATATAAAATTTGTGTAGAATCATTGATAAAACCCTCAAAATCAATACCGGATAAACCCTAAAAATGGGGTTTATCAATGCTTCATCACCACAGACAATGGTACGCAGTTCACCAATACAGGTTTCAGGAACTTGGTAGCTGACCTGAAAATAAAACACCAATTTACCTCGGTAGAACACCCACAGGCCAACGGACAGGCAGAATCTGCCAATAAAGTAATATTGGCTGGGTTGAAATGGAGGCTACAAGACACAAAGGGAGCTTGGGCTAAGGAGCTCCCATAAGTCTTATAGGCATATCGGACAACACCCCACTCCACTACTGGGAAATCACCCTTCCAACTTGCTTACTGAATGAAGGCGATGATTCCTGTAAAAGAAAAAGAAGGATCCCCAAGTGTGATCCTCTACAATGAAGATACCAACTCCCAAGCTTAAAGGGAAGAGCTCGACCTACTTCTAGAGGTCCGAGAAAGAGCTCGGATTAGAGAGGAAGCGCTAAAGCGTCAAATGGCTTTAATGTATAATCAGAAGGTAGTCCAGCGAAGCTTCGCCTCCAACGATCTCATCTTAATCTGAAATGATATCGGAGCAGGTCGATTAGGAGAAGAGAAGCTAGCAGCTAACTGGAAAAGACCATACCGAGTTGCAGAAGTACTTGGGAAAAGTTACTATAAGGTGTCCAACCTCGAAGGGCGAGAACTACCAAGGTCATGGCATGCCTGTAACCTAAGAAGGTACTATTCCTAGAAAATAATAAAGATATTAGATCAAGGCATACTTTTTTTCCTAAAAAGGTTTTTTAATGAGGCGCCAGGCCAAGATCTAAGACACTGCCCAACCTAGAAGGGTAAGCACTCACATGTACACACATATATTTATGTTTTTATCTCATTATTATGAAAGATTATCAATTCCCTAAAAAAGTTTTCTACCAAGACGCATTAATCTACGCTCATAAAATGGAAAAATTCATTGCCCGATTACAAAGAGGTCGGCAAGATGAAAGCGATAGAAGCAAGTTAACGCAAGAAGTAATAAAAAGCAACCCAGAAAAAGTGACCTGACGAGGCCTAACTAAAAATGGGATTACTAAAAATAACTTAAGAAGGCCCGATAGAGAAGTCGGACCAATGAAAGGATCACTAAAAAGGGACAAAAATGATCTCACAAAGGCCAAAGAAAGGTTAAAAAACCAAGGCCAGAAAGTGCTTCGCTGAAGGGTACAAATCTTGAAAAGAGACATTACTTAAAAAGCAAAAGTACAAGTCGAAACGGTGCTAAAAAGTCATACAAACAAACTATAAAGAAAAGGTTCCTCATCAGAACACTACCTAAAAAGTTGTTGGAATATGACTAAAAATCCCGAATAACGAAGTCATATAGATCGACATCAACTAAGAAGAAGCGCGGCCCAAAGAGACAAATGCGACCTAGAAAATGAGAACAAGTAAAGGCCAAAAAGGGTTGAAAAATAACTTAGGCCTAAAAGTGTATAGCTAAAAGGGTACAACTTTTGAAAGAGACAAAAACATGATCTCAAAACAAGGCTAATCAAGTCGTCCAAACAAACTAAGAAGGTTTTTATACCCAAAGAAGTTTTTTGGAATTCAACTAAGAAGCCCGGACGACCAGTTTCCAAGACGATAAAGCTAACCAAAGAAAGGAGGTAGCCACCGCAAGGGAAACCAAGGAAACCCACAACATCTATATAAAGGTTGAAGAACAACCTCCTCCAAACAAAGGTTGAAAAACAACCTCCAAATACAAAACATATCGACACAAGCAAAGTTAACGCATTATTCAACACAAATTAAAACATTAAAGACTCAAAGACTGCCTAAACGGCAGCCCAAGAGTTTAAAAGTGTTTTTGAAATAAAGTTGCTAGGAAGCAACTAAGTGCCAAAGGGTCATCTACAATAACTTACAAAAAACTAACAAGTTCAACAAGTCCACAGGTCGGACTATACCAAACACATAATTAAAACAAAGATATAAAGAGATACTATAAAGGATCCAGGCTCGCTCCAGAAGCTACATCCTTTGAAGGAGGAGGCACAGACGAGATCGGGGTAGCATTGACAACTCCATCCGACCCAGTCAGAACCTCGACATCGGTCTCAGGATCAGGAGGGTCACCTCGGCGGAAGGGGCTGCAGTAGTTGAAGCTGTAGAAGTCTTGGCTGGTGGCGCAAGGGGAGGACCCTCATCATCATCATCTGGGGCAAGCACAATCTTTCCATCCTCCACTATATTATCCAAGTTGAATAGGGAGAGGTCGAGCTTGGGAGCAAAAACTCGGATCTGGGCCTTCAGGTTCTCATACATCTCGGTTATGCTGCTCACCATATGGCCCTGAAGCTCGGCATAATATCCTGGGTGGACTGAAGCCTCTCCCGAGTCTTCGATAGCTCGCCATATTTCCGAGTATAGTTTTCCTTGGCTTTCTTGGCCATGTCCTCGGCCAAGTTAGCAGCCGCCTCCGCATTAGTAGCTCGGGTCTTCCCCCTCTCCACATCCATCTCCAACTTGGTAACCCTGGCATCGAGCTCATCCTTCAGACCTTTAATTCTATCATACTCAGATTTGACATTCTCCATAAAGGCCTTAGTCGCATGAACCGGGGAGTCCCAGACAACTTGAGATAAGGCCAAACCAAGGTTGGCCATCCGAATACTATTGCTTGCAATAAAGTCAAGATGATGGAGGATCGACACATCATCCAAAGAAACTTTACCATAAGGAGCTATCAATTCTGTGGCAAAACCCACACCATCAAACTCTTTATCGTTCAGATCATAAGCCCTGACGGTCTTTTGCTTTTGGGAGGGGGACCAGTAGTAGTAGGAGAGGAGGCGGCACCAGAAGTCGTTTGAGACGGGTCAGATGGAACTATCTAAACTCGTGGGGTCGCGATAATCTTCCTTGAACCCTGAGACTCAATCGCTGGTTTCTTTGGAGGCACCTGTGCCGAAGACCCCTCCCCTGAAGCCTTCTGTGACAAGTTTTGGGCAGCCACTGCATTCTTGGCCTTCTGAAAAGATTTCATAGAGTCCGAAGATTTTAACATTTCTAAAAAGGAAGCCAGGAAAATAGTTACACGGTAGAAAAAATGACAAAAACCATGGACAGCAACAGATAACCACTTCTACAGGTTGGATACGACCTAGTTCAGCATGGGGGAGGAAAGGATCTCCTAGAAATCTCTTAGTATCCAAGTGTGGAGGCTTGATGAGCGAATAATTTATACGCTTTTTGGCATTATTTTTAGGAAGTTTTTAGTATGTTTTAGTTATTTTTTAGTATATTTTTATTAGTTTTTATGCAAAAATAACATTTATGGACTTTTCTATGAGTTTGTGTGTTTTTTTGTGATTTCAGGTATTTTCTGGCTGAAATTAAGGGACTTGAGAAAAATCTGATTCAGAGGCTGAGAAAGTAGCCATCTTGGGCTTTCCAGCATTGTATAATAGTCCATGCTTTGCCCGAGATTTGATGGCCCAAACTGGCGTCCAAACGCCCACCATAGACCCTTTTCTAGAGTAAAACGCTAGAACTGGCACCAAAGCTGGAGTTAAATGCCCAAACTGGCACCCAAGCTGGCGTTTAACTCCAAGGATGGCCTATGCACGTGAAAGCTTCAAAGCTCAGCCCAAACACACACCAAGTGGGCCTCAGAAGTGGATTTCTGCACTATCTACTCATTTTCTGTAAACCTAGTTTACTAGTTTAGTATAAATAGCACTTTTTACTATTGTATTCATATCTTTGGACGAATTTTCGATCCTTTGATAAGGTCTTCTTCCCCTGTTTTCGAATTCTTATGCCATTTAGGAGGCTTGCGGCCATGCCTAAACCTTTAATTCTTATGTATTTTCAACGGTGGGGTTTCTACACCTAATAGATTAAGGTGAGGAGCCCCGCTGTTCCTCATGAATTAATGCAAGTACTATTGCTTTTCTTTCAATTCACGCCTACTTCTTCTCCAAGATATACTCTCGTGCCTGACAACCAGTACTCGCTTAGCCAAGATCTGCGTGCCTGACAACCATAAAGCAGTCTACATGATGTTCAATGTAGTCATTGGACGCCAGCCGGAGTATACTCTCTTGGGTCTCTAATCCACGGATTCACATCGTCTCTCCTAACAACAGAGGATCCGACCCCGTGATTAGGATCTTCGTGGTATATGCTAGAATCAATAGACAGCATTCATAATATTTGGAAAGTCTAAACCTTGTCTGTGGTATTCCGAGTAAGATCTAGGAAGGGATGATTGTGAGGAGCTTCAAACTCGCGAATGTTGGGCGCAGTGACAGTGTGCAAATGGATCAATGGATCTTATTCCAACACAAGTGAGAACCGACAGATGATTAGCCCTGCGGTAGCTGTGCCTGGTATTTTTTCATCCGAGACGAGAAATTCGACAGTTGATTAGCCGTACAAAGACCGTAGCCTTACCATTTTCATTGAGAGGATCATACAGCTTGCCACGGAAGGGAGTGCACATGATTGGATGGAAGCAATAGGAAAGCAGAGGTTCAGGAGCAACAAAGCATCTCCAAACTCTTATCTGAAATTTCCACTAATGAATTACATAAGTATCTTTATTTTATTTTATGTTTTATTTATCTTTTAATTATCAAAATCTCATAACCATTTGAATCCACCTGACTGAGATTTACAGGATGACCATAGCTTACATCAAGCTGTCAATCTCCGTGGGATCGACCCTTACTCACGTAAGGTATTACTTGGATGACCCAGTGCACTTGCTGGTTAGTTGTGTGGAGTTATGAAAAGTGTGATCACAATTTTGTGCACCAAGTTTTTGGCACCGTTGCTGGGTATTGTTTGAATTTGGACAACTAACGGTTCATCTTGTTGCTTAGATTGGGTAATTTTATTTTATGTTTAAGCTTTTTATTTTTATTTTCGATAAATAAAAAAAATTTAATAAAGTCATAAAAACCAAAAAAAAAATTTGTGTTTCTTGTTTGAGTCTAGTGTCAAATTCTAAGTTTGAGTCAATTGCATGTTTTCAAAGTTTCTCAGGTTTTCGAAAAAATTCTGCAATGTGTTCTTCTGTGATCTTCGAGTTGTTCTTTAGGATTTCCTTTGTCTGATCTCATGATTTTCCTGTTTTGTGTTTTAAGTTATTTTTCATATGCATTTTCAAAATCATAGTGTTTGAACATTCAAAATTTCTAAGTTTGGTGTCTTGCATGTCTTTCTTTTCTTAAAATTTTTTCAAAAATATGTTCTTGATGTTCATCATGATCTTCAAAGTGTTCTTGGTGTTCATCTTGACATTCAAAGTGTCCTTGCATGCA